>NC_053147.1:47847241-48159333 GCF_016808335.1 Panicum virgatum | reverse complement strand
CATGAAGAGCATCTGAGACTCGTGTTGCAGAGATTGAGAGAGCATCAGCTGTATGCTAAGTTCAGCAAGTGCGAGTTCTGGATTGACGAGGTTCCATTCCTCGGTCATGTTATCTCTCAGGGAGGCATTGCTGTTGATCCGAGCAAGGGGAAGGATGTGCTCGAGTGGGAGACACCGCAGACAGTAAAGGAAGTTAGGTCATTTTTGGGCTTAGCTGGATATTATCGGAGGTTCATTGAGAATTTCTCCAAGATCGCGAAGCCTTTGACTTCTTTGCTAGAGAAAAATGTGGCTTTCGTGTGGACTGATGAGCGTCAGAAGGCCTTTGATGAGCTGAAGAAAAGGTTGACTACGGCGCCAGTTCTGACTCTGCCAGACCAGACGAAGAGGTTCACGGTGTATTGTGATGCTTCGAAGGATGGTCTTGGGTGTGTTCTGATGCAGGAGGGCAGAGTGATTGCTTATGCTTCACGGCAGTTACGTCGGCATGAGCTGAACTATCCTACTCATGATCTTGAGTTAGCCGCAGTTGTGCATGCTCTGAAGATTTGGAGGCACTACTTATATGGGCAGCGGTGTGATATCTACACTGATCACAAGAGCCTCAAGTACATTTTCACGCAGAATGAGCTGAATATGCGGCAGAGAAGATGGCTAGAGTTGGTCAAGGATTATGACCTGGAGATTCACTATCATCCGGGCAAGGCCAATGTTGTAGCAGATGCTCTGAGCAGAAGAAGTTATGTCAACATGGCCGTGGCTTTCCAGATGCCTCCAGAGTTTTGCGAGGAGTTCGAGCAGTTGAGTCTGGGCTTCTTGCATCATACCTCCAGTGCAGCATTTGAGGCAGTACCGACTCTAGAGTCAGAGATCAGGCAACATCAGAAAGATGATGAGAAGCTGCAGGAGATTCGTGAGTTGCTCAAGAAGGGCAAGGTTCCTCATTTCAGAGAAGACGATCAGGGTACTTTGTGGTACAAGAACCGGATCTGTGTTCCTGATGTGCATGATCTCCGGAAGTTGATTCTGAGTGAGGCCCATGATACAGCTTACTCTATTCATCCGGGCAGCACGTAGATGTACTATGATCTGAAGGAACGTTTTTGGTGGTATGGGATGAAGCATTCAGTGGCAGAGTACGTGGCTATTTGTGACACCTGTCAGCGTGTCAAGGCTGAGCATTAGAGGCCAGCAGGTCTATTACAGCCTTTGAAGATTCCAGAGTGGAAATGGGAGGAAATCACTATGGACTTCATTGTTGGATTGCCTCGTACTCAGAAAGGGTACAACTCCATTTGGGTAGTAGTGGATCATCTGACGAAGGTTGCTCACTTCATCCCAGTGAACACTACTTACTCCGGTCCTAGACTTGCAGAGTTGTACATCTCTCGTATTGTCTGCTTGCATGGTGTGCCCAAGAAGATCATATCTGATAGAGGGTCTCAGTTCACTTCTCAATTCTGGGAGCAGCTCCATGATTCGTTGGATACGAAGCTGCGTTTCAGTACGGCTTATCACCCTCAGACAGATGGACAGACAGAGAGAACCAACCAAGTGTTGGAGGATATGTTGAGAGCTTGTGCCATTTAGTAGGGTACTAGTTGGGATAAGTGTCTGTCTTATGCTGAGTTCTCATATAACAACAGCTATCAGGCCAGTCTGAAGAAGTCCCCCTTCGAGGCATTGTATGGCAGAAAATGCAGGACTCCTCTCTATTGGGATCAGATTGGTGAGAAGCAGCTCTTTGGCCCTGAGATCATAGATGATGCAGAGCAGATGGTTCAGGCCGTGCGAGAAAATCTGAGGATTGCACAGAGCAGACAGAAGAGCTATGCTGATGGCAAACGGAGAGACCTGACTTTCAGTGTTGGTGATCATGTATACCTGAAGGTGTCTCCGATGAGAGGAATCCGCAGGTTTAATGTCAAGGGGAAGTTAGCACCTCGGTATGTTGGTCCATTCAAGGTGCTAGAGCGGAAAGGCGAAGTTGCTTATCGCCTGGAGTTACCTCTCAGCCTCTCAGGAGTTCACGATGTCTTCCATATATCTCAGCTGAAGAGGTGTCTGCGAGTACCCGAGGAGCAGGCACCACTGGATGGAGTAGATGTCCAGGAAGACCTGACTTATACTGAGCATCCGGTGAAGATTCTGGAGACATCAGGGAGGGTTACTCGGAACAAGCGCATCAAGATGTGCAGAGTTTAGTGGAGTCATCACAGTGAAGCTGAGACAACATGGGAGCGAGAAGATGAGCTAAAGAAGACATATCCAGATCTCTTTGCTAGCCTGCCCAGCTAAATCTCGGGGACGAGATTTCTTTAAGGGGGTAGGGTCTGTAACACCCTAATTTAAATTTCAGCATTTATTAATAAATTTAATTGGCTTTATTTGATTTTCTAAGGTTTATTGTGTATAGTCTTGCATTTAATCTAGTTTTCGTTTCATAAGTAAATAAAATTTATCATAGGTTTAAATTTTGGTGTTGCATTCATGCTGGTGCATAGTTTTAAATATTTGAGTGTGGTTTGAATTCAAATTTGTTTTTGAATTCAAACTTTGTTTGAATTAGATTTAGAAAGAGAGAAATAGAAAACAAACCCACAACCAAAGTCAACCCAGCCCAAACCCAATTTCCCAGCCCAGCCGCTCTCTCTCTCTCCTGCGGCCCACTTTTCCCCTCTCCCCCGGGCCTGCTCCACCCCGCGCGCAGCGCCGGCCCAGTCCGTGCCCGCCGAGGCCCAGCCTCCCTCACCTGCCTCACGCCCGCAGTCCGCGTCGCCCTCCCTCGGCCGTGTAACACCCCGGGTGTTTACACAGTAATTAAATAGGTGTCTACACAGTAATTGTGTTTGTTGCTATGCATCTTGTGCTTGAAATGCGTAAAAAGGATCTTTTTGTAATTATGAAAGGTTATATGTGTAATTATGATTTTATGCGAGGTCCTTTATAAAGTTATTTGTGTAATTATAGTTTTAGTGGAGGGTGTTTGTGCAAAATTTCAGTGCATTTAATGCATGGTAATCATTTTGCTTGTAAGTTTGCATTTGAAGTGATTTTGCATTGAAAAAGACAAAATTCCTAGAATTTAAAATCCCTCTTGTGTTTTCAAATTTAGCTCTCTATCCTTTGGTCAAATAAATTTTTGCACAACATCAAAGTTGTAGCTCTTGAAAAATTGAACAACTTTCATGTTGGGCACTTTTTCATTTGAGCTTTGGTTTAAAAGTTATCGCTGTTTTACAGTGGGGTCCCTGGAACTTTTGGTAATTGCAAAACGACCCTTTTCTTCCACCTCAACCCCCTGCTCTGCTTCTCGCCGCCGGCCACCGACAGCGCCGCCGTGGAGCGTCTTCCCGGCTTTCCCGGCCATTACTTCGCCGTGCGCTGGCTCCCACGCGTCGCGGGCGAGCTCCTCCCCCTCCTGTTGCTTCGCGCTGGAGCCTCCCGGCCGTGCCACGCGCGCCGCCGAGTCCAGAAGCGCCCGCGCCACCGCCACCCTCGCCGTCGCGGTGGAGAGCCCGCTGCAGTGGCCGCCGTCCTCTTCTAGAGAGCGCTTAAGCACTACTTAAACCCCAGAGATCGATTTCGCTCGTCCATTTCCTCTCCCCTCACTCCCACGCCGCAGAACGCCGCCGCCGCCCTGCTTGAACCCCGGCGAGCTTCACCCCACCGCGGAGCCGCCAACCCAGACCCGCTCCACCCCTACATCACCCACCATTAGCACCGCCTCGACCTCGCACAGCTCCCAGGCCATTTCCCCTCACCCGAACACCACCGGAGCCACCCCGCCGCCGTGCTTCGAGCCCGCAAGCCGCCGCTCGCCGTCGACACCCCCTCTCCGACCGCCCTAGCCTCGATTCCAAGCACCCAGAGGTGCGCCTTGAACCCGTGAGGCTCACGCACCCCTCCACCCTCGCCGCCGGTGAGCCCCTCGCCGGGAAACGGCCGGTCAAACCTCGCCTCCCCTCTCTGACCCGACCCAAGGACCGCGTGCTTGAATTTGAGAAAACCCAGGGGGTTATCTGCGATGTCAGTGACTCATTGCAATAGTGCCTTAGGGACTGGTTTGCAATGTTTTTCAGTGATCTTTGAAATTCAATATCAATTCGTAGAAAATTCATAAATTAGCAAATCTTGATGTTTTGGAATCCTCTTGAAGAGCTCTATGCATTAGAACTATAATATGTTAGGCTTTAGTTGCAAGTTTTTGCTGTAGATGTTGTTTTGTGTTACTAGGTGTATAAATACTAGTTCTTTAATCTTTTTCTTATGTGATACTTGAAAGCTGATATTGCTCTGAAATTTTGGTGGTAGTTTACTCTTGTTACACTAGCTTTGCTATAAAAATTTCATGATCAGTTCTTTGTTGTAGCTTTTTATTTGATTTAATCCTTGTTTAATAGACTTTATTTATGATAAATAGTTTCTGTTCTTGTTAAATCCTAAAAATTTTCCTGAGTGTTTATCTAGAATATCTTAACTTGTCCAGTAAGTTTGAGCATCAGTTAATGGCTAGAATAGGAGCTACAATTGAATCTTTCTAAACTGATGTCTGTTTTGTTTATTTTCTCAGAATAAATTCTGTGTAGATAAACTCATGAAAAATTTACAGTAGATAGATCATCCCGGTGTAGATCTCCTGTTAAATTTTGAGCTTCTGTTTTGATCCATTTTAGTCTGTATAATTCAAGCTTGTGCTAGGTGTTGCCTGCATAAATGATTTATTGTGATTAAATGGTTTCATGTCTTGGCATGATTTTTGCAGGGTAGCTTAGTATGTTAATGTTCTGTTTAGGGTAATTTTGGTAGATTTTATTACTATTTGTACTCTGAGTTGTTGTTTTATTTACAAACCATGACTTAGTGGTATAGTAAATCACCACCACTCATTTTATGAAGTTAGTTAACTTCTTTTGTGCTGTTGATCATGATGCCTTGTGTAGTTAAATTTGTTATTTAACTACTCTATAAACGATTGCCCATGTTTGTTTATAATGTTGTTCTTGCATTGCATATAGACACGACTGCCTTATCGGACGGGACGTACGAGCTGATCCCGGAATCTGACGGAGGTGATCTCGAAGCTCAAGTGAACACTGCGGAACTAACTGAAGCCCCGAACCAAAGTTCGGAAGAGCCTAGCGCTGAAATAGTTAGCAATTACCGAGAAGGCAAGCCCCGGACATAACCTATATTTCAAATTATTATCATTTACTGTTATTACTTACTTGTGCATTTACAGTTCTTAGGATTTGAATTGAAACCCTAGATGCATGATCCTAGGAACCTATGTACTGAACACTAGACCTGAGTTCGACTATCTGCTAAGCTTATAGGAACGGTAAAAGTCGAGTGATTGCCTGTCACTCGCGAGATTTATAGGAATTGCTTGTTTACTTTCTGTTATCAATATAAGGACGACGGACGGGGTTGTGTTCGATATCATGTCCTATGTGAGACCCCGTCTGTGTTGATGAACTTGCTAAGGTCGCGGTGTGTGGTAGTGCTGGTTAAGTTTTTGAAAGTACTAGTCACATGCCGTAAATATGGTACGCGGCAAGCCTAGTAGCCGATTGGACCGGGGAGTGGATATACCTCCCACTCTCTCAGTAGGGATAGGTTTTATTATATGTTGCGCAACACTACGACTTCTAGGGACAAGGTTCGGCCTTGGAGCCCTGTAGTCGGGGAGAGTGGCACTATCCACAAGCCGAAAAGAAAGGTTAACGGTTGTTTGGGAATGACCCGACGGTATTCCAGACGTGTGTGCTAGGTTACCCTTGCAAGGTTGAATTTCGATTCAGAATCGTCCGCCTCTCACGATGAAATGAGACTGCTTGATCTCTTTGCCACACAGAGTAATAAGAGCAACAATATTCTTATTAATCTTGATGTTTGCTTAGAAGTTCCACCATGTTTGGTTAGTAGATGCTTACATAGAATGGTTAATCAACTAGAATCTTGAAGCTAAAACTTGAAAGTAAGGACCTACTCTTTATTGCTTTTCAGCAAAGGAAAACCAGAGCCTTACAAAGCCTTGCATAGTCTAGCTAAGGTGGGCTACTTATACCCGTTGTCGGTTAAGTCTTGCTGAGTATTAGAATACTCAGCCTTGCTGTTGAAACCCTTTTTCAGGTATGAGTTTTGAGGATCAGATAGCTAGCTTAACCTATCCTTGCTCGTTGCCTCCTGGCTGGTCCGTAGAGTGGGATACGTCTTCGGCCGGCAATGACTATGATGAGTGATACCATGCTTGGGCTAGCCTGGTATCCTTTTTGCGACGTGTTGTAGCCGTCGTGTTTTATCTTCCGCTGTTTAAACTCTGAACTTACTCTTATGTTTTGTATAACTGTATTACTTAAGTGGGTTTTGTAATAATGGTTTGAACTATTTTGTAATCACTACTGAACTTGCCTGTGTTGTAAAATTTGTGGTTGTAATATCTCTGGTCTCGCCTTCGTGCGAGGTATGCTTGTTCGATCCGAGAATCGGTGGTTGTATCGGGACGTTACCCGACAGACCAAAAATTGTTCCGTTTGAAGTGCGTTTAAGCTAATGTTGCCTTTATGGTGATGGTTTACGCACTTGAGCCGGGATAATTTAGGCGGTTCTGCCACAGGCCGCGCCCCTGGACCCACCTGCCAGCCGCGCGTCTCGGCCTAGCGAACACAGCAGCGCCCCGACTGACCGCCTGGGCCCGCACGTCAGCACACCCGCGCGTCGCCCGCGTCGCCCGCTCGCAGTGCGCCCCGCCGCTGACCCATGGGCCCCGCATGGCAGCTACGTCTCCCCCGCGCAGCGCAACTCCCGGCCGGGAATCTCGCCGTGATTCCCCGCCCGGGCACGCACGCCTATGTTGGACCGCCGCCCTATAAATAGGAACCCCCACTGCCCCCCTGCACCCCCATCCACCTCGCCAACCCTAGCCGCCGCCTTGCCTCTGCTCGGAGCGGAGAGCCGCCGCGACCTCCACGCCGGTGAGTCCCTGCGCCGCCTCAATCCAACACCTCCGGTGATGCTCTGGCCCCTCTGACCCCATGTTCACCTCCGCAGCCCGACAGCGCACCTGTACGTGGGACCAGGACGCCGGGAGCCGCACCCCTACGGCCGCTCCACGGGATCCGCCGCACCCTCCGCCGCCGGACTTCCCGCCGACCCACCAGCGCCGCATCTCCGACCTTGCCAAGTCCCGGTGAGCACCCTAGAGCCCCACGCCTCCGTTTGCGTTACTCCAATTAGGCCGTAGCCCCGGAATTCCGCAGAACGCCGCTCGCCGGCGCGTTTCGCCGCGCCGACCTGCCGCCGCAGCTCCAGCGCCGCCACTGACCTCCTCTAGCCCCGCCAAGGCCACCAGCGCATCACCCATGTCGCGCACGTGCGCCACGGCCAAGCCACGGTCCAAACCGAGCCTGGGAACACCGAATTGACCTTCTCCGGCGAGCTTTCCCCACGCGCCGCCGCGGGAACTCCAACTCCGGCGCCTTCCGCCGCCGTTACCCCGCCCCTTTCACTCGGGCCGTTAGATTAGAGGCCAACGCCCACGATTAGAACCTGTTTTGATCTGATCTGGACCGTTAGATCTGGATCCAGCGGCCGAATTCCCTGCGTACCGGTTCGCCCTGGAACTTTTGTTAAAGAGACCCTGAGGTTTTCTATTATCAACCAGCCGTCCTACTCTATTCAAAACTTATTCCAGTTAGGTCCTGGTTTTAACACTTTAGCCCCTGAGTTTCTTTAAAATAGTACTCGCAGTCCAGGCCTAAAGTTTTTGCGAGTTAGACCCTGAAGCTTTAGTTTAATTATGTTTAGGACCTCGGTTTTTTCAGAAAACCCCCTGGAACCTTAGTTTTCTTGCAGTTTAGTCCCTGAACCTTGTTTTTAGCCCAGAAAATGTGTTTTAGCTCCGTTTTAAGCGTTCTTTATATCCACGCGATCGTTGTAACGCGTAGAATAGTTTTAAACTAGTTTAGCGTGTTGTTTTTATGTATTGATGTACTGTTTCTTAGCTTTTGGTATTGTTTGCTTGTATGCTTATTGTTGTGCCTCGTTTTGGCCATGTGTTCGTCAGTAGACGTTGAGCTACCGGAGGAGCCCTAGTAAAAGTACCCGGAGCAGCCGTCTTCTGAGCACTTTGAGCAGCAGCAGGAGCAGTATGAGGAAGGCAAGTGTAACATGAACAACCTATCACTTTTAAATATATTTTCATACTGCATTTTAATACTGTATGACTATAAGGATTTCCTAGCCACTTTATATCCTTTTTATATACCTTTGGGTTGCATTTTGGTTAGTTGTGCTAGGTTGCTGCGCTATAACACATAATGGTTTTGTTAGAAACATGGTTTAGGGGGCCAGCACGGTGCTTACTGCTGGGTTGGCCACTCTCCATAAGGACCGGTTCGTAGAGCGACAACCTGGGACAACAGCGCTACCACAACACTGGAATGGGACGGTCTTGACTTACTAATTAGGTCATTTTGGTTCGGGAGTAACTTACCTGCGGGGCAAGAGGGGAGTCGAGCTTCAATGGTCCCTACGCTACGAGGCTGGTCTGTGTTGTCTTGTACCCCCTCGAGGTGGGCCCCATCGTTGCATTGACTGAATCCTTAGCGGTTACACCTTACCAACGTGTCCTTTGTAACGGCCTCGTAGTGAGTTTGCTAGTCATCTCACCTAAGGAAGTGTGATGAACAACTGGCGTAGCTCACGACTTGTGGGTAAAGATGTGCAACCTCTGCAGAGTGTAAAATTGGTATACTAGCCGTGCTCACGGTCATGAGCGGCCCAGATCCTCCTTTTGATTAGTGGGGTTATCTTCCTTTGACGAGGTAGGTTTCCCCGGGTGGCTTGGTTTGGTATGGTTCTCAGTAGTTTCTTAATTAATTCTGATTAATTACTATGTAACTAGGTTAATGGTAATTCATCAACTTGTAGTAATTAGCTTTAATAAAATTTTGCCAAGACTTAAAAGCTAATGCAGTTGAGTCAGCCAACCTTAGAGCCTCATAGTTTGTGTTATACTTGTTGAGTACAAGTTGTGTACTCACTCTTGCCTCTTCTCTACTTTTTCCTCTTGGATACGCTACTGCTGCTCAGTTCCTTCCGACACGAGGGAGTTCGTCCAGCGCTACCAGGACTACGAGGACTTCTAGGCGTTCGTCTCCCAGTCGACGTCCCTGTGGCACCCTGCTCAGCTTCGGAGAGCTTTTATTGTATTTTGTACTTCGCTTTCGCTGTATCAGACATTTTGTCATTAATGTAATAAATAACATTCGTACTCATTTTATTATATCTTTTTACGTGATATGTGCTGTGATATATTGTTCATTCTATTGTATATACGTGTGACTTGTTCCTGGCACGTATATGACTGCTCGATTTATGCCCTTTTGTAAACCGGGTGTTACAGAGTGGTATCAGAGCTATATCGACTGTAGGACGAAAGCCTAGATATAACTGGTCGAGTTTTAGGTCTTCTTCTCTCTATCCTTGGTTGCTGAAATTATTTTGCTATTATATTCCTTGAATTCTAAACTTTTTTACTCGTCTTGCCTTGATTTTTCTCTTTATAATTAGCTTCCGTAGACTTTGGCCTGAATCCTCTGACTGACCCCATGAGTTTAGGCTACCTTGGTAAAAGTACGCTAGAACGCCTGCGACACGTTGTGTTAGTCGAGTCACGTAATAAACTCGACTAAAGTGTGAACTATTGAATGCTTGTTATTATGCAAATGTTTGATTTGGATCTTTGGTTCATTGCATAGCTTAGTAGTTAAATTTGTTTAGTAAAAATCAGCTCTTAAGTTAAAGTTAATTAATTAATAAAACTGAGTTAGATCGTTGGGGTTAAACCATGCACTTTGTTTCCCTCTACCTTATCATGCCTTGGGTTTCTCCTATCTTGCTTGTTCAGAAGAAGGATAGTGTGAAGAGGATGTGATATCCTGGCCCAAGGCTTAATAGGATTAATTGGATACTCATACCAACAAGTTGCAACTTCTTTTCCGGAAGCCATTCTCCAAAGAACTCCGAGGTTAAGCGTGCTTGGCACGGAGAAATTTGAGGATGGGTGACCGACCGGGAAGTTCTTCCCGGGTGCGCACGGGTGAGGACAAAGTGTGCAGAAAAGACTTGTGTTGGTCTGTGAGGGCAGCCTATATCCTAGATAAGCTGCCAGATGTAAGCGGTCCCGGCCTCGGGAAGGCGGGACGTTACATAATGGCATCTAGGGATTCACCGATGAGGACGTCGGTTTCTGTAAGGGGGTAGGGATGTGACACCCCGGCCTATAGATAGTACAGGAGAATTTGAGAATCTCTTAGACGAGGCAGAAGAGTTATGCTATAGTTCCCTTTTTTCGGATTTATGTAACACCTATCTGGAGTTAGCAGCAGTGATGCCTGGGCAGTGTTGTCCTTGACCTTACCAATCTTTGTTTTCTCTTTACCCCAGCTCAAATGTCAGTGGAACAAAAAGGCCTTGGAGATAGTCCAATGGGTGATGGTGTTCATGCAACAGTTTCCGTGGAGCAGCCGATAACGGTACAAGATCAGTCTTCTCAAACAACATACCACCCGAAGAATGGTGAGAAAGCTTGCCCGTGTTGCCAATTCTATGGTGTTCCTTGTCGTCAAGTTCATGCGACTGAAGATGAAGCCACAACTAGGAGGAACCAGAGGTTGTTCTCCAGTACAAAGAGAAAAATGTCTCATCAAGAGCAGCTAGTAGAGGATTCGCTTTTCCTTGACTTTCTATTGGTCGATGAGCTACAGACCATCCAGAAGAGAAAGGATCCTGAGTGCTCTAGAGATACACAGGTCAAGAACTATTGGCGCTCGTTAAGTATCCATTTTATCCCCTGTTTAACTTTGATAATGGCATAAATTTAATATCAGAATCACTAACCATCCTAACCTCAGCCCAATTATTTGTCGTTTTCGCGTTTGCACATATATTTTGGAGGTACTTTGTTTTTGTAGGTTTTTGACCAATTTTGGAGCATGAAATGGTGAGGCCCACGATCATGCGATGACACGAAGAAAGACGAAGGCCTAAGCCCGAACAAAGGATCGAAGGCCATGATGATTAGAGGCCCATTCATGCATATCCACCCTCCAATGAAGACCAAAGGACAAAGCCCACAAGATAAGATCAAGATACTTAGGGGCTAAGCAAAGCAAAGAGATATTTAAGGAAGGATTTTCCATCCTATCATTTTCCTCGAAGAAATCTCGAAGATAACGACGTCTAATGGGGTGCAATCGTGAAAGACATAAACTCTAGAAGATTCCAGGAGACTTGGGGAGAAAGAGGAACATGAGACGGCGAAGGAAAGAGCCAGGCCGGCCGGCCTAGACCCATTGGTCCGGCCAGCCCAGCCTTTTTTTAGGTCGGTTCGACCTCCCCTTTGACCTAGGGTTTCCTGAGGCTATTTAAAGACCCCTTCCCAAGGTTCACGCAGAGATCAATTCGGGAGACGACGCCAAGGAGAAGAGAAGATAGAGGGACACCTCTCGGAGAGCCGAGGGTCGTGCTAGTTGTCTAGGGTTTGCCCTAGCCGACGTGGGAACCTTGCAAGGAAGACCACGTCGGAGTTCTTTAGCTAGGATCATCAAGATCAAGGTAGGGCCCCGGTTGTGATCTTGTGATGTACAATCATTCATGGTGAAGTTATTTGTGATTCCGGATGTTTAGCGACCATGTTCTCTCTTTCGATTTCGTTCTTTTCTTTGGGTTTGCTTTATCCTAGATCTATTATCGAGATAGATCGCTTAGCATGATATTGTAGTCATGGTGGCTAGAGGTTCATGGCGGAACTACCAAAGGGGGTTCGACTTGCTTCAGGGTATTTCGTTCAAAAGGGGGGCGTCATGACAGGCCGTCTCCACAGAGTAGGCAGAGTATCGAGGGATCGGATTGGAGATTTTGGGTTTAAAGAGGCTTTTCATTGAGATTCACATCTACCTTACTTTACTTCATCTAGCTGGAATTACAACATATGCATGATCTAGGTGATCTAGATTGGTTATCTCTAACTTTCTCTTGCTACCTTCGGTGTTTGTCATTTTTAGTAGATTAGATTCGTTTTCACCATCTCACACAAAGGAATCTCTATGCTAGTAGATTGTTTCTTGTCTCTTTGGTTCCGTGGATTGATAAACCTTGGGGGAATACTCTAAGGGAAAAGCTACACGAAACCGTGCGCTTGCGGTATATAAATCGGGGGCGTTAAGGAGCGTCAACAAGCTTTTCTGGCGCCGTTGCCGGGGAACCATCGATTTAAGATCCAATCTTACTTGCATTCGTAAATATTTCTTTTTCTTAATTTTTCTTTTTGACCTTTTTAGATCTCTTATTTTTCTGAGCTAACTAAAAAAACGGATCTATTCCATGAAAATCAATCTAATCTAGAGTTTTCTTTATTTTGCTTTATTTTGCTTTTATGTTTTCGATCTTGTATATTCATCTTTTAGATCTCGTATATATTTTTTCTTTTTTACTAACCCCTAACAGGAGATGGACGGGAGCCTCTCCAACAAACCCGAAAATTTTGTGGATGATCCAGAAAAAATTTACAGGCAAAGGAGACGAGAAGCACGATCAAGGAAGCCGGAACTAGTAGATCCAAAAGTTGAAGCCGACGATTCATCGTCTTCACCTCAAGCAACTCTACCAACAAGTCCAAAGGAGACGCCACTTCACCAAGGGATGGCACTACCGGAGCCGAAACGTACGATCGGAGAGCTATGCACTCCGGACGTTCGGGACTTGTCGATCCAAAATCTCGACAACATCAGAGTTCCGTTCAAGATCAAGACTTCAATCATAAGGATGGTGCAAAGCTCGCCCTTCACTGGAAAAGAAGACGCTAATCTACATCTTCAAGCGTTCCTCCAACTATGCCGCACCTTCGACATGCAAGGGATGACTTAAGATCAAATAAGAGCGAGGCTCTTTCCGTTCTCTCTACTTGGGAGAGCGCTGCAATGGTTTCATTCTCTACCACTGTGCACAGTGCAAAATTGGGAGTCCTTGATGAAAGAATTCATGATGGAGTTCTACTCGCCGGGCAAGACCTAGATTCTACGCAACAAGATTGCAACATTCGCGCAAGCCCTGACGGAGACTATTGCGGAAGCCTATGAGCGCTTCAACGACTACATCCGGGCCATACCTCATCACAAGTTCTCATGGGAGGATGTGGTCAAGAAGTTCTATCAAGGCCTCACTACTGCATCAAGGGGGATCATTGACACATCGGCCGGAGGTTCTATCATTCAGCTCACGCCTACTCAAGTTTTCAAGCTATTCAAGAAGGTGGCGGACAATGACGCATGGGCATCATCGGGATGCCTACAACCACTCCAAGCCGTGGGCGCCGCGAAGAGTGTATTACAAGTGGAACGCGAAGAAGTGCTAGAAGGGAAGATCGACTCGCTCATGAGAAGGTTGGAGAAGATGGAAGTGGAAAAGAGAGAAGCCCAAGCTATCGATTTAAAGGCGGCCGAAGCAAGGTCTACATGTGAAGAATGTGGAGAGTACGGCCATGTCTAAAAGAATTGCCCAGAGGAAGCCAAGATGCTCGACTACATGAAGAAGGGAGAATGGATTCCGCCAACCAACTTTCGCTACAGGCAAGGTAGACCCCAATTTAATGCAAGCTCTTCCATTCAAAACTCGGTGCCTCTTCGTATACAATTGAAGGAGTTCATGGAGGAGCAAGGTGAGATCATCAAGGACACCGTCACCAAGTTCAAGGCTATGGACAAGATTTTGGAGAACATTGATGGCAAGGTGACGGAGGTCGGGAGCTCTAACCTTCAAGTACTCAACATGATGAAGATGCTAGAAACACAAGTAGCCCAGCTCGCCGGACGCCTATCTAGCAACGAAGGAAAATTGCCCGGACAACCTCGAAGTCCGGAGACGGCTAAGGCAATTCAAACTCGCTCGGGAAAGGAGACCGAAGAACCCGAACATGCGGCAGGAGCAAGGAAGCCTAAGCCAAGAGTTGAAGTGGAGACCATCATCAAGGAGAAGGCTCCTATTCCTATGCCAGAGATAGTCACCGAAGAGCTGGAGTTTGAGCTAGATGATATAGACACCAAGATTCTACCGCCAAGGCCACGATACCACAAAGGTAAACATGAACATGAGCAATTCAACAAATTTGTTGACATGGTACGTAGGTTGAGCATCAATATGCCGCTCTTGGACGCTCTATAAGTTCCGACGTATTCTCGCTACTTCAAAGACATCATGGGAAACCAGCGCGAGATACCGCCAAGCACTGTCAAGCTAACCGAGGAATGTAGTGCGGCAATCGCTAATGAAGCTCCTGAAAAGAAGAGGGACCCCGGATGTCCTACCATCCCATGTTCCATTGGATCTTTTATGTTCGAAAGAGCACTTTGTGATCTCAGTGCAAGTGTGAGCGTCATGCCCAAGAATGTGTTCGAGAAGCTACGCTTACCGGAGCTGGAGCCCACCGCCATGTGCCTAGAGTTAGCGGACAATTCCGTTCGCTATCCTTTGGGAATCGCCGAAGACGTGGCCGTGAAGATTGGAGAACACTTAGTCCCCGTTGACTTTGTGATTCTCGATATGGGAGAAGGGAGCAAGGCGCCCCTCATACTTGGGAGGCCTTTCCTCAAGACCGCAAGGGCGAACATCGACGTTGGCAAGGGGAGATAAAGTTCGACATCAATGGCACCACAAGCGAATTCAAGTTTCGTCCACACCTCGAGGTATGCAACATGATCAATGTCAAATATGTTCCGCTTCACCGCCGTGTCACAAAGGAGAAGCCAAAGAAAGAAGAGGAGCCGAACAAGAAGGAAGCGAAGAAGGAGATAGAAGTCGTCGCGCCCATCGCGACAAAGAAGATCGTTGCACCCATCAAGAAGAAAGCTAAAAGCCCGCATGTGAAGACCAAAAAGACGACTAACGTAGAAGACAAACCCGCACCAAGGATTGTGCGGAAGTGGGTACCCAAGACTGCAGCACCATCACCGAGCGTTGGTCCGAAGTGAAGAAGAAGAAAGTCTAGCTATAGACTATAAACGAAGCGCTTTGCGGGAGGCAACCCATTCGTCGAGTCAAGAATAAAGCTGCCGGGAGTTCAACCCGTTCGTCGAGTCAAGAATAAGCTGCCGGGAGGACAACCCGCGAAAGGTTTAGGTAAGTAAGTCAAGGATTTTGCTACGCAAGAACATGATATACTTTTGAACAATTGGTCGTTCGGTCGAACAATTCGATTTGGATTTTATTCGCTCGGCCATTTCAATGATGTTTCTTATTTTAAACCAATGACATGAGCCATCCTATGATTTATTTGCCTCTTCTTGAGAAAGCTACATACAAAATTCCATACCCATTTTTGGCAACCGTCCTGTCCATGACGGCCGGACCAATTTGAGATAAAACACACGAGTAGAGCCGCGCTATGTTTATATTACTTAAATTAACCAAAATTAATGTAGTCGGGAAATATTTTTCGACTTACAAATGTAAAGATGTTTCAATTCCCCTCCAATTATTCATTTAAACTCATTGCATGCTTTGAGTCAATTCTGAAATTTCGAAGTTAGAGGAGGATTAAACATCTAAGCATGATTTGGATAGGGTTTATGTGCTTGATTAACATCCATTGATCAAAGTGAGTTCACGGGAAAGAGTTGTGCTCTCTACCTACCACCACATGCAAATAATTCAAAGGAGGGAGCAGTCATGCATGGAAGGACATGTGATTTCCAGCAAAGATAGCACCATGTGATGAATGATGAAGCATGGGACAAGGTGAATGACACAAAGTGGAGAAATAATGTTGCAAGTGGACATCAAAGGCAAAGAAGGAGTGGTTCACGGGATTTGGACGGTGCAAAGCATGCAAGATGTACTAGACAGAAGCAAATAATTGCACCAGGAAGCCACCAGAGAAAATAGAAGTGGAGAAGAGCCAAAAACACCCTAGGCCGGCCGGCCTGGCCCCTTTTTAAGAGCTCTGGTGCTCCCCTTTGACAGGTGCACTCCTCATTCAATTCCTTGCTTATGTTCTTCAAGTTCTTCGCCTAGAAACATTAGTTAGAGCCCTGAAAAATTCGTCCACCAAAATCTACTCCAAAAATCTCAGAAAATTCACCACAATTCCTAGTTTGTTCCACTCTTCGATATATTGTTCTCCCGCCAGCAAGAAACCCCCGGTGTGTTTGTTTTTGAGTGTGTGCAGCAAGGAGTCACCATGAGTGTCCTCATGAAGTTCATCGCCGGGAGGAGAAGGACGCGTTCATCAACATCCGACGCATCGGCAAGTTCTTCGCGGAGGCACTCGGTCTCCGAGTCTCCGCAGAGCATGGAGGAAGACAACCCTGCACGGAGGAGCGACATGCTGCTCCTTGGTGGGATGAGAGACCCAAGAAGCTCCTCCATGCGATTCACCGAAGGGATGCCACCTCCTCCATGGCGTTCGACAAGGTCATCCGCACCACCACCATACAAGCCCAAGAATTTAGAATATGGGTTTATTATCTTGTCGAAGGAAGAAGAAGAATGGCTCAAGTTCATGAAGGGAAGACTGCGAGCAAATTATGATTTTGATGATGAAGCATTGGAGAAGCTGGGATTTCATCATGACATCTATGAGCTCTTGGAGAACATCGGTTGGAAGTTATTTTCCGACGGTGTAACGGTTGATATGCAAGAAGAAGTGGCTCTTGAGATGTTCATGACATTAGAAAAATCAACGGAAGTGGTGGATGATGAAGAAGTTCCATGTCTGAAATTTCGGCTCAAGAATGAAGAGAAAGTAATCACCTATGGAGAAATAGGAAGCTTGCGCGGATTCAAAAGTAATGCATATTAAATGGTGCAAGTTGAAGATGGAGAGCTCGATGAATTTTGGACAAAAATAGCAAAAGATGTCAACCGCCAAAGGAAAAATATAAGTAATGTGACCCTCCAAATATTCCACTCTTGGTTGAGCAAGAGAATTCTCGGGAGGATGAGAGAATAGAAGGTCACCGACCAAGAATTAAATTGGATGTATGCTGCATTGGTGAAGAAGCAAGTAATTGATCCCACCTACATCATGGTTGAAAGGTGGATTTGTGAAGCATCATCTGGTACGGGAGAAGAAGGTTCGGGGAGTTATCTCACAATGATAGCCCGAGCCATGAATCCGAGGTTACGAGTGATCCAAAAATTTTATGTCCCGGGAAGAGATATTGGGATTGAACATTTGAGGCAAGGCCATTATATCAGAGGGGATGAAAAGAAGGGATTCACTATTTCTGAGATGGGTATTTCCCTCCCCGATCAAAGGCTGAAATTATTTGCAAGAGGGAGGACTGATTGGCGAGTTGAAAATATTGGAAAAAAGGTGAAGAAATCAAAAAGAGGAAGGTTAATTGAAGGAACATCGGCATCGGCACAACAAGAAGACTTGGAAGTAAACCTTCCACCGCCAAGTTCCGCTTATTGGAGGAATGAATTTCAAGGTGCATCAAGTGGACAAGGATACCCGCAAGGATGAACGAGTCAATGGGAAGGAAGCCAAGAACAAGCATGGGGGCATGCTGCGGCGGCGCCCCCACCATTTAGCAACTACGGCTACCCACCCTCGTCATATCAAGGAGAGATGCCCGACCCGTCATTTGGAGCACAATATTTTGACCTCCCTCAACCAGAACAAGGAATGAGAATCATGGGTGCCTATGCAAGAAGAAACATGGAATATATAGACGCCATCCGGAGGCACACAATCCAACTAGAAGATGGAACCGTGGGAATCACATATCAAATGGGACTTCTAGGACTAGCGCCACTGGAACAATTTAATGGAGGAGCATTTCAGTAGTATTATGACCAAGGATACAACGCAAGAGCCAATCAAGAAGAGTGATCGACGCCAAGACAATGAATAAAATGCTCGCACGTGTGGTTTGGATTTTCTATTTCTTTTCATTTATTTTCAGCATGTGTGCAAGCTTGTGTGTGCATAGCATTTTTCTGTTTTATTTATTTTTCAGCATGTGTGCAATTTGCTTTCTTTTGTCTTCATCACCATGATAAATAAATGCATCACCTACGCTTTAATGTTATGGTTAGTAATGATGATAGAAAGTTTGTGCCATGTTAAAATATGATGATCGTTGCCGCTTTGTCTACTTTCTTGTGCTTGGTTTATGCATGATTAAACTAATGCTCTCTCTAACATGATCTGAAAATTAATTAAATGCCGGCTAATTCAATTGTGGAGGTTATGATAAATTAAGACACATATCTTTTATTCTTGCTCTCTTACTTAAGCTTGTCAAGAAAAATTTAATTTGGATTTAATTCTGAGCTAACCTTGTCAATGATACCTTTTGCAATTGCTCTACCCTTCTACAAGTCTAAATGATATATCATAACAAACCATAGAGCAAGAATTATTTTCAGGTGAATTAATTCAGGAATTATCTTCTTTGGTACGAGACTAAGAAGCTGATCATTCCGTATTTTTGCGTACCTCTCTTTTGCTAGCAATTCTATCCATGCATTGTGAGTTTCTATACCGGGAACATCGCAAACCTCGCTAGATATCCACCCCTAACCAAAAACATCTTTTTGTGAAACACCTCCTTGACCACAACCTATATATTGAGTATATATTTGTTTCGACGGCAAAACAGTGGAATCAAGAGCAAAATTCAGTAAAACATAAGCTTGGGAAGCATCAAAGAGTTCGCAGAAGAAAAATCCGAAGAAGTGGAGGCCTACAGGCAGTAGGCCGGCCGGCTCAACACCCCTAGGCCGGCCGGCCTGCCCCTTTTCCTCCTTTGTTGGCTTCAATCTTTCACGAGGAGATGCTCCCTTGAATTCCAAAGTTGAGTTCAGAGAATTGATAAAGGTTTTGTGCACTCACTCCATCAAGTTATCATCACTTCATTGCTTGAGGACAAACAAACGTTCAAGCATGGGGGGGAGGTGGAGTAAGTGCATTGTGTTGCCAACGGTTCTGAGGAGCAAAAAGAAAGAAAGAAAGAAAAAGAAAGAGAGAAAAGAAAAAAAATGAATGATGATGAAAAGCTCCTCGGTTCCTTTTGCTTCATTAAACTCCAGATACTTTGAAGATTATTCTATACTCAATTATTCCAACCATACGCAATCCGATAACAAGGACTTCAGTTGTGCCTTGGGATCAACCATTGCCATTTGCACATGTCCACCATCCAAAGTGTGTGTTCCATTCTCTCCCTCTCCACAAAGAAATTATTTTCCAATGGTCTTTTTGACGAGTCTCGGTAAATCCATAAGAAGTATTTCTTGTTTTAATAATATCTTGATTATAATATCTTTTGTTAGGACTAACCTTTCCAGAGCTCCAAATAAAGCCTCACACATACATATGAGAGAAAGAAAGGAAGTAGTTCTAGCAAGATTGAGAGACAAGATGAGCTGAGAGTTTCCATGAGCAAATTGCAATGAGGTTTGAATTATTGATCTTTGTTTAGCATTACTTATGGAACTTACTTTCTTAATTCTGAGACTTGTTTAATTTTGAGAGCATGTGCTTAATAATTGTGGGGAAGCATTTAACTTGTATCTACCTTCCACATTGAAAAAGCTGGTTACAACTTGAAATATTAACTGCAAAATATTTTTGGGAGCATTATGTTTTCTCGTGTATGATCAAGTGCAGGGATTGGATACTGAAAGGCAGCGCTGATTTTTATCAAAGACATACTCGAGGACGAGCAAGGTTTAAGCATGGGGGGAATGTTGGCGCTCCTTAAGTACCCATTTTATCCCCTGTTTAACTTTGATAATGGCATAAATTTAATATCAGAATCACTAACCATCCTAACCTCAGCCCAATTATTGGTCGTTTTCGCGTTTGCACATATATTTTGGAGGTACTTCGTTTTTGCAGGTTTTTGACCAATTTTGGAGCATGAAATGGCGAGGCCCATGATCACGCGATGACATGAAGAAAGACGAAGGCCAAAGCCCGAACAAAGGATCGAAGGCCATGATGATTAGAGGCCGTTCATGCACATCTACCCTCCAATGAAGTTCAAAGGACAAAGCCCATGAGATAAGATCAAGATACTTCAGGGCTAAGCAAAGCAAAGAGATATTTAAGGAAGGATTTTCCATCCTATCCTTTTCCTCGAAGAAATATCAAAGATAACGACGTCTAATGGGGTGCAATCGTGAAAGACATAAACTCTAGAAGATTCTAGGAGACTTGGGGAGAAAGATGAACATGAGATGGCGAAGGAAAGAGCTAGGCCGGCCGGCCTAGGCCCATTGGGCCGGCCGGCCCAGCCTTTTTTAGGTCGGTTCGACCTCCCCTTTGACCTAGGGTTTCTTGAGGCTATTTAAAGACCCCTCCCCAAGGTTCACGCAGAGATCAATTCGGGAGACGACGCCAAGGAGCAGAGAAGATAGAGGGACACCTCTCGGAGAGCCGAGGGTCGTGCTAGTTGTCTAGGGTTCGCCCTAGCCGATGTGGGAACCTTGCAAGGAAGACCACGTCGGAGTTCTGGAGCTAGGATCATCAAGATCAAGGTAGGGCCCCGGTTGTGATCTTGTGATGTACAATCATTCATGTTGAAGTTATTTGTGATTCCGGATGTTTAGCGACCATGTTCTCTCTTTCGATTTTGTTCTTTTCTATGGGTTTGCTTCATCCTAGATCTATTATCGAGATAGATCGCTTAGCATGATCTTGTAGTCATGGTGGCTAGTGGTTCATGGCGGAACTACCAAAGGGGGTTCGACTTGCTTCAGGGTATTTCGTTCAAAAGGGGGGCGTCGTGACAGGCCGTCTCCACAGAGTAGGCGGAGTATCGAGGGATCGGATTGGAGATTTTGGGTTTAAAGAGGCTTTTCATTGAGATTCACATCTACCTTACTTCACTTCATCTAGCTGGAATTACAACATATGCATGATCTAGGTGATCTAGATTGGTTATCTCTAACTTTCTCTTGCTACCTTCGGTGTTTGTCGTTTTTAGTAGATTAGATTCGTTTTCACCATCTCACACAAAGGAATCTCTATGCTAGTAGATTGTTTCTTTTCTCTTTGGTTCTATGGATTGATAAACCTTGGGGGAATACTCTAAGGGAAAAGCTACACGAAACCGTGCGCTTGCGGTATATAAATCGGGGGTGTTAAGGAGCGTCAACAAGAACCAAGCCCTCTATGATCATGTTGATGGGTTGACTATCACTATGAAGGTGATTCAGCCACGCGGTCGCAAGGAGTCAAAAAAAGCAAGCAGCAGAAATAATGCAAGATGGGATGTTAAGTTCACAGGGAGGTCAACCAAGTAGCGCCATTCACTGCCACCGCATGTGCTACCAATGCGGGCAAAAAGGTCATTATGCCAAAAGTTGTCCACAGAAGCGCCTATCACTGGTAGCACCAGTGCCTAGCTCAATCTCATCCAAAACGGGAGGGTGCAACCAAGTTCAACAATGCCAAAGGGTGTGCACTAGACAAAACCATGAAGGCTCAGGATCCAGGACCTATCACTAGTCCCGCACGTACCAGTGGTGACGAGGCCCACCTTATTTCCGGGAACTGCTCCAAGCAGGGTGCCCAGAATGATCAAGATCAGCAGCAGGTGATACCAGGTGTGCGTAGAGCTTAATCCCATCCTTATTTCTCTTTGCTAGCCAGCCCAGAATCTCGGGATGAGATTCCTATACGGGGGTAGGATTTGTAACACCCTAATTTAAATTTCCTATTTAATAATAAATTTAATTGGCTTTATTTAATTTTCTAAGGTTTTATATGCTTAGTCTTGCATTTAAATTAATTTTTTTCATAAGTAATTAAAATTTTCTAGGTTCGACATGTTCGTGCATACATGCTGGTGCATAAGTTTTATTTGGTTGAGTGCATAGGAGTTTGAATTCAAATTTTGTTTGAATTCAAATAGTTTGAGTGAAGTTTGAAAAAGAAAAGAGAAAGGAAAACCAGAAGAGAAGAAACCAAACCCAGCCCGGCAGCCCACCCAGTCCGGCCCGCACTCCTCTCCCCTTCTTTGTGCCGGCCCAGCAATCCCCGCCTAGGCCCAGCTTCCTCCCCCGAGCTCCAGCCTGCTCCCGCGCACGCGCGCACTCCCACTGATCTGCCGGCCCCACCTGTCGGCGCCGTTGAGCCCCCCACGCGCGCCTTTTCTCTCACTGCCACGTCGGGCCCACGCGCCAGCGCCATCCCCCGCACCGAGCGCTCGCCGTTAGCGCCTTCCCTACCTGGCAGCCTGACCACACCGCTCAGGCCCGTCTTCCCCGCACCAGCAACGCTCTCCCGAAATCCCCGGCCGTGATCCCCACCGCGACCTTCCCCGGGCACGCACGCCGAGATCCCCGGTGTCCTCCTTTAAATGCCTCCGCGCCCCTATGCGCCCTCATCTCCACCCCGCAGCTGCCACCCAAACCCTAGCCGCAGCCACCCTGCCCTGCTTCGCCGCGCAGAGCTCTCAGCGCCGCCGTGCACACGCACACCCAGACCACCTCCGCCACCGAGAGCTGCCACAGAAGCTTCACCTGCAGGCCAGGAACATCACCGGCCTCTTTCCCGGGCCATTGCTCCACGCCGACTCGGGAATTCCACCCAGAGCCGCCGCACGGTAAGGTCAGAATCTGCCAGCAATTCCCCGCCTTCGACGATCACCGGCCTTCCTGACCCCCCCTGTCCACCTTCGCAGCCTGATCGCGCATCCACCCGTGGGACCAGGATGCCCGAAGCACACCTCGACGTCCACCTCCACCAGCGCCGGCCGCTTCCTCGCCGCCGGACCTCGCCGCCAGTTCTCTGCCCTGCACATCCGGTCGTTTCAAGCACTTGGTGAGGACCGCACCGACCTCCCCTTCCTTTTAGACTGGCTATCATGGTCTAGGACACACCCGCGTGGCCCGAACACTGGCCGTCGGCGGCACACACCGCGGCTCCGCCGTGGCGGGCCTCCTACGGAACAGCACAGCCACGCGCGGCTTGTGTTTTGGCTTGCCTTAGTACCGCGCACGCGCACATCCCCTGTTTGCATCCGTTTTGAGCCCGAGCAGTGCGAATGCTCGCACGCCGGCGATGCCCCATTGCACAGACCCG
This sequence comes from Panicum virgatum, assembly GCF_016808335.1. NCBI lineage: Eukaryota > Viridiplantae > Streptophyta > Magnoliopsida > Poales > Poaceae > Panicum > Panicum virgatum. The sequence continues at coordinate 48,136,229 of NC_053147.1, read as the reverse complement.
CCTCCACCATGGCGCGTGCAGCCTAGAGCCTTGCCGAGACCCGCTTCAGGCCCAGGTGGATCACGCGTGTTGCGCTGATCTTCCCTGACCCAATCCCCGCTCGAATCCCAGCCCGGAGCACCGAGTTCGGCGCATTCCGGCGACGCGCCGCAGTAGAGATGGTCACCGGCGACAACGCCGCCACCGCCCATGCGCCCAATCGTCCTGAGCCATCCGATCCAGAACCGACGCACGAGATTAGATCTGCGTACCGCTTCGCTCTAGATCGCACGATCGTGATCCAACGGCGCAGATCCGTTTGACCCGGCCACGTACCGGTCAGCCCTAGCATTTTTCTTTGAAATCAACCCTGAGTTTCTTTGAAATCAACCCACAGTCCTCTACAGTTCAAAAGTAATTCCAGATCAGCCTTGTTTTTAATGTTTAGGCCCCTGACCTTTTTGAAAATAGGAACCGCCATCCAACCCCTGTCTTTTTGCACGTTAGACCCTAGATCTAACCTTTAATTACATTTTAGTCCCTAGTTTTTGCGCAGAAACACCTGGAACCTCAGTTTTTCTCGCAGTTTAGTCCCTAGACCTAGTTTCAGCTCTAGTTTTCACGTTCTAGCTCCGTTTTAGACGTTCTTTATGTCCACGCGATCGTTGTAATGCGTAGAATAGTTCTAGTCTAGTTTTGTTCGTTGTTTTTATGTATTATTGTACTGTTTCTTAGCTTTTGCTTTTGTTTGCATGTATGTGTATGTGTTGGACTTTGTTTTGGCGTTGCGATCGTGAGTAGACGTTGAGCAGTCGGAGGAGTACCAGGAGCCACCCTTCGAGGGACACTTCGAGCAGCAGGAGCAGTTTGAGGAAGGCAAATATAACATGAACCGCCTATCACTTTTAAATACATGTTCATACTGCATTTTGATATTGTATGCCTATAAGGACTTCCTAGCCACTTTATATCCTATATATATATATATATATATATATATATATATATATATCCCTTGGGTTGCATTTTGGTTAGTTGTGCTAGGTGCCGCGCTATAACACACTTGGTCCTTTTTAATTAATTTAATTAATGGTATATGCAACTCAATTCTGAGAGTTTCTTTGAAATCAGCCCTGTTTGAAATCAACCCTGAGTTTCTTTGAAATCAACGCACAGTCCTCTACAGTTCAAAAGTAATTCCAGATCAGCCCTGTTTTTAATGTTTAGGCCCCTGACCTTTTTGAAAATAGGAACCGCCATCCAACCCCTGTCTTTTTGCACGTTAGACCCTAGATCTAACCTTTAATTACATTTTAGTCCCTATTTTTTGCGCAGAAACCCCTGGAACCTTAGTTTTTCTCGCAGTTTAGTCCCTAGACCTAGTTTCAGCTCTAGTTTTCACGTTCTAGCTCCGTTTTAGACGTTCTTTATGTCCACGCGATCGTTGTAACGCGTAGAATAGTTCTAGTCAAGTTTTGTTTGTTGTTTTTATGTATTGTTGTACTATTTCTTAGCTTTTGCTTTTGTTTGCATGTATGTGTGTGTGCTGGACTTTGTTTTGGCGTTGCGATCGTGAGTAGACGTTGAGCAGTCGGAGGAGTACCAGGAGCCACCCTTCGAGGGACACTTCGAGCAGCAGGAGTAGTTTGAGGAAGGCAAATATAACATGAACCGCCTATCACTTTTAAATACATGTTCATACTGCATTTTAATATTGTATGCCTATAAGGACTTCCTAGCCACTTTATATCCTATATATATATATATATATATCCCTTGGGTTGCATTTTGGTTAGTTGTGCTAGGTGCCGCGCTATAACACACTTGGTCCTTTTTAATTAATTTGATTAATGGTATATGCAACTTAATTCTGAGAGTTTCTTTGAAATCAGCCCTGTTTGAAATCAACCCTGAGTTTCTTTGAAATCAACCCACAGTCCTCTACAGTTCAAAAGTAATTCCAGATCAGCCCTGTTTTTAATGTTTAGGCCCCTGACCTTTTTGAAAATAGGAACCGCCATCCAACCCCTGTCTTTTTGCACGTTAGACCCTAGATCTAACCATTAATTACATTTTAGTCCCTAGTTTTTGCGCAGAAACCCCTGGAACCTTAGTTTTTCTCGCAGTTTAGTCCCTAGAACTAGTTTTAGCTCTAGTTTTCACGTTCTAGCTCTGTTTTAGACATTCTTTATGTCCACGCGATCGTTGTAATGCGTAGAATAGTTCTAGTCTAGTTTTGTTTGTTGTACTATTTCTTAGATTTTGCTTTTGTTTGCATGTATGTGTATGTGCTGGACTTTGTTTTGGCGTTGCGATCGTGAGTAGACGTTGAGCAGTCGGAGGAGTACCAGGAGCCACCCTTCGAGGGACACTTCGAGCAGCAGGAGCAGTTTGAGGAAGGCAAGTATAACATGAACCGCCTATCACTTTTAAATACATGTTCATACTGCATTTTAATATTGTATGCCTATAAGGACTTCCTAGCCACTTTATATCCTATATATATATATATCCCTTGGTTGCATTTTGGTTAGTTGTGCTAGGTGCCGCGCTATAACACACTTGGTCCTTTTTAATTAATTTGATTAATGGTATATGCAACTTAATTCTTAGAGTTTCTTTGAAATCAGCCCTGTTTGAAATCAACCCTGAGTTTCTTTGAAATCAACGCACAGTCCTCTACAGTTCAAAAGTAATTCCAGATTAGCCCTGTTTTTAATGTTTAGGCCCCTGACCTTTTTGAAAATAGGAACCGCCATCCAACCCCTGTCTTTTTGCACGTTAGACCCTAGATCTAACCTTTAATTACATTTTAGTCCCTAGTTTTTGCGCAGAAACCCCTGGAACCTCAGTTTTTCTCGCAGTTTAGTCCCTAGACCTAGTTTCAGCTCTAGTTTTTACGTTCTAGCTCCGTTTTAGACGTTCTTTATGTCCACGCGATCGTTGTAACGCGTAGAATAGTTCTAGTGTAGTTTTGTTTGTTGTTTTTATGTATTGTTGTACTGTTTCTTAGCTTTTGCTTTTGTTTGCATGTATGTGTGTGTGCTGGACTTTGTTTCGGCGTTGCGATCGTGAGTAGACGTTGAGCAGTCGGAGGAGTACCAGGAGCCACCATTCGAGGGACACTTCGAGTAGTAGGAGTAGTTTGAGGAAGGCAAATATAACATGAACCGCCTATCACTTTTAAATACATGTTCATACTGCATTTTAATATTGTATGCCTATAAAGACTTCCTAGCCACTTTATATCCTATATATATATATATATATATATATATCCCTTGGGTTGCATTTTGGTTAGTTGTGCTAGGTGCCGCGCTATAACACACTTGGTCCTTTTTAATTAATTTGATTAATGGTATATGCAACTTAATTCTGAGAGTTTCTTTGAAATCAGCCCTGTTTGAAATCAACCCTGAGTTTCTTTGAAATCAACCCACAGTCCTCTACAGTTCAAAAGTAATTCCAGATCAGCCCTGTTTTTAATGTTTAGGCCCCTGACCTTTTTGAAAATAGGAACCGCCATCCAACCCCTGTCTTTTTGCATGTTAGACCCTAGATCTAACCTTTAATTACATTTTAGTCCCTAGTTTTTGCGCAGAAACCCCTGGAACCTTAGTTTTTCTCGCAGTTTAGTCCCTAGAACTAGTTTTAGCTCTAGTTTTCACGTTCTAGCTCCGTTTTAGACATTCTTTATGTCCACGCGATCGTTGTAACGTGTAGAATAGTTCTAGTCTAGTTTTGTTTGTTGTTTTTATGTATTGTTGTACTATTTCTTAGATTTTGCTTTTGTTTGCATGTATGTGTATGTGCTGGACTTTGTTTTGGCGTTGCGATCGTGAGTAGACGTTGAGCAGTCGGAGGAGTACCAGGAGCCACCCTTCGAGGGACACTTCGAGCAGCAGGAGCAGTTTGAGGAAGGCAAGTATAACATGAACCGCCTATCACTTTTAAATACATGTTCATACTGCATTTTAATATTGTATGCCTATAAGGACTTCCTAGCCACTTTATATCCTATATATATATATATATATATATATATATATATATATATATATATATATATATATATATATATATCCCTTGGGTTGCATTTTGGTTAGTTGTGCTAGGTGCCGCGCTATAACACACTTGGTCCTTTTTAATTAATTTGATTAATGGTATATGCAACTTAATTCTGAGAGTGGCCCTCTGTGTTCTGTGCTTGAGTGGCTCACGTCCCGTTAAAATTGTTTTTTTCTAGAAACATGGTTTAGGGGGCCAGCGCAGTGCTTAGTACTTGGTTGGCCACTCTCCCTAAGGACTGGTTCATAGAGCCACAACCTGAGACAACAGCGCTACCACAAGACTGGAATGAGACAGTCTTGGCTTACTAATTAGGTCTTTTTGGTTTGGAGTAACTTACCTGCGGGGCAAGGGTGGTAAGCTTCTATGGCCCTCGTGCTGAGTGGTCTCGCATGTGACTTTGTGCTTGACGCCCACTAGACCTGCTCCATCGTCGCCGATCCAACCCTCGCAGTTACGCCTTACCAACGAGATTCTTTGTAACGGCCTCGTAGTGAGTTTGCTAGTCATCTCACCTATGGAAGTGTGATGAACAACTAGCATAGCTCACGACTTGTGGGTAAAGATGTGCAACCTCTGCAGAGTGTAAAACTGGTATACTAGCCGTGCTCATGGTTATGAGCGGCCCAGATCCTCCTTTTGATTAGTGGGGTTATCTTCCTTTGATTAGGGGGGTTCCCTAGGTGGTTTGGTTTGGTCCTCAGTAGTTCATAATTAATTTTGATTAATTTCTACGTAACTGGGTTTATGGTAATTCATCCACTTGTAGTAATTAGCTTTAATAAAATTTTGCCAAGATTAAAAGCTAATGCAGTTGAGTCAGCCAACCTTAGAGCCTCATAGTTTGTGCTATACTTGTTGAGTACAAGTTGTGTACTCACTCTTGCCTACTCTACTCTTTTTCCTCTTGGGTACTAATGGATTTGAGATAAAGACTGGGCGTGTCAACATCGTTCATGAAAATCCCTTCTGCGGAAAGGCATCAGAGGATGCCCACGCTCATCTGCTGAATTTTCTGGAAGTGGGCAACATAATCAACCCAAAAGGCACTACGATGGATAATGTTCGTCTTCGACTGTTTCCATTCTCTTTGCTTGGGAAGGCAAAGACGTGGTTTTACACCTACAAGGAAGGATTCAACACTTGGGATGCGTGCTCCACTACTTTTCTGGTCAAGTACTTTCCAGTGGGCAAGACCAATGCCCTTCAGAACAGGATTTCTAGTTTTGAACAACTCCAGGATGAGACAGTCCCGGAAGCCTGGGAACGTCTTCAGGAATACATTGCAGCATGCCCACACTACGGCATGCAAGAGTGGCTTATCATTCAGAACTTCTTCCATGGCCTGAACCAGAGATCGTGTAACACCCGGTTTATAAAAGGACATAAACCGAGCAATCATATACGTGCCAGGATCAAGTCACACGTATATACAATAGAATAAACAGTATATCACAGCACATATCACGTAAAAAGACATAATAAAGCGAGCACGAAAGTTATTTATTATATTAATGACAAAATGTCTGATACAGCGTAAGCGTATAATACATATACGAAGTCTCTCGGAAGCTGGGCGCCACAGGGACGTCGACTGGGAGATGAACGCCTAGAAGTCCTCGTAGTCCTGGTAGCGCTGAGCGAACTCCCTCGCGTCGGCAGGAACTGAGCAGCAGTAGAGTGTCCCCAAGAGGAAAAAGAGTAGAGTAGGCAAGAGTGAGTACACAACTTGTACTCAACAAGTATAACACAAACTATGAGGCTCTAAGGTTGGATGACTCAACTGCATTAGCTTTTAATCTTGGCAAAATTTTAATAAAGCTATTTACTACAAGTGGATGGATTACCATAAACCCAGTTACATAGTAATTAATAAGAATTAATCATGAACTACTGAGAACCAAACCGAACCAAGCCAAGGTAACCCCGAGAGGCACCCCCCTCGTCGGAAGGAGATAACCCCACTAATCAAAAGGAGGATCTGGGCCGCTCATGACCATGAGCACGGCTAGTATACCAGTTTTACACTCTGCAGAGGTTGCACATCTTTACCCACAAGTCGTGAGCTACGCTAGTTGTTCATCACACTTCCTTAGGTGAGATGACTAGCAAACTCACTACGAGGCCGTTACAAAGGACACGTTGGTAAGGTGTAACCGCTAAGGAATCAGGCTCCGCAACGATAGTAACCACCTCGAGGGGTACGCAGACCAAGCCTCGTAGCCTGGGAACCATTGAAGCTCACCACCCCTCCTGCCCCATCGGTAAGTTACTCCCGAACCAAAATGACCTAATTAGTAAGCCAAGACCGTCCCATTCTAGTCTTGTGGTAGCGCTGTTATCCCAGGTTGTCGCTCTATGAACCGGTCCTTATGGAGAGTGGGCAACCAGGCAGTGAGCACCATGCTAGCCCCCTAAACCATGTTTCTAACAAAACCAATTTTAACGAGACGTGAGCCCCTCAAACGGGCCACTCTCATAATTAAGTTGCATATACCATTAATCAAATTAATTAAAAAGGACCATGTGTGTTATAGCGCGGCACCTAGCACAACTAACCAAAATGCAAGCCAAAGGATATAAAGTGGCTAGGGAAGTCCTTATAGGCATACAGTATTAAAATGCAGTATGAAATTGTATTTAAAGTGATAGGTGGTGTTCATGTTATACTTGCCTTCCTCGTACTGCTCCTGCTGCTGCTCAAACTGGTCGGAAGACGGCTGCTCTGGGTACTGGTATTGGGGCTCCTCCGGTAGCTCAACGTCTACTCACGAACACATGGCCAAAACCAATGCAACAACATAAACATACATGCAAACAGAGGCTAACACTAAGAAACAGTACAACAATACATAAAAACAGCAAACAAAACTAAGCTAGAACTATTCTACGTGCTACAACGATCGCGTGGACATAAAGAACGCCTAAAACGGAGCTAAAACGCAAAATCTAGGCCAAAAACAAGTTCCAGGGACCTATTTGTAAGAAAACTGGAGCTACAGGGGGTTCTGGGCAAAAACCGAGGGCCTAAATGTAATTAAACAACAACTCTGGGGTCTAACTTGCAAAAACAGTAGCCAAGGATGGCGGGTTCAAATTTTAAAGAGTTCAGGGGGCTGGGCGCTAATTTCTAGACTAAACTGCGAATACTTTTGACTAGAGATGGACTGCGGGTTGAATAAAGAAAAACTGAGGGTCTCTTTAGAAAAAGAGCCAGGGTGAACCGGTATCTAAGGTTCTGGACCGCCGGATCTAGATCTGAGGGTTAGGATTCAATGGGTTTTAGATCTAATCTTGCGCGTGGGTATCAGATCGGACGGCCGGGGTGACTCGTGGGCAATGGCGGCGGCGGAACACGCCGAAACTCTCTGTTCCGCGGCGGCGCGCGATGGGGTTCACCGGAGTTCGCCAATTCCTGCACTCCAGGGGTCAAATCAAGCAGAGCTTTGGCCTGGGATGGTCAGCGCGATACGCGTAAACCACCTGAGCACAGAGCGGGGCATGGAGGTGCGCGGAGCTGTGCTGGCAACGATGGTGGCGGCCCTGGTCGTCGGAAAACCGCCGGCGTGCTGCGTTCGGGCTGTGCTGGCGCTGGAGAACGGGTGCAAAGGGCGCGTGGAGTAAGCGCAGGTCAAGAGCACCCTAAAACTAGGGTCGCGCGAGGTTAGGGAGCACCGCAAGGCATCCGCCATGGCGGAGCTGCGGTGGCGAGGCGCCGGCGTGCGGTGCCCAGCCAACGGAGTGGCCTACGGCCTAATTAGCTTAGCGCAAGAGGAGGCATGGGGCTCTGGAGTGCTCACCGAGCTCGAATCGAAGGAGATGGTCGGGCGAAGTCGATGGCGATGCTGACCGACGGTGGAGCGGGGGCAGTGATCGCGGGCGGGGTTCGGCGGCGGTTCTCCGGGTGCCTGGACTCCGCAGGTCGGCTCGTGGTGCTCCTGCGATGGTGCCACGTGGTCAGGGAGGTCCGGGAGTAGCCGGCGGCGAGGAAAAATTCGGCGGCGCAGAGACTCATCGGAGTTGATGTCCAGAGTGATTCCGGTGATGGCGTGGTCCGGGGCCAGGGCAAAACGCTCGGAGAGCCTCCTGGGCTAGAGGCGGAGCTTTTCCGCGGCTCTGGTGGGGCTTGGGCGCGGCAGAGCGGAGAGTTGTGCCCGTGGCGGCATAGAGCAGGAATGTGGCAGAGCAAGCTGGGTTCGGTGGCTAGGGTTTTCGGGGGAGGTTGCAGGGGAAAGGTGGGCTGCGGGATGGTTTAAAGAGGGCGCCGTGACCTCGGCGTGGAGCAGTGGGATAAGGATCCCGGCGACCTCGCCGGTGATCTCAGGCGGCTGTTGCGCGGAGCCGGAAAGGAAGGGGAGGGGAAGGCACTGACGCACGGGCTCGGCGTGACAGTGGGTGAGGTGAGTGCGTGCGTGCGGCGTGCGCTCCGCGCGGGGGAAACTGGCGAGCTAGGCCTGCGGTGGTCGCCTGGGGGGTCGAGAGAGCTAGGCTGACGGTGACTGGGCTGTGGGAGTGATGGAGTGCTGGGCCGAAGCGAGAGGAGGGGCGCGCGCAGCCTGTGCTGGCCAGCGCGGGGAGGTGCTGGGCCTCGTGCGGGTGTGGGACGCCGGGCTGCTGTGTTTTGCGGGTTGAGCTGAGAGGAGAGGGGGTCGCGGTTGGGCCCGGGAAGAGGAGAGCTGGGCCGGTTGGGCTAGGTGGTTTCTGGGTTTGAGTCCTTTCTCTATTTCTTTTGTTTTTCTAACTCTAACACCACTCAAACCTATTTGAATTCAAAAGAATTTGAATTCAACTCCTATGCAAACAAGCAAAATAAAACCATGCACCATCATGAATGCAACAACAAATTTTAAACTTAGACAAATTTTAATTACTTGTGGAACAAAAAATAGATTAAATGCAAGACTAAGCAAATTAAACCTTAGGAAATTTAATTAAAGCCAATTAAATTTATTATTAAATAGGAAAATTAAATTAGGGTGTTACATATCGCAAGACACATGGACGCAGTAGAGGGAGGAGCATTCCTCTCTCTCGATGTTGCAGGAGCTAAAGTGCTCATCGACAAGATTGCTTCCAACAAGAGTTGGAAAGGAGATAGGCAGCTAGCTCATGCAAAAGGAATACATGAAATCGACAGTGTCAATGTGCTGGCAGCCAAGATGGATCTTCTCATGGAAAAGCTAGAATCTCCACACCAGGAGGTTAACCAGACTATGGAGCCTCAGATGAAATGTGAGAAATGTGGTAATACTGGACACTCGGGCAAATCTTGCCCATTCACTCAAGAGGACGAGAACTCCATTGGGAACAACACTCCCAATGACTCAGACTGTCGTCCTCAGCAAGGTTGGAATTCTAAGCCCAACCTCCACTTCGACCAACAGCAAGGTATCAATTTTAATAATAGTTATCAGCCCTCGCTTAAAGACTTCATGAATGGCCAAAAACAAATTAATGACAACATTAGTGAGAAATTTCTTGCTAATGATAAAATTCTCGAGTCTTTGTCTATGCAACTAGAAGGGTTTAACTCTGTTATTAAACACTAGTTGAGTTTCAATGAACTGTTAGAAACTAAAGTAACTCAGCTGGCCTCATCCTGCCTTAACCACGACACGGGGAAGCTCTCCGGGCAACCGGAAGTGACCCCGAAAGAAATTGTGAGTGCGGTAGCTGTGCGGGTAAGACAATCCGCACAGAAACCACATCATCCGCAGGATGCAGGTATACCATCCTGCCTTAACCATGACACGGGGAAGCTATCCAGGAAACCGGATGTGACCCCGAAAGAAAGTGTGAGTGCGGTAGCTGTGTGGCAAGACAATCTGCACAGAAACCACCTCTTCCGCAGGATGCAATTACACGGTGGAAGACCGTAACTGCCAGGAATACCGATGCTATAGACGGAGTGCTGGAGGAGGCCGAAGAATCCAACACCATTGCTACCCAGGAAGACCCTGTGGAACCCCCTAGAACTTCGCGGGACTGTCACGATACAACCGCCTTACTATTTCTAGAGCGGAGAAGGAGGCCGGTGGACGACGAGCAATTTGGCAAGTTCATCGTGGTAACTAAGAAGTTTTATGGCAACATACCACTTCTTGATACTATGCAGGTTCTCACGTACGCCAAGTATCTCAAGGATATCCTTGGCAATAAGAGGGTCCTGCCGATCACCGAGGTCGTGCATCTTACAGATGAGTGTAGCACAGCTATACTCAATCCTTTATTGGAGAAGAAGAAGAATCCAGGATGCCCCACCATCACATGTTCCATCAGAGCTCAACACTTTAAGCACGCTCTTTGTGATCTGCGAGCAAGCATCAGCGTCATGTCAAAGGTAATTTATGATAAACTTAACCATCATGTGCTTGCTCCTACTGCCATGTGTTTGCAGCTAGCAGACCAATCAGTTCGTCATCTCGCGGGGATCACCAAGGATATTCCAATGAAAATACGGAATTTCTTTGTCCCTATTGATTTTGTCATTCTCGACATGGAAATCAACACTGAGATCCCTCTCATATCGGGGAGGCCATTCTTGAGCATGACAACTGCACACATTGATTCGGGAATCGGAGTAATCCAACTCAACATCAATGGACAGAAGGAGAGATTTGGTTTCAGACCGAAGGATGAACAATGCTCACAGATCAAAAGTTTCAAATGGAAGGAATCCGTAAAAGAGCTGGAGAAGCCATATTTCCTTATTGAATTCGTGGAGAATCTTCAAACTCGAGAGGAGATTAAGGCGTATAACCAACGGAACGCAAAGCGGAATATCCAACATAAGATTTTTCTGGAATTTGGAAAGAAAGAGATCAAAGTAACTCTGCCTACACAGAAGGTGTAGCAGAAGAAAGTGTTGCCACCAATGTCTCCATCTGGTGACGACGACCGAACCCAAGGTATGGATAGTCTTGCTCAGGACGAGAAACTCGAGCCCTTGCCATGAGGTACGTGGTAGTTATCCATTCCTGCATTTGCATATAGGATAGTTTATCTTCTTGCATAGTATTCCCTTTTCTCATCATGGCATATTTAAATTCTCACAAATTCACTATTTTCACTTTACATTGCATAAAAAAAAATCGACCAAGATGGCAGACCTACTGAGCTTCATTCAAGCTTGGGGGGGGGGTGCCCATGTATCCAGGTAAGTCATCTGACCTATCCTTTTTGTCTTGTGTCCAAAAAACAAATAGTTAGTTTAATCATTCAAAAACTCAAAAAAAGGGTAAAAGTATAAAATAAAATAAAAACAAAAACAAAATAAATAAATTAAATCACAAAAAAATTGTTTCATGCTTTGAATAAAACTCCCAACTCATATGTGTGGAAATCCGTGTAAGCTCTTATCATGGAGATGATGAATAGTTGCTCTGTCCATGCTTTGCAAGTGCCTCGTATACAACTATTTACACTCATAGTACTTGAACTAGTTGGCATATAAGTAGTTCCACTAAAATCTGGTTGTGTGGGAACAAGAGCTTGATTTCCAAGTATAAGTTGTTGTGAGATATGAGATAGCTCGAACTGGAATAAAACTGCAGGCTCTAGTAGGGAACCTATCAGAATTTCTTTAAAATAAAACATAGTAGAGAATTCCCCTTTGGTTTGCATGTCCCAACCAGAGCCATAATGTTTTATCATATTAACCTATATAAGCTATCTTGAGTTATTTTGAGCTTTGCCGAATGGTGAGTTCGTTCAAGGAAGGTACTTGTCATCTACTGATCTTTTTCCTTTGTGTACCCATTGTTTTGCTAAGCCTCAAAATGTCTGGCATGTCAATTACCTACTCCAGGTATTGATATCCACCTTCGCGAGACAATTCCCTCACAACAAAACCCAATATCTCCACAGTGAACCTATCCATCTAGAATGGTCTATCCAAGCAGTGCTCTCTTCCAAAAAAAACTCTATCATTATGGAAGTGTGGGTCATCTTCTTAAAAAAAACTAGAGTAGAAGCAATGAAAAAGAGAGAGAGAGAGAGAGACAAGACCCATACCTCCACTCAAAAGAGTTAAAATAAGGGGCTCAAGTAAAAAGACCAAAAATTATCTAAGCGTGAGTCCTTTTCCTCCCTCTCCCCTGAACATTTTACCTTCCATAAGATCGGGATTTGATCGAGTACCAACCTCTTGCGAACCACTCTTCGGCTCGGCAATACAGGTAACCAAGGTATGCTACACTCTTCCTACCCAAAACTCCACATATCAGCCTTATAGTAGGAAGAAGATGGTCAAAATTTCCGACAATGGTGAGGATTATAGACCTTGAGCAATTTGAGAGCACCATTGGGTAATCTTAAACCATTTTTGAAAAAAACTTGAAAACTCCGAGATAGGAACCTAAATAGGAGGCAGCAAATATTCCGGTAAAGGTTGTTCAGTCTCTCAACCGCCCAAGACGAGGGATGAAATGCATGTAATCCCCATCTCCAGAAACCAAGGTATGAGCCAACTTATTCAAAGTACATATGTGTGGCAGAACCAGTTTGAATTACACCAATTCGAGTGCACTAAACTCCTAAATGCACCTCAATCGGTATAATCACTGGTCTGTCGGGTAAAGTCCCGATGAAACCACTTGATATCGGATCGTAACACAAGCATACGTCCCGCACGAAGGCGAGTCAGAGATATAACATTCCATAACATTTTACATCACATTGTTAAGGGGTGCAATTTACATCAGAGTTTGAAACTAGAAAGCTAAAGTTCCAGCTTTTACAACTTATTACTAAAAGAACTTTAAAGAGGTTTTACAGAAACTATGTCTAAAATATAGCATCTAGTCGGACTCTATTTCTAGTGTTCAAACAATGGGTACCTAGGATTATGCATTTAAGGTTTTCATTCAACTCCAATAACTTAAATGTACAAGTAAATAATAACAATAAGTTGCATACTTTAAAATATTGGGATTATGCACCGGGGCTTGCCTATTGTGATGTCTATAGAGTCAGTGGACTTTGGTTCCTCTGAATCAGAGTTCGGAGCTTCAGTTAAATCAACGTTGGTCTGAGCTTCAGAGAAATCCCCATCTGATTCCTGGATGAGCTTGTATGTTCCGTCGGCTAATGATCTTATTTCTCTAGGAGATTTCAGCGCGACTCGGGGTGGCCTGTGGCGGCGGCTCCGCATGCTCCGGCGGCCGGCGACGGTCTGCGTTGGCAGAGGCGGCGCTCCGGCAGGGCTAAGGGTCGGTGATTGGGTCGGGGAGGTCCAGGGAGGCGAGGTAGAGCTAGAGAGGTGCTCTATTTGGGTAGTGGGAGGGAGGAGAAGTGGTTCCTCGTGTGGCTGGCGAGCGGCGGCGCCAATGAAGGGGGCGGTGGTGGATGTCAAGCTCAGGACCGGTTGGGGATATTTATAGCCATCGAAGGGGAGGATGAGCACCTCAGTGGAGAGCAATCGGCTTCTCCAAGCCGTGGGCGAGCTCCCCGCGATGGGGGCTGGCTTTCCAGCGGCGCCTGACGGCGTGGCACCATGCAGGGGAGGTCGGTGTTGACATTTCTTAGCGCAATCACTAGGAATGGATAATCCTTAGCAGCAGCGCCAAAAATGCCTGTTGGCAGTCCTTAGTGCAATCACTAGAAATGAGGGCGCCGAACCCATCCTAGCAACTTCACCCAAGGGGTGCCACTCTCGTGGTATAATCAATATGAGTACAGATGGATCCGCAAGCGCACGGATATACCGTTGTAGCATTTCACCCAAAGAGTAAGGGTATTGTCATTTATTTGTGTCCCAAAGGGCTACAGCGGCAAAAGTATTGTACTCAACATTAACCATGACATTGTGCCTCAAGCAATTGGCAATGCTCTAACAGGGGTAAGTCCAAGTAAAGAATAAGCAAGGGTAATGCGACACAGCACACATCCACACTCCAAGAGGAAGGAATAAAGGAGAGAAACTATAAAGCAAAGAACTACTCTATCCTACGTCAAGTCAGCTAGAGCTTAGGCTAGGTTAGGTGTCCTAGTGCTTCTATCCAAAGCTGGGGTCATGTTAGATCATGGTTAGGACTGCAGGTGCCAGGAAAATGGGATAGCGGGGAGAAGGTCCCGCACTGGAGAACGTCCAGTTCTGTTACCTCTTTGCATGAACTCCTACACTGAACCCGAACGTCGGGGAGTACGCTAAACACAACACCACTATTACGCCGGACGGACAGGGCTGTCACCACCTACCGTCTACCCCAGTCACACCGTGGAGCACGATCATATCCATAGGATCCCGCATATCCAAGCACCACGCTCATGTATGAAGTCACTACTCTAGTGCCCCCAGGTCTCCCACCCTTCGGATGGACGAGTAAAACACAAGAGCAAGCCCGAAAGCACAACGAACCTCTATCCGTACCCGGATCATCTGGCCTAACCAAGACCGTAGTATAACTTATAAACGATCTAAGCATAGATTGATAAACTATCAAAATAGTAAAACAACCATGGCAGAACTCTATATTATGAATAGAAGTCTGACAAGTCGGATACAAAGCCATACCAGGAGCCGAGGATTGCTCAACGACCCCGAGGACGACTTGCTCGCTAAAGAGAACTAGCCTAGCTCCACTACCTAGCTAAGAGAGCAAGAGAGAGGAGAGCCTTCTTGGAGTGAATGGAATGAAGTGTGTGTGTGTTGAGAGGGGGGAGAGAGGCCCTATTTATACACTTAGGTCGGTTTCCCGCCAACGCATATATGGAAGGTAATCAGGTGCCTTGGCCATGACTCCTCCTCGAGATGCACCTGGACGCGTTGCAGGCCAGGTTCGGCCGGCCCTAGGGGCGGCCGACCCCACCTGTCAGCCGTTCATGCTGATCCTTTGCTGGGTGGTTGATTCGCTGGATCTTATCCTTATCCTCTAGTGCATCTTGCGTGGAGGCCCTGTTTCCTCTGACATGTGGGCCCTCTTTGTAAGGGTGTGACGCTGGATGCGATATTCTGTGTAGTTATGTGGCGTCTGTTGTGTGTTTTCATCTTATTCCGCTCTTGCTCATCTGAAATGTACAAAACTCGAAATAAACTATGGAGCGAGGTTAGTGGTACAAATATGTGAGTAAGGTATGCAGTTTTCCTTTATTATTGAGTATAGTTGACGGGTGAAAATGGCACTTAAGCACCGTCAACAATTCCCCCAAGCTATCCCTTTGCTCGTCCCGAGAAAAGTTTTAGACTTAGGTTGTTGTTCAGGAGTTGCTGCAATGTCGCATTCCTGACTTATGCCCAAGGCACAACCGAGTGTTCTTACCTTTATTCTGAATAAGTTGGCCTTGTTCGCACTTTTTACCTTTAAGTTGGCCTTGTTCACACTTTTTACCTTTAAGTTGGCCTTGTTCGCACTTTTTACCTTACTTCTGTGGGGCTCATAGCATCATCCTCATCTTTGGCGGTTGAGGGTCAGAACGGCTTGTAGAGTACCACTTACCACTCCTTTGTTCAACCGTCAATCCGGAGGTTTTTATAAAGTTTTTGAAAAGAAATATTGTAGTTCCTCGGGTGATCTCTCGGATCACTCAAATGTGTTTCATTCCTCACCAAGGCCTTTTTATGTGCCTTTGTTTTTCCATCCTACTTCTAATGGCTCTTTTTGGTGGATTTGTAGGTATGGAGGATATAATGGCAAACTTGTTTCTCATATTTCGCAAAGTCAAAGACCGGATCCAATGGAGAAACAAGTCATAAGCCTTGATCAAGATTTGCAAGTGTGTGGATATTTTTGGTGGATGGTGGATGAAACTCCTTTATATGATTTCTCTCTCCCTTGTAAAATTTTTTGTATGGGCTATATTTTCTTTTTCCGCCTTTTTTTTTGACACACCTTGTGGGTGTGTGGCACACCTTCTTTGGGTATGCATCTTTTCTCTTTTTCTCTTTTTTTTTGACATGCCTTGTGGCATGTGGCATACCTTCTTTGGGTATGCATCTTTTGTTTCTTTTTGTATAGCCCATACATCATGATGATAACTTTGGAGAGAGATAAACACGGTACAACATGGAGTTTTATTTGTGGATGAATGGGGGATGTACTTGCTATCTTCCAGTTGTAGAAATATAGCATGTGAGTGGACGTGTACGTGATCTTGATCATGAGTGTATGAAGTGATTCTCACAAAGGGTCACAACAAATTGACAAAGCTCAATGGGAAGACAAGTTGCATATGTAGAAAAGGCATTTCAAACTTGTAACTCACATGGCTCTGGATAGGAATTGCATATCACCGAGGAACTTTATTCTATTTTGGTATTTTTGAAAAGAGATACTCCGGATATCAAGCATCATGTAGGAGAAGATTATAGCAACTCTTTTTAGCCATATCATAACTCACAACAACCTAGATTTGAATTCTGCTTTTCGCTACCCACAAGTTTCAAGCTTAAGGGTTGAACATCTAGCCACCAAACTCAGAACTTAGGGAGAGCACAAGGTTGTAATTAGGCATATGAAAGGAACTAACAGAGGAACTATTCATCATCTAAATAAGGAAAAACTACACATGCTTACTACACATAGTGGAAAGCAAGTAAATATTTTTGGGTTTTTAAAGGTTTTAACAATTTTTTATTTGATTTTAGTTATGCAAATTTTTATGGATTTTCAGAATTTTGCAAATTTTTGTTTGGTTTCATGCAAGGTTTTGGAAAGCGGTAAAGGTAGAGTTTGATACAAGGTACCTCTCATGGGGGTCCTCCCCCAAGCTAGCTTCAGGCTCACTGCTGCTGGTTCGGATTAAACCCAGCCCAATGGTAGTAGGCCCTCCACTCCTCTTGGGATTGCTAATGTTGCTGCTCTATGTGGCGGAACCACCCAAAACTACTGGGCCCGGGTGCACTGATCTTCGTTGCTAAGCAACTCTGACCCAATTTGGCACTCACCGGTAGTTCCTCGAGTGAAGCCTCGATAAAAGCCACGCTATTCCAGGATAAGCAGACAACACCCACACGAAGGTGAGCCCAGAGATTACAACACAAACCATCTCATACATCTCAGAGTGATTGCAGCGGAAAGAAAATTTATTACAAACCATGTTCAGACTAGCGAAGTACTACGGAGTTCCAACTCCTCAAATTATTCAAGTCTCAAAGTTCAGTGGAAGCATTAAAAGATAACTAACGAAATAACGTGACGCATCGGTAAGCCCGTACGAATGCGTCACTCAGCGGGAGGGTGATTAGCACCAGCTGAAGGGCCATCCCACTCAACAGACCAACCCGGAGGCAGAGTACAAGGCCAAGTAAGACTCGCAAACAGATCTTCAAAGTTAGTACCTGAAAAACAGTGCCACAAGCAAGGCTGAGTATACTATTACTCAGCAAGACTGACCCGTCTCCGGATATAACATAGTCCGATAACTAGACATGCAAGGCTTTTTGGTTGGTGGGGTTTGTTTGCCAAAAATGCCGCTAAGTGTTGATCCTTATTTTCAGATTTTATCTAGCCATCTTCTAGTTGGATTAACCATTCTAATTTGCAACTAACTCTACACAAACATGGTAGAGCAATCATTTAATCAACCAGCAGTATTATCATCATCATGTTCCACTTGTTACTCTGTGTGACCGAAAACATTAAGCAATCTCATGCCGTGAGAGGCGGACGATTCTGAATCGAATTTCAACCTGGCCAGGGGAACCTAGACCACACGCATGGGGATCGACTTCGCTCCCGCCCACGCTACTTTTCCCTTTTCTTTCCAGTCTGTGGATCCGGAACACCCTCCCCGACTACAGAGTCCGACCACTCTGCACCCGTACGTCGCGACATAAAAATAACCCTACTTCTACCAGGAGGGTGCGAGATCGTTCCACTCGCCGGTCCAATCAGGTACTTAAGCTTACCGATTACCATATTTCTCGGTATGTGGCTAGTACTTTCAAACGCTTAACGAAATGAGCCACACACCGCGACCTTAGCCATTTTTGCCTACACCAGCGGGGTATCACCACTACACAACCCCGCCCGTTGTCCTTACATTTCAACAGGAATTAAAGTCAGTACAAATCCTATTTGCTCGCGAGAGGCAGGGAACCACTCGACTTCTACCGAACCTATTTAGCATGGCAACTAGTCGATAAAAAGATCCGGTATCAAACATAGGTTCCTATGGATCATGCATCTAGGGTTTTCGATCAACGCCTAGAGAACTTAATTGCAGAAAACCAACTATTACCATACATTAATAAATAGATCGCAGAATGGTAATTCGGAAAAAAAATAGTGGGATTATGCTCCGGGGCTTGCCTTCTTGGGCACTGTCAGACAGAAAAGCTTCTGGGGCTTGGCCCAGGTCTTGAGACAAGTTAGTACAGTTCAGATTAACCTCCTGCTCCGCACGAGAGTCCGCGGGCACCAGTTCGTAGTCTCCGTCCGCGAGGTTAACCGTTTCTATATGCAATGCAAGATTTTGAGTTATTCAGGGATATAATTTCTTTCCTTCACGATAAAGTTGTAGTCCATGAAAGTTAATTTAGTGATGATTTCACATTTCATTGCATGGGCAACCGTTTATAGAGTAGCAAACATAACTACGGTTATTCATGAATGAGTGGGGTTTTGGGTTTTCATTTTTTTTTTATTTCAACACATAGCATGCTTTCATTATTCCTTAACAACACCACTACTAAAGAGCTAGTGATGAAACACTAAAGTAACTCAGATTCAAACTTGAACATTAGGGTATAAATTTCAGCATCTACCATAGAGCAAGAACTATAACTATTTATGCAAAAGGATTACTCTAGTTACTTCATCTTTTTGTACAGAATGTTCAACATGGATTCTGGTGCTACAAATTTTATGCAAGCAACTTCAAAGCTTAAACTCAGTACTGAAATTTTTCCAGATTTTATACACTTATATAGCAGAGGTGATAAAAAGATTAAAAACAGCAAGCCATTAACAAAGATTAAATCTACAGAAAGTTTTACTAAGGATTTGCTTCTCAAATTTTTACCAGAGACTGGTCCTGAGTTAAACATACTCCAGAAAATTTTTCAAGATTTAACTCACTATGATAAATTAGTTATTCAGTTAATTTAACATGAGTTTGCATGAATTTCTCAAGATGCATCCGACCAGTATTGCATCTGAAATTTTTATCACAGGTAGAACATACTCTAAACAAGATCATGCCCAAAAATGATGATCAGAAACATTGTAGATTACTCAGAACAAAAATAGTAAATCTAGCCCTAAGATGTTAAGCATGATTATTCACCAAGGCAAAACTCTGTAACTGCAGCTCAAAATTTTTAGACAGGAACATAGAGCTAAAAAGAGACTCCAGAAATAAATATAAATTTTTCTGAGCATAAGAACTATATATGAGGAATTAAGTTGATTAAACAAGCATAAATCATGGTATATAGCAAATGAACTCTAATAAATTTGAATTTTAGATATTTGCAGGGATTCAGTGGCACAAGGCTGTTGTAAAATTTTCAGAGCAAGTTCATGTACACATTTCCCAGAATTAAATCGAGATTGCTAACAACAGATTAGAGAATCTTGATTGTTCTAACCCGATAACTGTTTTGGTTTGGTGTCATCTTTTTACTGTGATCTTAGCATCCCATTAGTTATAACATATCCAAAAATCAAAGTCATTTGATGAGCAGAACTTCATGAACATGCATAAGGTGATTTTCTTAATCTTTTCCCTAGATTAAATTGGGTTGAGTTTCTGCAAATGTGAATGTTACAAAATTTGTAGATTTTGTTACAAGGATTCCAGATCAGTTGAGTTTGCATTTTTCTGATTTTTCTGTGATTTGTTTCGCATTTTAGAAGTTCACTGGTATACACTGTAAAACTTGCAGAGACACCCTTGAACGAAAAAAAGAAATTACAACCGGGTCCTTCGCCGGCCTTCTCCGCCGTGGCATCTTGCCGGTGGTGTTCTGCGGTGCAGGGCTTACCGGGGCTGCCACGGGGAGGCGCGTGGGGGAGAAAGGATCGAGGAACACCTACCCTGGTCGACGTTCGAGCGTTTGGAGCACAGGTTCAAGCTCGTCGGCGTTGATGGCGGGTCGGTTGTTCGGTTCGCCGGCGCTGGAGGCGAAGGAGGGCTCGGGGTAGGGGAACAAGGCGCGCACGAGCACCGCGTGAGCTCGTGGATGCTTCTGGGGTAGCTGTCGGGCTCGGTCTTCCCCGGAGCTGGCCGGTCCGCGGTGAGCCTGAGCTCGCCGGCGGCGGCGCAAAAGGGGAACGGCTTCGGGAGGGG
The DNA here is from genome assembly GCF_016808335.1 of Panicum virgatum. Taxonomy (NCBI): domain Eukaryota; kingdom Viridiplantae; phylum Streptophyta; class Magnoliopsida; order Poales; family Poaceae; genus Panicum; species Panicum virgatum. Next base: position 48,115,952 of record NC_053147.1, on the reverse strand, counting down.
GTTTGGGTTCGATTCCGCGCGCGTGGAGCGTAACTAGGAGGTGGAGAAGCTTCTGCGGTGGTCGGAGGGGGCAATGTGGGGCTGGGCTAGCCGGTCCGCGCGAGCTGGATCTCGGCGGCCATGGCGGAGCGGCGGGAGGAGGGAGAAGAGGAAGAAGGGGCGCGACCGTGGGTTTCTGGGGGTCTTTATAGGCCAAAGAGCTCCTGGGTGAGCAATGTAGTGACTGGGGGCGGTCGATTTGGTCCTGGGCGGCTCGACGGCGAGCGGGCGGAGGAGGCAGCGGCGCTGCGCCGGCCGGGGTGTCGTGGCGGCTCGGGAGCGGCCTGGGACGCGTGTGCGCGCGAGGAGGTGCCAAGGGGCGGGCCAGGTGGCGTTAAACGGTTTCCCCGAGTCCATTTGGCCGTGGGCGCGTGGTGGACAAAGTCCACCGGCGGCGTACGGCGGGCGGCGGCTGAAACAGAGCAAGCCGGGAGAGAGAGATGGAGGTAGGGGCTCTTTTGCGATTTCTGAAAATTTCAGGGACCTCTCGGTAAACTAAAATTATCTCCTATTTGGAGGGCTCAAATGGGAAAGTGTTGAATACCATTTTTGCATAACTTTTCAAGATCTACAACTTTTGTGTTATGCAAATTTTCGTTTGAAACTCACATTTTGAACTATTGGTACATTTACATATTTGCACAAAAGGACTTTAGTTTTAATCAGTTTTTGACTTGATTTTGGCTGAAGTTCAATTGAGCACATGTCAATTGAAATACCTCTCATGAGCCAACAAAAATTTTGTGCACATTTTTGAATTAAAATTTGAGTAGTTTTTCACTCCTTTCTCTTTTTCCTTTAATTTCTTTTGTATGATTTGTGTCTTATTTGGTCCTTTCTCTTTGAATTAGTTTCCCAAATTTTTCTTTCAACTTTAACTAAGGTGTATTGATTGGATTTAAAAGTATTGACACCTGAGGTGTCACAACCTACCCCCCTTAAAAGAATCTCGTCCCGAGATTGGATGATTAAATTGAGGCGGGGAAAATGATATACCTGAGGTGGAGCTAATGAAACCCGGATAATGTCGATTAAGATAATCCTCCGTCTCCCAGGTGGCTTCTTCTTCAGTGTGATGAGACCACTGAATTTTATACATTTTTACCACCTTTCGACGAGTACCTCTCTCTTTTTGATCCAGAATTCTGAGTGGATATTCGGTATATGAGAGATCGGGCTCCACTAAAATTTCCTGTTGATCAATGATTTCCGTAGGAACTCGAACACATTTCTTGAGTTGGGATATGTGGAAAACATTATGGATGACGGCAAGTCGTGAAGGAAGTCGCAAACGATAAGCCACGGGTCCACATTCTTCAATGATTTCATATGGCCCGACATAGCGAGGTGCGAGCTTACCCCTAACTCCGAAACGTTGAACGCCTCGAGTTGGGGACACTCGTAAATAGACGTGATTACCAACCATGAACTTCAAAGGATCCCTTCTTTTATCGAAATAACTCTTTTGCCGAGACTGGGCTGCCCGGAGATTTGCTTGTACTATTTTTACTTTCTCTTCAGCCTCGACCACTAATTCAGGTCCAAAGATTTGACGTTCTCCAGTCTGGGACCAACTCAAAGGAGTTCGACACCGTCGACCATACAAGGCCTCGAAGGGTGCCATCTTCAGACTGGCCTGATAGCTGTTGTTATAAGAAAACTCAGCCAAGGATAAACATTTGTCCCAGTTCTTGTTATAATGGATGACACATGCTCGAAGCATATCTTCAAGAATTTGATTAACCCTTTCGGTCTGTCCGTCAGTCTGTGGATGGTAAGCTGAGCTTCGAATTAATTTAGTTCCGAGAGCCTCTTGGAGTTGCTCCCAAAACCTTGCCACAAACTGAGGACCACGATCCGATATAATTGTTTTGGGTATACCGTGTAGGCAGACAATCCGATCAATATAGATCTCAGCATATTTCTTGGCTCGATATTCAGTATGCACTGGAATAAAATGAGCAGTCTTTGTGAGCCTATCAACAATGACCCAAATGGAATCATGGTGCTGAGAAGTATTTGGTAAGCCCACAATGAAATCCATGCTGATATCTTCCCATTTCCAAGATGGAATTGGTAGAGGTTGAAGAGTTCCAGCAACCTTCAAGTGACTAGCTTTCACTCTCTGGCAGGTGTCACATTCTGCGACATATTTGGCAATCTCTCTCTTCATGCGAGTCCACCAAAAATTTTGCCTGAGATCTTGGTACATCTTGGTGCTGCCCGGATGAATAGAGAATTTAGAGAGATGTGCTTCGTCCAGGATTTGTTTCCGCAGGTCAGGATTCTTGGGAACGACTAGGCGATCCTCGAACCACAAAATTCCTTTATGGTCCACTCGGAAACACTTATATTTATTTTCACCTTCTACTACTTGCTGCTTGATGATACCAACACTTTTGTCGTGTAATTGTGCCATGATGACCTGGTCATAGAGTGTCGGTTCCACCGAAATATGATTCAAAGAGCCCTGAGGAATAATTTCTAATTTCAGCCTTTGCATTTCAGCACACAATGTGTCATTATACGACTCCATTGAAAGGCAATTGCAGTGAACCTTGCGACTGAGCGCGTCGGCTACCACATTCGCCTTGCCCGGATGATAATGAACCTCCAGATCATAATCTTTAATTAATTCCAGCCATCTTCGTTGCCTCATATTCAGCTCACTTTGAGTGAAAATATATTTGAGACTCTTATGGTCGGTATAGATATTGCAATGAGTGCCCATAAGATAATGTCTCCAAAGCTTGAGAGCATGAATAACGGCGGCTAGTTCCAGATCATGAGTGGGATAATTTAGCTCGTGTGGCCGAAGAGCTCGGGAAGCATAAGCTATCACCCGATTGTCTTGCATTAGAACACAACCAAGACCGGTGCCTGAAGCATCACAATAAACGTCGTATGGTTTATTGTTGTCAGGTTGAGCCAAGACTGGTGCAGTGGTTAGATGTGCTCTCAATGTATGGAATGCTTCATCACACTTCGTGTTCCATTTAAACTTGACATCTTTCCTTAGTAGTTCTGTCATGGGCTTAGCAATTCTGGAGAAGTCTGGAATAAATCTGCGGTAATACCCTGCCAAGCCGAGAAAACTGCGGATCTGATGAACTGAAGTAGGAGGTTTCCAGTCCATCACTTCTTGTACTTTGCTGGGATCAACTGAAATGCCTTCACTAGATATAGTGTGACCCAGAAATTTGACTGTGTCCAGCCAGAATTCACACTTGGAGAATTTTGCGTACAGCTTATGATCTCTGAGACGTTGAAGAACAATGCGCAGATGTTGCTCATGTTCTGCCTCATCTTTGGAATAGATCAGAATGTCGTCAATAAAGACCACGACAAACTTGTCAAGTTCCGGCATAAATACCGAGTTCATGAGATACATAAAATAGGCCGGAGCATTGGTGAGACCGAAAGACATAACCAAATATTCATAGAGACCATATCGGGTTGAGAAGGCGGTCTTGGGAATATCGCAAGGCCGGATTTTAATTTGATGATAACCCGAACGAAGATCAATCTTGGAGAAAATCTTTGCTCCAGCCAATTGATCAAACAATACATCAATGCGGGGAAGTGGATATTTATTTTTGATAGTCACCGCATTGAGAGGCCGGTAATCAACACACAACCTCAGACTATCATCCTTCTTCTTTACGAACAATGCTGGACAACCCCAAGGTGAAGCACTTGGGCGGATAAAACCCTTGTCCAACAGTTCTTGTAGCTGGATTTTTAGTTCAGCCAATTCTTTAGGCGGCATTCGGTATGGCCTTTTTGAAATAGGTGCTGTACCAGGCTGAAGTTCAATGACAAATTCGATATCCCGGTCTAGCGGCATACCAGGTAAATCTTCCGGAAAAACATCTACATACTCACGGACTACCGGAATATCTTCGAGACGAATATCTTTCATGGCATAGGCACAAGAGTTGTGACATTGAGGATGTGGTAAATATAGAACCGAATGACCATGAGTTGGAGAATTTATTTCAACGGCTCGGGAAGAGACATCTAACATTACCCCATGTCTTTTCATCCAATCCATTCCCAGAATAATGTCCATACCTTCTAGTGGCAACAATATCAAGGTGGTAGGAATGGTTTTACTACCCAAACTAAGTGGCGCATTATGAACGATTTGGTTTGATGCGACTTTACCACCCGGAGTAGATATCATGAATGAACCTTTCGTGTGACAGAAATCTAACCCAACCCTTGCTCCGAATTTAGAACTAACGAAGCTATGAGATGCACCAGAATCGAATAAGATAACGGTGGGGTGTTGGTTTATAGAGAATGTACCCGACATGATTGGTGCTCCCTCAGGAAGGTCAGCAAGGTTGGTGAAGTTAAGTCGGCCCTGCCTGACTTGAATGGTTTGCCTCTTGCCCTTGTGCTGATCATTTCTGCGAGAAGCCTGCCCTTGAGATTGTCCCGCCTGGGGGCACATCTTGGCAAAGTGATCCGGACTCCCGCATCTGAAACAGCGGTTATTATTATCGGGGCGAGCGGCTGGCTGAGCATTCGGCCTAGGGCCGTTCTGCTGCTGCTGAGGTGCAAATCGAGCTTGCTGGGGAAGCCCGAATCGAGTCTGCTACTGCTGTTGAGGAGGCCTAATAATCCAACGCCCTGGCTGAGGGGCCTTCTGAGAGGATGCGGGTGGGTTATTTTGCACAATACGATACCTCGGTGCAGGGGCACTCGAGGGTCCAGCAGGTGCCTTGCGCTTCTTTTCAGCGCGGTGTGCAGAAATCAGATCTTCCTGAGATATAGCCATATTCACCAATTCATTGAATGAGTCTGCTCGGACAAGATTTAGCCTCTCCTGTAATTTGGTACTAAGGCCTCGACGGAAGCGCTCACGCTTCTTAGCGTCGGTATCGGCATGATGTCCAGCATACTGACACAATTGATGGAATACTTGAGCATATTGCACCACAGTACGAGTGCCCTGAGTTAAGGCCAAGAACTCGTTGAGCTTACGGTCAAGAAGTCCAGCTGGAATATGATGATCTCGAAAAGCCAGTTTGAATTCATTCCAATTCACCACATGATCAGCCGGTAGAATCCCCGTGGTAATGATCCCACCACATACGAGCTGATCCGCGAAGCTGCTGCGCGGCATAGCGAGTCTTGTTCGCTTCGGAACAAGGAGTAGTCAATAGAGAAAACTTGGACTCAATCGTGCGAATCCAAGCGTCAGCGTCCAGAGGCTCATCCGCTTTATTGAACAGCGGAGGCTGAGTACTGAGGAAATCTTGGTAGCTCGCTTCTGGTGCGTGATGAGCATGATGCCCACCCCGCGGTTGTTGCTGAGCTTGAACCAACTGCCGCAAAATCTCTGTCTGGGCAGCAAGAACCTCAGCAATACCCACTGGTGGAGGAGGTGGAGGTGGATCGCCATTCCCTCTGGCTCCAAAACCACTAGGGGTGCCTCGAGTTGATCCAACCATCTGAAATGTGAGTACTTTTGCATTAGGCTCATCATTATCATCATTTCAAATGGAATATACAACTCAAAATGACATGGAAATACTGGAAATTGACTAATCAGGTTGTGCAGCAAAACCAGCGATACGAAAACGCTCATAACTGGAGTTCGGTACATGATATGGACTTGAAATTTTTACAAGAGATAGGAAATTTGATGATCTACAACTTTGGTAGTCATCACAAAATCAGATTTCCAGAGTAGGTTAGTCGAAAAATTCAATTACTCCTCCTCTGGTTTTTCTGCTTCACAGAAAACAGAGCTTCTGTAATTTGCGATTATCTCCTGCAATACCAATCCGTTTGGGCTGAAATTTTGCGAGCAGGTTCCTGATGAAATTTGGAACAACTTTGGTATTCAACTCAGGAGCTAAATCCGAAAGGAAAAGAGGATAAAAATTCGAACTAGCTGTTGCCTTCAGCTTTTTGCAGATCACTGATAATTAACACTAGTAGCATTAGGGGTTCATTACATCCATCGTTCTCTCATTTCTACCTGGTCACTCCTAACATCAGTACTAAGGGGGTTACTCGACTCTAAGTTAGCCTAGTAGCCATGATCCAAAAGTAGGCCACACTAAGAGGAGTCTACAAAAGCTAAGAAACAGCGCCTCGGTCTACATGTTGACCGATGCCTCACTCGCCGCGGGAGTGTGAACCTCAACCGGTGCGGGCTGCGGCGCCTGGTCCTCGGAGTCCATCTCTGAAACGCCCTCTATCTCCTGGGGCTCGTCCTCCTCGTCCACCTGCATCTCGTCGGGAGGTGCGTGAAGGGCATCCTGCGCGTGCTGTAACGCGTGGAGCTGCCCCTGAGCCTCGTCCATCTCAAGCTGCAGGTCGTGAAACTGGTCCTCCAGGAAGTTGATCGTAGCGTCACGATCCGACACAGTGTCCTGAAGCTCGTGAACCTGGCCGTGGAGCTGGGCGATAAGAGTAGCCCTGCTCTCGAGCTCGGTACTAGCCTCCTGAAGCTGCCCATCTCTCAGCTGGACCGCCAGGTGCAAGGCCTGAGCGTGGTCCACCAACTGAGCGACGGCGTAACTCTGGTAAGTGTGAAGTCTGTAAAGGCCGTCCAAGCACATCGCTGTCGTCCGAAGTGCCCCGACCGGGTCAAGGGTAGCGACCACGTCCACGTGTGCCATCCGGTCGAGCCAAAGCGGGTCTGCCGGGTCAGGTGCAGGGAACAACCCGAACGCGGTCAGAACCACCTCCAGAGGGCGCAAAGAGCAAAAGGTGGTCATCGCCCTCATGGCGGTAAGCTCCCAGGTGTCCAGCAGGTAGTGACCGACCATCTGAGTCACGATCGGCTCCCACCCGTTGAGCGGGTGCTGCGGAATCACCATCGTCACACTGCAGCGACGAACTCCGTCCTCCACAAACTCGTGGCCGTCGTAAACCGGTGGCTGGAGGTAACCGGCTGCACTCAAAAGCTCCCAAAGACGGCGGGGAAACCCGTCCCAGTGCAGGCAAGCGGAGTGCACGTGCCCCTGCGCGTCAACGACCAGCAGCTCTTCCATCTGTCCCAACAAAAGACCGATGGATCAGCTGATGGTAACAAGAACTACTAACTCTGGAATAGTGAAAGAAATGGCTAAAACTGTAGAGAGCTTGCTTCAAAAATTCTCAAAAATTTACACAAGATCCCTCTGATGTTAAGGAACAATTCACCTAGTCATCACTAAACTCAATTCGGATTCCATGGGGGTGATATGCTCAGGTATTCAGAGTGGTGTCAACCAGGAAAACTGAGTGTCCAGAGAGGGTGTATTTTGTCTATAACTCTCAACCCAGACGTCAAAATTTTTTCAAATTTTTATGGTAAGCTCATCACTTAGTTTTCTACAACTTTCATGTTGAACGATTTTTAGTTTGAACAACTTATAAAGGTCGAAAAAATTTCAGTTGTATAGATGGTTCAGAGTTAACAGTTTTACACAGGGTTGATCCAAAAATACAAATACCATGTTAGAAGGCTTCAAAAATTTTCAAATTTTTACAGCAGCTTGATAACTTAGGAAACATCATTTAGTCTTACTACCCCAAGTCGATTTGAGTAACTTATCAGAAGGTTAAAATTCGTGGAAACCAGGTTGCAGACTTTCTGGATACTCCCTAGGATAGTGTTTTAACTGATTTGCTTGCGATTTCCCCAGAGATTTATTTGCTAATCTTTTTGAGAATGAATGCAGAACCTATACGTCCTCACCAAGGAAAAATTGCCAAGTAACCTTGGTCTTACGCAATGACTTTGGTGGCATACATATTACGTCTCTCACTATATAGCTACTTGATATAGCTAGATAGCCTATAATTCGACTTCGAGTTAGCGTACCTGCAGAAGATTGACAGCATATAAAATGAACCTTTCGTGCCAGCACTCACGAAAGCGTCCCCATACATTACCGATTACTATAGAATCGGCATCCATACCATTACCGCCGTATGGACAACGTTAAGCATACGTCATCGAAACAACGTATTAACTGAGTACCGTCTTTGACGGGGAATTGAATTCCAATTTCGAACCATTACTCCCCATATACACAACCGAAGTTGGTATATGGGCAGCAGCTCAAGTAGGCCACTGCTTGAGCTCCAGCGTTCGGCTCGCATCACCGACGGGAAGGTCAGACTCCCTCAGCTGACTGAGTAAGCATACCTTCGTGGCGATGATGTAGTTGCAGAATTTAAATTACAGGATTTAAATACTGAGAAGTAAGGTGCTGGAAGTTAGCCATACAAAATAAGCCACCTGATTATACCCATAAGATTCCCTAGGGCTTTACGTCCTAGACTTGTCCTTGGAGATCCTAAACTCTTTCAAAACTTTAGTAGCTTTGAAGTCAAGTTTTAAGTTGTTGTTGTGAAAACCGAGGTTGCCATCCCTGGTAGGCTGTCTGCGAGCTCTGATGCCAGCTGTGGCGGAACCACCCAAAACTACTGGGCCCGGGTGCACTGATCTTCGTTGCTAAGCAACTCTGACCCAATTTGGCACTCACCGGTAGTTCCTCGAGTGAAGCCTCGATAAAAGCCACGCTATTCCAGGATCAGCAGACAACACCCACACGAAGGTGAGCCCAGAGATTACAACACAAACCATCTCATACATCTCAGAGTGATTGCAGCGGAAAGAAAATTTATTACAAACCATGTTCAGACTAGCGAAGTACTACGGAGTTCCAACTCCTCAAATTATTCAAGTCTCAAAGTTCAGTGGAAGCATTAAAAGATAACTAACGAAATAACGTGACGCATCGGTAAGCCCGTACGAATGCGTCACTCAGCGGGAGGGTGATTAGCACCAGCTGAAGGGCCATCCCACTCAACAGACCAACCCGGAGGCAGAGTACAAGGCCAAGTAAGACTCGCAAACAGATCTTCAAAGTTAGTACCTGAAAAACAGTGCCACAAGCAAGGCTGAGTATACTATTACTCAGCAAGACTGACCCGTCTCCGGATATAACATAGTCCGATAACTAGACATGCAAGGCTTTTTGGTTGGTGGGGTTTGTTTGCCAAAAATGCCGCTAAGTGTTGATCCTTATTTTCAGATTTTATCTAGCCATCTTCTAGTTGGATTAACCATTCTAATTTGCAACTAACTCTACACAAACATGGTAGAGCAATCATTTAATCAACCAGCAGTATTATCATCATCATGTTCCACTTGTTACTCTGTGTGACTGAAAACATTAAGCAATCTCATGCCGTGAGAGGCGGACGATTCTGAATCGAATTTCAACCTGGCCAGGGGAACCTAGACCACACGCATGGGGATCGACTTCGCTCCCGCCCACGCTACTTTTCCCTTTTCTTTCCAGTCCGTGGATCCGGAACACCCGTACGTCGCGACATAAAAATAACCCTACTTCTACCAGGAGGGTGCGAGATCGTTCCACTCGCCGGTCCAATCAGGTACTTAAGCTTACCGATTACCATATTTCTCGGTATGTGGCTAGTACTTTCAAACGCTTAACGAAATTAGCCACACACCGCGACCTTAGCCATTTTTGCCTACACCAGCGGGGTATCACCACTACACAACCCCGCCCGTTGTCCTTACATTTCAACAGGAATTAAAGTCAGTACAAATCCTATTTGCTCGCGAGAGGCAGGGAACCACTCGACTTCTACCGAACCTATTTAGCATGGCAACTAGTCGATAAAAAGATCCGGTATCAAACATAGGTTCCTATGGATCATGCATCTAGGGTTTTCGATCAACGCCTAGAGAACTTAATTGCAGAAAACCAACTATTACCATACATTAATAAATAGATCGCAGAATGGTAATTCGGGAAAAAAAAAATAGTGGGATTATGCTCCGGGGCTTGCCTTCTTGGGCACTGTCAGACAGAAAAGCTTCTGGGGCTTGGCCCAGGTCTTGAGACAAGTTAGTACAGTTCAGATTAACCTCCTGCTCCGCACGAGAGTCCGCGGGCACCAGTTCGTAGTCTCCGTCCGCGAGGTTAACCGTTTCTATATGCAATGCAAGATTTTGAGTTATTCAGGGATATAATTTCTTTCCTTCACGATAAAGTTGTAGTCCATGAAAGTTAATTTAGTGATGATTTCACATTTCATTGCATGGGCAACCATTTATAGAGTAGCAAACATAACTACGGTTATTCATGAATGAGTGGGGTTTTGGGTTTTCATTTTTTTATTTCAACACATAGCATGCTTTCATTATTCCTTAACAACACCACTACTAAAGAGCTAGTGATGAAACACTAAAGTAACTCAGATTCAAACTTGAACATTAGGGTATAAATTTCAGCATCTACCATAGAGCAAGAACTATAACTATTTATGCAAAAGGATTACTCTAGTTACTTCATCTTTTTGTACAGAATGTTCAACATGGATTATGGTGCTACAAATTTTATGCAAGCAACTTCAAAGCTTAAACTCAGTACTGAAATTTTTCCAGATTTTATACACTTATATAGCAGAGGTGATAAAAAGATTAAAAACAGCAAGCCATTAACAAAGATTAAATCTACAGAAAGTTTTACTAAGGATTTGCTTCTCAAATTTTTACCAGAGACTGGTCCTGAGTTAAACATACTCCAGAAAATTTTTCAAGATTTAACTCACTATGATAAATTAGTTATTCAGTTAATTTAACATGAGTTTGCATGAATTTCTCAAGATGCATCCGACCAGTATTGCATCTGAAATTTTTATCACAGGTAGAAAATACTCTAAGCAAGATCATGCCCAAAAATGATGATCAGAAACATTGTAGATTACTCAGAACAAAAATAGTAAATCTAGCCCTAAGATGTTAAGCATGATTATTCACCAAGGCAAAACTCTGTAACTGCAGCTCAAAATTTTTAGACAGGAACATAGATCTAAAAAGAGACTCCAGAAATAAATATAAATTTTTCTGAGCATAAGAACTATATATGAGGAATTAAGTTGATTAAACAAGCATAAATCATGGTATATAGCAAATGAACTCTAATAAATTTGAATTTTAGATATTTTCAGGGATTCAGTGGCACAAGGCTGTAGTAAAATTTTCAGAGCAAGTTCATGTACACATTTCCCAGAATTAAATCGAGATTGCTAACAACAGATTAGAGAATCTTGATTGTTCTAACCCGATAACTGTTTTGGTTTGGTGTCATCTTTTTACTGTGATCTTAGCATCCCATTAGTTATAACATATCCAAAAATCAAAGTCATTTGATGAGCATAACTTCATGAACATGCATAAGGTGATTTTCTTAATCTTTTCCCTAGATTAAATTCGGTTGAGTTTCTGCAAATGTGAATGTTACAAAATTTGTAGATTTTGTTACAAGGATTCCAGATCAGTTGAGTTTGCATTTTTCTGATTTTTCTGTGATTTGTTTCGCATTTTAGAAGTTCACTGGTATACACTGTAAAACTTGCAGATACACCCTTGAACGAAAAAAAGAAATTACAACCGGGTCCTTCGCCGGCCTTCTCCGCCGTGGCATCTTGCCGGTGGTGTTCTGCGGTGCAGGGCTTACCGGGGCTGCCACGGGGAGGCGCGTGGGGGAGAAAGGATCGAGGAACACCTACCCTGGTCGACGTTCGAGCGTTTGGAGCACAGGTTCAAGCTCGTCGGCGTTGATGGCGGGTCGGTTGTTCGGTTCGCCGGCGCTGGAGGCGAAGGAGGGCTCGGGGTAGGGGAACAAGGCGCGCACGAGCACCGCGTGAGCTCGTGGATGCTTCTGGGGTAGCTGTCGGGCTCGGTCTTCCCCGGAGCTGGCCGGTCCGCGGTGAGCCTGAGCTCGCCGGCGGCGGCGCAAAAGGGGAACGGCTTCGGGAGGGGGTTTGGGTTCGATTCCGCGCGCGTGGAGCGTAACTAGGAGGTGGAGAAGCTTCTGCGGTGGTCGGAGGGGGCAATGTGGGGCTGGGCTAGCCGGTCCGCGCGAGCTGGATCTCGGCGGCCATGGCGGAGCGGCGGGAGGAGGGAGAAGAGGAAGAAGGGGCGCGACCGTGGGTTTCTGGGGGTCTTTATAGGCCAAAGAGCTCCTGGGTGAGCAATGTAGTGACTGGGGGCGGTCGATTTGGTCCTGGGCGGCTCGACGGCGAGCGGGCGGAGGAGGCAGCGGCGCTGCGCCGGCCGGGGTGTCGTGGCGGCTCGGGAGCGGCCTGGGACGCGTGTGCGCGCGAGGAGGTGCCAAGGGGCGGGCCAGGTGGCGTTAAACGGTTTCCCCGGGTCCATTTGGCCGTGGGCGCGCGGTGGACGAAGTCCACCGGCGGCGTACGGCGGGCGGCGGCTGAAACAGAGCAAGCCGGGAGAGAGAGATGGAGGTAGGGGCTCTTTTGCGATTTCTGAAAATTTCAGGGACCTCTCGGTAAACTAAAATTATCTCCTATTTGGAGGGCTCAAATGGGAAAGTGTTGAATACCATTTTTGCATAACTTTTCAAGATCTACAACTTTTGTGTTATGCAAATTTTCGTTTGAAACTCACATTTTGAACTATTGGTACATTTACATATTTGCACAAAAGGACTTTAGTTTTAATCAGTTTTTGACTTGATTTTGGCTGAAGTTCAATTGAGCACATGTCAATTGAAATACCTCTCATGAGCCAACAAAAATTTTGTGCACATTTTTGAATTAAAATTTGAGTAGTTTTTCACTCCTTTCTCTTTTTCCTTTAATTTCTTTTGTATGATTTGTGTCTTATTTGGTCCTTTCTCTTTGAATTAGTTTCCCAAATTTTTCTTTCAACTTTAACTAAGGTGTATTGATTGGATTTAAAAGTATTGACACCTGAGGTGTCACACTCTAGATTGCGGATCCTCTCTCCTGTGTATCGCTGTAACACCCTAATTTAAATTTCAGCATTTATTAATAAATTTAATTGGCCTTATTTAATTTTCTAAGGTTTATTGTGTTAGACTTGCATTTAATCTAAAATTTTTGTTCCTCAAGTGATTAAAATTTATCTAGGTTTAAATTTTGTTGTTGCATTCATACTGGTGCATGGTTTTGTTTTGTTTGTTTGTATAGGAGTTTGAAATCAAATTCATTTGAATTCAAATAGTTTTGAGTTGAGAGGAAAGGAAAAAGAAATGGAAAAGGAAAGGAACCCAGAATCCAAACCCAACTCAAACTAACCCAGTCCAAAACTCAGCAACCGGGCCCAGCCCGCTCTCCCTCTCCCACTGGCCCTTTTCCCTCCCTGGCCCAGTGCGCCAATCCAGCCTGGCCCAGCCTCTCCCACGTCCAGCTCGAGCAGTCCCAGCCAGCAGTGCCACCCCCCCGGCCCAGTCCGCTCGCCCGAGCCCAAGCCAGCCGCTTATCCCGCAAACACGTCGCCCGCGCTCCCATTGACCGGACGGACCCACCTGTCATCGCCCTCCTCCCCCTTTCCTTCTCCAGCGCGCCAACGGAACCCGTTTCCCCCGCCGGAGATCTCGCCCGCGTCCCCCACGGCACGCCTCCCCAAGATCCCCAAGAACCCGTTTCTTCACCAGATGAAGGCTAGACCCACGGACGGTATTCGCGTGGTGTTTGAATTCCCGGATGTCTGTTCGGATGATCTGCCAGGTATGCCGCCTGAACGTGCCATTGAGTTTTGTATTGATCTCTTGCCTGGCACAGCTCCTATTGCAAAGCGGCCCTACCGTATGGCACCTATAAAGCATGAAGAAGTCAAGAAGACTATTGATGAGTTGCTAGCCAAGGGCTATATCCGTCGCAGCTTCTCTCCTTGGGCTTTTCCATTATTGCTGGTAGATAAGAAGGATGGCCCGAAGAGGATGTGTGTGGATTATCGGGAGCTGAATGTAGTCACTATCAAGAACAAGCATCCACTGCCCCGTATTGAGGATCTCTTTGATTTGCTTCGAGGTGCCCGTATATTCTCGAAGATCGATCTTCGTTCGGGTTATTTTCAGCTGAGGATCCATCCTGGGGATATTCCGAAGACGGCATTCACTTGCAAGTACGGGCTATATGAGTATACGGTCATGTCCTTCGGCTTGACTAATGCCCCGGCTTTCTTCATGCATCTGATGAACATGGTCTTCATGGATTATCTGGATGTCTTTGTGGTGATTTTCATTGATGATATTCTGATCTTCTCCAAGACAGAAGAAGAGCATGAGGAGCATCTGAGACTCATATTGCAGAGATTGAGAGAACATCAGCTGTATGCCAAGTTCAGCAAGTGCGAGTTCTGGATTGATGAGGTTCCATTCCTCGGTCATGTTATCTCTCAGGGAGGTATTGCTGTTGATCCGAGCAAGGTGAAGGATGTGCTAGAGTGGGAGACACTGCAGACAGTAAAGGAAGTCAGGTCATTCTTGGGCTTAACTGGATATTATTGGAGGTTCATTGAGAATTTCTCCAAGATCGCGAAGCCTTTGACTTCTTTGCTGGAGAAAAATGTGGCTTTCGTGTGGACTGATGAGCGTCAGAGGGCCTTCGATGAGCTAAAGAAAAGGTTGACTACGGCGCCAGTCCTGACTCTGCCAGACCAGACGAAGAGGTTCACGGTGTATTGTGATGCTTCGAAGGATGGTCTTGGGTGTGTTCTGATGCAGGAGGGCAGAGTGATTGCTTATGCTTCACGGCAGTTACGTCGGCATGAGCTGAATTATCCCACCCATGATCTTGAGTTAGCCGCAGTTGTGCATGCTCTGAAGATTTAGAGGCATTACTTGTATGGACAACGTTGTGATATCTACACGGATCACAAGAGCCTCAAGTACATTTTCACGCAGAATGAGCTGAACATGCGGCAGAGAAGATGGCTAGAGTTGGTCAAGGATTATGACCTGGAGATTCACTATCATCCGGGCAAGGCCAATGTTGTAGCAGATGCTCTGAGCTGAAGAAGTTATGTCAACATGGCCGTGGCTTTCCAGATGCCTCCAGAGTTATGCGAGGAGTTCGAGCAGTTGAGTCTGGGCTTCTTGCATCATACCTCCAGTGCAGCATTTGAGGCAGTACCGACTCTAGAGGCAGAGATCAGGCAGCATCAGAAAGATGATGAGAAGCTGCAGGAGATCCGTGAGTTGCTCAAGAAGGGCAAGGCCCCACACTTCAGAGAGGATGATCAGGGTACCTTGTGATACAAGAACCGGATCTGTGTGCCAGATGTGAAGGATCTCCGGAAGTTGATTCTGAGTGAGGCCCATGATACAGCATACTCTATTCATCCGGGCAGCACGAAGATGTACTATGATCTGAAGGAACGTTTCTGGTGGTATGGGATGAAGCGTTCAGTGGCAGAGTACGTGGCTATTTGTGACACCTGTCAGCGTGTCAAGGCTGAGCATCAGAGGCCAGCAGGTCTGTTACAGCCTTTGAAGATTCCAGAGTGGAAATGGGAGGAAATCACTATAGACTTCATTGTTGGGTTGCCTCGTACTCAGAAAAGGTACAATTCTATATGGGTAGTAGTGGATCGATTGACGAAGGTTGCTCACTTCATTCCAGTGAACACTACTTACTCCGGTGCTAGACTAGCAGAGTTGTACATCTCTCGGATTGTCTGCTTGCATGGTGTGCCCAAGAAGATCATATCTGACAGAGGGTCTCAGTTCACTTCTCGGTTCTGGGAGCAGCTCCATGATTCGCTGGATACGAAGCTGCGTTTCAGTACGGCTTATCACCCTCAGATAGATGGGCAGACAGAGAGAACCAACCAAGTGTTGGAGGATATGCTGAGAGCTTGTGCCATCCAGTACGGTACTAGTTGGGATAAGTGCCTGTCTTATGCTGAGTTCTCATATAACAACAGCTATCAGGCCAGTCTGAAGAAGTCCCCCTTCGAGGCATTGTATGGCAGGAAGTGCAGGACTCCTCTCTATTGGGATCAGATTGGTGAGAAGAAGCTCTTTGGCCCTGAGATCATAGATGATGCAGAGCAGATGGTTCAGGCTGTGCGAGAAAATCTGAGGATTGCACAGAGCAGACAGAAGAGCTATGCTGATGGCAAACGGAGAGATCTGACTTTCAGTGTTGGTGATTATGTGTACCTGAAGGTGTCTCTGATGAGAGGAATCCGCAGATTCAATGTCAAGGGGAAGTTAGCACCTCGGTATGTGGGGCCATTCAAGGTGCTAGAGCGGAAAGGCGAAGTTGCTTATCGCCTGGAGTTACCTCTCAGCCTCTCGGGAGTTCATGATGTCTTCCACATATCTCAGCTGAAGAGGTGTTTGCGAGTACCCGAGGAGCAGGCACCACTGGATGGAGTAGATGTGCAGGAAGATCTGACTTATACTGAGCATCCGGTGAAGATTCTGGAGACATCAGAGAGGGTTACTCGGAACAAGAGTATCAAGATGTGCAGAGTTCAGTGGAGTCACCATAGTGAAGCTGAGGCTACATGGGAGCAAGAAGATGAGCTGAAGAAGACATATCCAGATCTCTTTGCTAGCCAGCCCAGCTAAATCTCGGGGACGAGATTTCTTTAAGGGGGTAGGGTCTGTAACACCCTAATTTAAATTTCAGCATTTATTAATAAATTTAATTGGCCTTATTTAATTTTCTAAGGTTTATTGTATTAGACTTGCATTTAATCTAAAATTTTTGTTCCTCAAGTGATTAAAATTTATCTAGGTTTAAATTTTGTTGTTGCATTCATACTAGTGCATGGTTTTGTTTTGTTTGTTTGTATAGGAGTTTGAAATCAAATTCATTTGAATTCAAATAGTTTTGAGTTGAGAGGAAAGGAAAAAGAAATGGAAAAGGAAAGGAACCCAAAATCCAAACCCAACTCAAACTAACCCAGCCCAAAACTCAGCAACCGGGCCCATCCCGCTCTCCCTCTCCCACCGGCCCTTTTCCCTCCCTGGCCCAGTGCGCCAGTCCGGCCTAGCCCAGCCTCTCCCTCGTCCAGCCCGAGCAGGCCTAGCCAGTAGTGCCACCCCCCCCGGCCCAGTCCGTTCGCCCGAGCCCAAGCCAGCCGCTCATCCCGCAAACACGTCGCCCGCGCTCCCACTGACCGAACGGACCCACCTGTCATCGCCCTCCTCCCCCTTTCCTTCTCCAGCGCACCAACGGAACCCGTTTCCCCCACCGGAGATCTCGTCCGCGTCCCCCACGGCACGCCTCCCCAAGATCCCCGCAGGCCCTTAAATTGGCTCCCCACGGCCCCCCCTGCACCCCATCCACCCTCGCGCCGCCCCTCAAACCCTAGCCGCCGCCTTCACTCGCTCCGCGGGAGCAGAGCTCCCTGCCCTGCCGCGCCTGCGCTGCTCCGCCGAATCGCCGTCGGCCCAGGCCCCCGTAGCGGTTCCGTCCCGACGCCAGGAACTTTCACGAAGTCTCCAACCACAACCCCGACCCGAGCAGCGGCCGGATTTCACCCACGACCTCGCCGCCGGTAAACCCTCCGCCACCCCGATTCCACGCCGCCGGTGGCTCTCCGGTTCGACTGACCCTCGGTTCTCATTCGCAGCACGACCCCGCGCCTTATTGAGGAGATCCAAGGCCGGAGCAAGCTCTGCAGCGCCTTCTCCTCGAGCTCCGGACAAGCGACGCCTCTGCGCCGCCGCCAAACCCGCCGCCGACCCCTCTACGCTACGAATCCGTCCGCCCCGCACCCTCGGTGAGCCACGCCCCGGTCTGTTCTACCTTTTGGCGCTAGTTTTTGTGGAACCGAAGCCCCAGCACCCCTAGAACCCCATTCGCCGGCGATGCTCCGCCGTGTACATCCGCCACCGCCGCAACACACGCCATCCCAAACCCCAATCCGCTACTCTGAGCGCATGAGTGTGTTACGCATGCCGCGGACAACATCCACGACCAAATCCCAGGCCGAGCTGAACCCGGGAACCCCAGAAACGCCACCCGCCGGTGATCCCCCGCCGCGGGATTCGCCGCCGGCGGTGTCCCGCCGCCGCCCGCGCGCCCAAACTCCCTACGCCGTCCGATCCAGAGTCTACGGCTACGATTAGATCTAGGATCCTTTAGATCTGAGCTGCCAGATCCTAATCCTGCGGTCGAGATCCAAACGTACCGGTTCGGCCCGCTCTTTTTGCATAAGAGACCCCCACCTTCCTTGAAATCAACCCGCGGTCCACCTGAGTTCAAAAATAATTAGATTTCAGTCCTGTTTTTAACGCGTAGCCCCCTGAGTTTCTTTAAAATAGGACCCGCAGTCCAGGCTTGACGTTTTTACGTGTTAGACCTCGGATCTTTCTATTATTTATGTTTAGGCCCTCGGTTTTTGCAGAAAAGCCCCTAGAACCTTAGATTTCTTGCAGTTTAGCCCCTGAACCTTGTTTTTAGCCTAGAATATGCGTTTTAGCTCCGTTTTAGGCGTTCTTTATATCCACGCGATCGTTGTAACACATAGAATTGTTTTAGCTTAGTTTTTCTTGCTGTTTTTATATATTGATGTACTGTTTCTTAGTTTTTTATTAGTGTTTGCTTGTATGCTTATTGTTGTGCCTTGTTTTTGGCCATGTGTTCGTGAGTAGACGTTGATCCATCTGAGGAGCCCCAGTACCAGTACCCGGAGCAGCCGTCTTCGGAGCAGTTTGAGCAGCAGCCAGAGCAGTACGAGGAAGGCAAGCATAACATGAACACCACCTATCACTTTAAATACAATTTCATACTGCATTTCAATACTGTATGCCTATAAGAACTTTCCTAGCCACTTTATATCCTTTATATATACCTTTGGGTTGCATTTTGGTTAGCTGTGCTAGGTTGCTGTGCTATAACACACTCTGTTCCTTTTTAATTAATTTGATTAATGGTTTACTTGAACTTAATTCTAAGAGTGGCACTCTGTGTGGCTTGAGTGGCTCACGTCTCGTTAAAAGATGGTTTTTGTAGAAACATGGTTTAGGGGGCCAGCACGGTGCTTAGTGCTTGGTTGGCCACTCTCCATAAGGACCGGTTCATAGAGCGACAACCTGGGACAACAACGCTACCACAAGGCTAGAATGGGATAGACTTGGCTTACTAATTAGGTCTTTTTGGTTTCGAGTAACTTACCTGCGGGGCAGGAGTAGTAAGCTTCAATGGTCCCTGCTCCTCCGGCTGGTCTGTGCTTGGTTTGCGTACCTGTGCTTGTACCCCCGTTAGGTGGGCCCCATCATCGCTGACCTAACTCTCACGGTTACGCCTTACCAACGAGATTCTTTGTAACGGCCTCGTAGTGAGTCGCTAGTCATCTCACCTAAGGAAGTGTGATGAACCTCTAGCGTAGCTCACGACTTGTGTGTAAAGATGTGCAACCTCTGTAGAGTGTAAAACTAGTATACTAGCCGTGCTCACGGTTATGAGTGGCCCAGATCCTCCTTTTGATTAGTGGGGTTGTCTCCTTCCGACGAGGGAGGTGCCTCTCGGGGTTACCTTGGTGGCTTGGTTTTGGTTTGGTTCTCAGTAGTGACATGATTAATTCTGATTAATTACTATGTAACTGGGTTAATGGTAATTCATCAACTCTTAGTAAACAGCTTTAATAAAATTTTGCCAAGACATAAAAGCTAATGCAGTCAGTCAGCCAACCTTAGAGCCTCATAGTTTGTGTTATACTTGTTGAGTACAAGTTGTGTACTCACTCTTGCCTCTTCTCTACATTTTCCTCTTGGATACGCTACTGCTGCTCAGTTCCTGCCAACACGAGGGAGTTCGCTCAGCGCTTCCAGGACTACGAGGACTTCTAGGTGTTCGTCTCCCAGTTGACGTCCCTGTGGCGCCCTGCTCAGCTTCGGAGAGTTCTTTTATCGTATTTGTACTTCGCTTCCGCTGTATTAGACATTTTGTCATTAATGTAATACATAACATTCGTATTCGCTTTATTATGTCTTTTTACGTGATGTGTGCTATGATATACTGTTCATTCTATTGTATATACGTGTGACTTGATCCTGGCACGTATATGATTGCTCGGTTTATGTTCTTTTATAAACCGGGTGTTACAATCGCTACCAGTTCTGTGTTGACTCGATGTGCTGGCCTAGCGACTCATCGATTTTGGTGGTGCGCACGTTCAGCTCGCCCATCTGCCGAGTCAGAGTGGCGAAGCCTCTGGACGAAGTTGTACGTCGCGGGGGACCACTGGAACTGGAACTGGTGGACCGGTGCCCTAAGGCCTGCCGTGCCCACTCAGTGGAGCTAGCACTCTGCCTTGACGAACCTCCAGCCTCATATTGCTGTGGTTGAGGCTGAGGTTGCTACTGTATGAACTCCTCCATTCTGTCCCTGCTTCTTGTAACCCTGCCAGGAAGACCAGAAACACTATGCCGGCGGCTCTCCTCTTGTGGAACAAGAGGGATGGTTAGCGAACGGCAGTTATACAAATGATATCCCGCATTTGGCAATGGGATTTCATTTGCATAACCAAGCGAAAAGAAAATCAAGGAGTCATCTGGGCCTTTCTTGAGCGTGTGGCCTTGAACCAAGTACGCCTCATCGATCATAACACGGGGCTCCTCAATGAAAGGAACGGGGTTCCCGTCTAAGATTCCCATGTTTGATGCGATGCAGGTAACCAAAGAAGTGCATTCAATAGGACCCGTCATCCGAAAATTTGTGAGCCATTGCTTAACCATTGCTTGTGCGAGGGAGATTCGGATCTTGTTGACCATGGCGTATAATATCATCAACTCATCGTTGCGCACTGGTCGTGGATCAACTCATGGAAAGAGAGTGATAGCCACCCACTTGTGCATCTAACGAAGAGTCGGATTTTGAATGTCATTGCACCGAGGTGCAAACTTGCCATGAACAACTTGACCCGAAATCAAACCCCAAAACTCATGTCGATTAAAACCGCGGCAAGCTTTTGCAAGGGAAACTAGCAAGCGCGCGCTAAAACCAAGGAGGTGACTGAAATTTCTCCAATTAAAATAGCGTTCAACTCCAAAAAGTCAGAAAGAAACACCATCGTCTACCTTCCGAAGAGTGCAAAGAAACTGGATGGTGAGGAGACGAGAACCATTCTCCTCAATGGGCTCAAAACCATCCCATCCAACCGCATGCCAAACACAAGCGAAGTCAACGTCCATACCTGTTTTTTTGAGAAGGTCCGGATCGAAGGCTCTGGTATGACCAAAGCTTCGATTCTTGATCATGGGGTAGGCTTGACACTCACGGTCGTCTTGCAAGTCGAGGTACGGTGCATCATCTTCATCTATTTCCATGTCCTCAGCTTGCGGTTCTTCAGCTTGCTCCTCTATTTGTTCCTCTTGTTCGTCTTGCTCATAGTCCATCGTGGTCGGCGTTGGTGTAGGTTCGGGGGAATGATGGGAGCTCGACCCACCCCGTGAACGAGATGAGCTTGACCCTGTCATCTTCTTAATAGCTCCGGAAATTTTCCGCCCTGCACCTCTCGTGCTTGCAACAAGAACGAACAAGAACAAACGAGAACAACTCGGTTCGGGTTATGTTTGTGAAATCAAAATGAAATTCTTACCCGAAAGTTGTTCCTCCAAATATGTGATCAATCTTGCAGCAAAGAAATGAGAGAGAGAGATATTTCTTGAAACCAAACTTGAGCCAAAATCCAATGGAAACCCAGGCAAGAATGTGTGAGAGGGAGTGTGAGTGAAGGAAGTGAGCATGAGAGCTTCACACCCCCCTCTCGGCCTCTATTTAAAGGGAAGATGGCACGTGCACCATGGAAGAGGCCGGCCACAACGGCTATGGAGCCGTTGGAGAAGGTGGGGCCCGCCCAATGGTCACCTAGGGTCGGCCGACCTGTGGTGGGCCCACTGGGTCACCCCTTTGGCCAGGCATCTCTTCAACGGTCAAATATTTTGAAAATTTGGTGCACGACCAAAGTTTGCTCGAAAAGATGTTCAAATTTATTTTTCCCAAAGGATTTTAAAACTCAAAAAAATATTTTTGGTATTTTTGTAAAAAGGAAAAAGTGCTAGAGAAAATTCCGGCATGCAGAAAACAATTTTGAAAATTTCAAACATGCAGTGGAGAAAAACAAATAAGGTGCGAAGAAATTGTTGAAAAGCGGAGAAAGCAAATATGAGATAAATACCAATTTACCTTTGGCAAGGGCGCGTCGTTTAAAGTCCGACGTGCACGACTTTTCTCCACCATTCTTACCATTGGTCGTCTCGTCCTGGAGAACTGGACGAGGCCGAACTCTCGACCTTCCACCATACCTTCTTTGTTTTCTTCTTTCTTCTAGGTGTGGAGGGTCAGTGATCTGGCTGGGGTTCCGGTGCACCCCAGAGTGCTTGCCCTTCACTGTCTTGTTAGATTATGAAGCGCTGCTCTTCCCTCTTCTTAAACCTGAAAAACATGTCCTCCCATCTGACACGAAAACAGATTTCTCCCTTTCCGACATCGATCCCTGCCCTGACATATCTTAGAAAAGGTTGCCCAAGTACAAGGTCGACTCCGAGGTCGCCCTCCATATCCATTAGCACAAAGTCGGCAAGGACGAAGGAGTCTCGTACTCGTATGAAAACGTGTTCGGCTATCCCTTCGGGATACCGAATGGTTGAATCTGCAAGCTATACAAGCATAGTTGTTGGGGGAAAGAGCAGGATATTCAAGTGCTTCATATATTATCTTGGGCATTATATTAATGCTTGCCCCCAGATCGCATAGGCATCGCTCGAAGTGTTTGATGTAGAACAAGCAGCTGATCATGGGGACCCCTGGATCCTCTTGCACCGCTGCCACCATGCCATCCCAAATGTCGTTCCTTGGGGGATAGTACCTACCTGCATGGTTATTGTGTGGTGGCCTCCGGGACGAGTTATCCCGTCAGGTAGACACCATGCTGACATTTTCAACGGGAGACTCGGGTTGCTCCGGGATCTTCCCGCTCTCAACAGCAGGTAACGAAGTAGCAATTTGTGCACACTGGGTTTCGATCATTTTGTTGAAACTTAACTGGTTTTTAAGAGTTGAAGACAAAGTTTCAAGCTTGACATTTAAACTTTCCAGGGATTTGTCATTGGCCAAAAGCTTTTTATTTATATTTTCATTGATTTTAACTTGTCCAAGAACAAGTTCTCTCAAGGGAGGTTGGTTCGAATTGAAATTCGAATTATAAGAAGGATTGTAGTTATTACCTCCCTGAAAAAGTGGACGTGGCTGGTTCCACCCCTGGCCTCCTTGTTGTGGACGGTACCCGTTATTGTTGTTGTTGAGGTAGGTGCAGTCTTTACGGGTTTCGGGGCAGTCATTCCCCGAGTGTCCATCATTACCACAGACTTCGCACGTGAAGTGCGATTCCATGGCACGAGCATAGTTTTCTCTATGCTTATTGAATTCGGCCCTTTCGCCGAGATGCTTTAGTAGGAGGTCCAGTTTGGCAACGTTCATATCTGTCTCCTTGACAGTATGCGTGCCATTGGTGTGGGGTCGTTCATCGCTCCACCCCTGATTGGAGACCATCTTCTCGACCAATGCTTTGGATTTGGCTATGGTCAGGTCGAGGAAGGCTCCTCCAGCAGTGGCATCAATATTGGCTCGAGATGTCGTTGTGAGCCCGTTGTAGAAGCTTTGCAGGACGAGCCACTCGTCCATGTCATGATGAGGACAGGCCAGGATGTATTCCTGCAGCCTCTCCCAAGTTTCTGGGATGGATTCCATCCCTGTCTGCTGGAAACTTGAAATTCTCCCGCGCAGGGCATTTGTTTTGCCCAGCGGGAAGAATTTTGCGAGGAACGCCTTGGAGCTTTTGGCCCAGGTGTCGATGTCTTTTTCTTTATAAAACCACTATTTCGCCTTTCCCAGGAGGGAAAAGGGAAACAGATGAAGCTTGACAACGTCGGCGGTGACACCCCGTAAGACAACGGTGTCGCAGAGCTCCAGAAAGTTCTGCAAATGTGCAATTGCGTCCTCGTTCGGCTTGCCACAGAATGGGCTAGCCTGCACCATGTTGATGAGGCTTGATTTGAGCTCGAAGTTCACATCCCCGACATTAATGTTGGGGCCAGTGGCCACATTGTCGGTGGAGGGGACGGAGAACTCGCGGAGAGTCTTTTCAGCCATAGCCTCAAAAACGAGTGGTTCTTCCGAAATGGGTTCCTGTGCCGGGAGGATAGCGAGAGGAGGAACAACGTGTAACACCCTAATTCAAATTCCAGCATTTTAATAATAAATTTAATTGGCTTTATTTAATTTTCTAAGGTTTAATGTGTTTAGGATGGCATTTAATCTAAATTTTGATCCTCAAGTAATTAAAATTTTATCATAGGTTAAATTTTGTTGTTGCATCATGCTGGAGCATTGTTTTACTTGTTTGAGTGTTAGAGTGGAATTCAAATCCAAGTTTGAATTCAACTAGTTTTGGTTGAGTTAGATTAGGAACTAGAATTGGAAAAGAGAAGAAAAATAGAAAATCCAAACCCAACAAGCCAATCAGACCCGGCCCGAAATCCACTCAGGCAGCCCAGCCCTTTCCCTCCTTTATCTCTCTCCCTGCGGCCCACTCCCTCCTTTCCTTTTTCCCGCGCGTGGCCCGTTCCCCAGCCTAGTTTTTTCCCCCCGCCTCCTCAGCCCAGCATCCCGTGAGCTGGCCCACCTCTCCCGCTCAGGCGGCAGCAGCGCCGCTCGCACGCGCGCTCCCTTTCCTTAGCCGCTCACCCGCACGCCGTTGCTCTCTCTCACCGGCGCATGGAGCCCACCAGTCAGGCCGTCGCTTCACCCACGCAGCGCGTCTCGCCCTGCTCGCCCCACCTGGCAGCCACCGCAGCCCAGCAAGCGCCCGGCCCAGCTCGCCTTAGCCCGCGCGAACGCGCTCGCCCGGCCCACACGCGCGGCCCAGCAAACGCCCCGCCCTGCGCTCAGCGCCCTCACCCCGCTAGCGCGTCGTCGCCCCGACCCGCCGGTCCCACCCGCCGGTGCCACGTCTCGCCCGCTACCTCTGCCGCTGACAGCCTAGACCCTCCAATCAGGCCCGTCTTCTCCGCCGCGACGCCCGCGCTGAATGGCTCCGCCGTGATCTTCGCGGCTCAATCCACCTGGCACGCTCACCCAAGTTGACCGCAGCCGCCCTATAATTACCGCCGTGACTCCCCTGATCCCTAAGCCGCCGCGCTACGCCCCCTCAAACCCTAGCGCCGCCTCCACGTTTGCTCCGCCCGGAGCAGAGCCCGCGCCGCCGCGGCCACGCCTCACCGCCGCACCGGAGGCCCGGCCAAGCCGTGCAGGACCTTTGCCGTGGGACCCGCGACATCCCAGAGCCCACTGCTCCCCACTCCGACCTCGGCGTCGACCCCGTCACCGAGCTCCGGTCAAGCGCCGCCTCTGCGCCCCGCCCGGACTTCACCGCCGGCCTCTCCGCGCAGCATCTTCGGCCAACTACAGCCCCAGTGAGCTTTGCCCCGTGGCCCTTTTCCTTTTAGGAAGAATCCCGTAGCCTGTAACTCGCCCCTGTGGCTAGGACACCGACGCCAACATGGCGCCACCGCCGTAGGGCCGCCTCTGCAGCAGCGCACGGCCCTCCCCTCCCTGAAATGCCACGATAATGCCCTAGGAGTGTTGCTCGTGCCACGTACGTCACCATGGTTCGAGGACCCGGTCGAATTAGACCCTGGAGCACCAGTTTTGGTAAACTCCGGCAAGCTGCCGCCGCTAGGCTCGCCGCCGGCGGCCTTCCGCCGCCGCCCGCACCCCCAACTACCCTGAGCCGCCCGATTAGAAACCAACGGGTGAGATTAAATCCAGACCCAATCTGTTCTTAGCCATCCGATCCAGATCCAAGCGCCTAGATTCAATCATACCGGTTCGCCTTGCATGTTTTGCTAAAGAGCCCCTCGGTTTTCCTAGATTCAACCCGCAGTCCACCTCTAGTTAAAAGTATTTGCAGATTAGTCCAGAAATTAGCGCCGAGCCCCCTGAACTCTTTAGATTTTGAACCCGCGGTCCAGCCCGGGCATTTTTGCGAGTTAGACCCTAGAACTAAGGTTTAATTACGTTTAGGCCCTCAGTTTTTGCAGAAAACCCCCTGGAGCCTTAGTTTTCTTGCAGTTTAGTCCCTGAACCTTGATTTTAGGCCTAGTTTACGCGTTTTAGCTCCGTTTTAAGCGTTCGTTATGTCCACGCGATCGTTGTAACGCGTAGAATAGTTTTAGACTAGTTTAGTGTGCTGTTTTTATGTATTGATGTACTGTTTCTTAGTTTTTATTAGTGTTTGCTTGTATGCTTATTATTGTGCATTGTTTTGGCCATGTGTTCGTGAGTAGACGTTGATCCATCTGAGGAGCCCCAGTACCTGTACCAGGAGCAGCCGTCTTCGGAGCAGTTTGAGCAGCAGCCAGAGCAGTACGAGGAAGGCAAGTGTAACATGAACAACTCATCACTTTTAAATACATTTTCATACTGCATTTTAATACTGTATGCCTATAAGGACTTTCCTAGCCACTTTATATCCTTTATACATACCTTTGGGTTGCATTTTGGTTAGTTGTGCTAGGTTGCAGCGCTATAACACACTCTGGTCCTTTTTAATTAATTTGATTAATGGTTTACTTGAACTTAATTCTGAGAGTGACCCTCTGTGTGGATGAGTGGCTCACGTCTCGTTAAAAGATGGTTTTTGTAGAAACATGGTTTAGGGGGCCAGCACGGAGCTTAGTGCTTGGTTGGCCACTCTCCATAAGGACCGGTTCATAGAGCGACAACCTGGGACAACAGCTCTACCACACGGCTAGAATGGGATAGACTTGGCTTACTAATTAGGTCTTTTTGGTTTGAAGTAACATACCTGTGGGGCAAGAGTAGTAAGCTTCAATGGTCCCTGCTCCTCCGGCTTGGTCTGTGCTTGGATTGCGCTCCTGTGCTTGTACCCCCGGAGGTGGGCCCCATCGTCGCTGACCTATCTCTCGCGGTTACGCCTTACCAACGAGATTCTTTGTAACGGCCTCGTAGTGAGTCGCTAGTCATCTCACCTAAGGAAGTGTGATGAACCTCTGGCGTAGCTCACGACTTGTGGGTAAAGATGTGCAACCTCTGTAGAGTGTAAAACTGGTATACTAGCCGTACTCACGGTTATGAGCGGCCCAGATCCTCCTTTTGATTAGTGGGGTTGTCTCCTTCCGACGAGGAAGGTACCTCTCGGGGTTACCTTGGTGGCTTGGTCTTGGTTTGGTTCTCAGTAGCATCATGATTAAAATTTGACTAATTACTATGTAACTGGGTTAATGGTAATTCATCAACTCGTAGTAAATAGCTGTAATAAAATTTTGCCAACACTTAAAAGCTAATGCAGTTCAGTCAGCCAACCTAGAGCCTCATAGTTTGTGTTATACTTGTTGAGTACAAGTTGTGTACTCACTCTTGCCTCTTTTCTAATTTTTCCTCTTGGTTACGCTACTGCTGCTCAGTTCCCGCCGACACGAGGGAGTTCGTCCAGCGCTACCAGGACTACGAAGACTTCTAGGTGTTCGTCTCCCAGTCGACGTCCCTGTGGCGCCCTGCTCGTCTTCGGAGAGTTTTTACCGTATTTGTACTTCGCTTCTGCTGTATCAGACATTTTTGTCATTAATGTAATAAATAACATTCGTATTTCGATTTATTATATCTTATTCGTGATATGTGCTGTGATATACTGTTCATTCTGTTGTATATACGTGTGACTTGATCCTGGCACGTATATGATTGCTCGGTTTATGTCCTTTTATAAACCGGGTGTGACAGAGTGGTATCAGAGCCATATCGACTGTAGGACGAAGCCTAGATAGAACTGGTCGAGTTTTATGACTTCTTCTCTCCAATCCTTGTCTGCTGAAACTATTTTACTATTATACCCCTTGAATTCTATGATTTTTACCCTTCTTGCCTTGATTTCTCTCTCTGAAGAATTGTAACACCCGGTTTATAAAAGAACATAAACCGAGCAATCATATACGTGCCAGGATCAAGTCACACGTATATACAACAGAATGAACAGTATATCATAGCACATATCACGTAAAAAGACATAATAAAGCGAATACGAAAGTTATTTATTACAATAATGACAAAATGTCTGATACAGCGGAAGCGAAGTACAAAATACGAATAAAGCTCTCTGAAGCTGAAGCAGGGCGCCACAGGGACGTCGACTGGGAGACGAAGCACCTAGAAGTCCTCGTAGTCCTGGTAGCGCTGGACGAACTCCCTCGAGTCGGCAGGAACTGAGCAGCAGTAGCGTAGCCAAGAGGAAAAAGTAGAGAAGAGGCAAGGGTGAGTACACAACTTGTACTCAACAAGTATAACACAAACTATGAGGCTCTAGGCTGGCTGACTCAACTGCATTAGCTTTTAAGTGTTGGCAAGATTTTATTTAAGCTATTTACTACTAGTTGATGAATTACCATTAACCCAGTTACATAGTAATTAATCAAGTTTAAATTATACTACTACTGAGAACCAAACCACGACCAAGCCACCAAGGTAACCCCGAGAAGCACCTCCCTCGTCGGAAGGAGATAACTTCACTAATCAAAAGGAGGATCTGGGCCGCTCATAACCGTGAGCACGGCTAGTATACCAGTTTTACACTCTGCAGAGGTTGCACATCTTTACCCACAAGTCGTGAGCTACGCCAGTTGTTCATCACACTTCCTTAGGTGAGATGGCCAGCGACTCACTACGAGGCCTTTAGAAAGAATCTCGTTGGTAAGGCGTAACCGCGAGAGTTAGGTCGGCGACGATGGGGCCCACCTCCGGGGGTACAAGCACAGGAGCGCAATCCAAGCACAGACCAAGCCGGAGGAGCAGGGACCATTGAAGCTTACTACTCTTGCCCCGCAGGTAAGTTACTCCAAACCAAAAAGATCTAGTTATTACGCCAAGTCTATCCCATTCTAGCCTTGTGGTAGCGCTGTTGTCCCAGGTTGTCGCTCTATGAACCGGTCCTTATGGAGAGTGGCCAACCAGGCAGTAAGCACCGTGCTGGCCCCCTAAACCATGTTTCTAACAAAAGCCAATTTTAACGAGAAGTGAGCCACTCAAGCCACACAGAGTGCCACTCTCAGAATTAAGTTCAAGTAAACCATTAATCATATTAATTAAAAAGGACCAGAGTGTGTTATAGCGCAGCAACCTAGCACAACTAACCAAAATGCAACCCAAAAGGTATATATAAAGGATATAAAGTGGCTAGGAAAATCCTTAAAGGCATACAGTATTAAAATGCAGTATGAAATTGTATTTAAAGTGATAGGTTGTTCATGTTATACTTGCCTTCCTCGTACTGCTCCTGCTGCTGCTCAAAGTGCTCGGAAGACGGCTGCTCCTGGTACTGGTACTGAGGGTCCTCAGACGGATCAACGTCTACTCACGAACACATGGCCAAAACAATGCACAAAATAAGCATACAGGCAAACACTAACAAAAAGCTAAGAAACAGTACATCAATACATAAAAACAGCACATTAAACTAGTCTAAAACTATTCTACGCGTTACAACGATCGCGTGGATATAAAGAACGCTAAAAACGGAGCTAAAACGCGTATTCTAGGCCAAAAACAAGGTTCAGGGGCTTATTTGCAAGAAAAACAGAGTTCCAGGGGCTTTTCTGCTAAAACCGAGGACTAAAATGCAATAAAACACTAATTCCAGGGTCTAGCGTGCAAAAAGAACTAACCTGGACGGCGGGTCCTATTTTAAGGAAAAACAGGGGGTTATTTGTTAAAATCAGGGCCTAACTGTAATTAGTTTTGAAAAGGCTAGGACCGCGGGTTGAATCTGAAAGACCCCAGGGTCTCTTTAGCAAAAAGGCCAGGGCGAAGGGGTACGAGCCGATCTGGATCGTCAGATCTGGATCTGAGGGCTAGGATCTAATCCAGGCACGATCTAATCTAGGTCGTGCATCTCAGATTGGGCGGTCCAGGGAGGTTGGGCGCGCAGCGGCGGTGGGTTCTCGCCGGAGCTCTGCTCCCGCGGCGGCGGCTCGCCGGAGACGCCCGAAATCGGCCATCCTGGGGTCGAATCGGCGGGTTTTTGGGTCGGGAGGACTCTACGCAACATGCGTGATCCACAGGGAGGTTTTCCGGGGCTCAGGTAGGCTCGGCTGAGGCTCGCCATGGCGAGGAGCGGACGGCGCGGCGGCGCATCGCCGGAGCGAGCTCGCGCGGCCTCTGGGGTGCGCTACAGGCTAAAGCAGCTAGCGCAAAAGCAAAATAAAACCAGGCTAGTGCTCACCGAGGGTTGGAATTGGGGGAAAGACCGGCGCAGGGTGTTGACGGCGAAGTCCGTCGGCGGCGCTTCGGGCTGCACGCGGACAGGCCGTTGTGGGGACTCTCCGGGTCCCTGGATCCCTTGGATCGCCGCGTGGAGTCCCTGCAGAGGCGCTACGGGGGTCAAGAGACACAGAGCGGACCCGGTGGCGTGGAATTGCGGCGGCGGAAACACGTACCGGCGGCGAGGAGGGCTCTGCTCCGACTCCGGGAGCACGGGTGGCGCAGTTTAGGGTTTGCGGGCGGCGCGCGAGGTGGATGGGTGCAGGGGGGTCCGTGGGCGGTATTTATAGGGCGGCGGAGCGCCCTTGGCGTGCGCGCCCGGGCGGGGAATCACGGCGAGATTCCCGGCCGGGAGTTGCGCTGCGCGGGGGAGACGGATCTGTCAGGCGGGCCCGGGGGCGCAGCGAGACGGGGCGGAGAACGCGTGCGGGCGACGCGGCTGCGGCTGACGGGTGGGACGGGTGTCGTGCGTGGCGTGCGAGCGGGCTACTGCGCGAGTGCGCGCTGGGCCGGGGGAGCGGCGCTGCTGGCTGGGCCGGCTCAGGCTGGGCCGAGTGGGAAGAGGGAGATGGGATGGGCCGCGGGCCAGGCTGGGTGTTGGGTTTTGGGTTTGTTTTCTATTCTCCTTCCTATTTCTATTTCTCTCCTTTCTAAATCTAATTCAAACAAAGTTTAAATTCAAATTTGAATTTGAATTCAAACCACACTCAAACAAAAGTATGCACCAGCATGAATGCAACAAAAAATTTAAACCTATGATAAATTTTAATTAATTAAGGAACAAAAATTAGATTAAATGCCAACTAAACACAATAAACCTTAGAAAATTTAACTAAAGCCAATTAATTTATTAATAAATACTGAAATTTAAAATTAGGGTGTTACATACCCTACCCCCTTAAAGAAATCTCGTCCCGAGATTTAGCTGGGCTGGCTAGCAAAGAGATCTGGATATGTCTTCTTCAACTCATCTTCTCGCTCCCATGTAGCCTCAGCTTCACTGTGATGACTCCACTGAACTCTGCACATCTTGATGCGCTTGTTCCGAGTAACCCTCTCTGATGTCTCCAGAATCTTCACCGGATGCTCAGTATAAGTCAGATCCTCCTGGACATCGACTCCATCCAGGGGTGCCTGCTCCTCGGGTACTCGCAAACACCTCTTCAGCTGAGATATATGGAAGACATCATGAACTCCTGAGAGGCTGAGAGGTAACTCCAAGCGATAAGCAACTTCGCCTTTCCGCTCTAGCACCTTGAATGGCCCCACATACCGAGGTGCTAACTTCCCTTTGACATTGAATCTGCGGATTCCTCTCATCGGAGACACCTTCAGATATACATAATCACCAACACTGAAAGTTAGGTCTCTCCGTTTGCCATCTGCATAGCTCTTCTGTCTGCTCTGTGCAATCCTCAGATTTTCTCGCACAGCCTGAACCATCTGCTCTGCATCATCTATGATCTCAGGACCGAAGAGCTGCTTTTCACCAATCTGATCCCAATAAAGAGGAGTTCTACACTTTCTGCCATACAATGCCTCAAAGGGTGACTTCTTCAGACTGGCCTGATAGCTGTTGTTATAAGAGAACTCAGCAAATGACAGACACTTATCCCAACTAGTGCCGTACTGGATGGCACAAGCTCTCAGCATATCCTCCAACACTTGGTTGGTTCTCTCTGTCTGCCCATCTGTCTGAGGGTGATAAGCCGTACTGAAACGCAGCTTCGTATCCAACGAGTCATGGAGCTGCTCCCAGAACCGAGAAGTGAACTGAGACCCTCTGTCAGATATAATCTTCTTCGGCACTCCATGCAAGCAGACAATCCGAGAGATGTACAACTCTGCAAGTCTAGCACCGGAGTAAGTAGTGTTCACTGGAATGAAGTGAGCAACCTTCGTCAGACGATCCACTACTACCCAAATGGAGTTGTACCCTTTCTGAGTACGAGGCAATCCAACAATGAAGTCCATAGTGATTTCCTCCCATTTCCACTCTGGAATCTTCAAAGGCTGTAACAGACCTGCTGGCCTCTGATGCTCAGCCTTGACACGCTGACAGGTGTCACAAATAGCCACGTACCCTGCCACTGAACGCTTCATACCATACCACCAGAAACGTTCCTTCAGATCATAGTACATCTTCGTGCTGCCCGGATGAATGGAGTATGCTGTATCATGGGCCTCACTCAGAATCAACTTCCGAAGATCCTTCACATCTGGTACACAGATCCGGTTCTTGTACCACAAGGTACCCTGATCATCCTCTCTAAAATGTGGGGCCTTGCCCTTCTTGAGCAACTCACGAATCTCCTGCAGCTTCTCATCATCTTTCTGATGCTGCCTGATCTCTGACTCTAGAGTCGGTACTGCCTCAAATGCTGCACTAGAAGTATGATGCAAGAAACCCAGACTCAGCTGCTCGAACTCCTCGCATAACTCTGGAGGCATCTGGAAAGCCACGGCCATGTTGACATAACTTCTTCTGCTCAGAGCATCTGCTACAACATTGGCCTTGCCCGGATGATAGTGAATCTCCAGATCATAGTCCTTGACCAACTCTAGCCATCTTCTCTGCCGCATGTTCAGCTCATTCTGCGTGAAAATATACTTGAGGCTCTTGTGATCAGTGTAGATATCACACCGCTGCCCATACAAGTAATGCCTCCAAATCTTCAGAGCATGCACAACTGCGGCTAACTCGAGATCATGAGTAGGATAATTCAGCTCATGCCGGCGTAGCTGCCGTGAAGCATAAGCAATTACTCTGCCCTCCTGCATCAGAACACACCCAAGACCATCCTTCGAAGCATCACAATATACCGTGAACCTCTTCGTCTGGTCTGGCAGAGTCAGGACTGGCGCCGTAGTCAACCTCTTCTTCAGCTCATCAAAGGCCATCTGACGCTCATCAGTCCATACGAAAGCCACATTCTTCTCTAGCAAGGAAGTCAAAGGCTTCGCGATCTTGGAGAAATTCTCGATGAACCTCCGATAATATCCAGCTAAGCCCAAGAAAGATCTGACTTCCTTCACCGTCTGCGGTGTCTCCCACTCGAGCACATCCTTCACCTTGCTCGGATCAACAGCAATGCCTCCCTGAGAGATAACATGACCGAGGAATGGAACCTCGTCAATCCAGAACTCGCACTTGCTGAACTTGGCATACAACTGATGCTCTCTCAATCTCTGCAATACGAGTCTCAAATGCTCCTCATGCTCTTCTTCTGTCTTGGAGAAGATCAGAATATCATCAATGAAAATCACCACGAAGACATCCAGATAATCCATGAAAACCATGTTCATCAGATGCATGAAGAAAGCCGGGGCATTAGTCAAGCCGAAGGACATGACTGTATACTCATATAGCCCGTACTTGCAGGTGAATGCCGTCTTCGGAATATCCCCAGGACGGATCCTCAGCTGAAAATATCCCGAACGAAGATCAATCTTCGAGAATATACGAGCACCTCGAAGCAGATCGAAGAGATCCTCAATACGGGGCAGTGGATGCTTGTTCTTGATAGTGACTGCATTCAGCTCACGATAATCGACACACATCCTCTTCGAGCCATCCTTCTTATCTACTAGCAGCAATGGAAAAGCCCAAGGAGAGAAGCTGCGACGGATATAGCCCTTGGCTAGCAACTCATCAATAGTCTTCTTTACTTCTTCATGCTCTATAGGTGCCATACGATAGGGCCGCTTTGCAATAGGAGCTGTGCCAGGCAAGAGATCAATACAAAACTCAATGGCGCGTTCAGGCGGCATACCTGGCAGATCATCCGGAAAGACATCCGGGAATTCAGACACCACGCGAATACCGTCCGTGGGTCTAGCCTCCATCTGATGAAGAAATCCAGAAGGCTCTACTGCACTGATAACAACCTCTTGGCCACTGGAAGCTGATAGCAAGACTGTCCTCTGAGCACAATCTATCCGAACTCCCCATTTGGCCAGAGTCTCCATTCCCAGAATGACATCAATGCCCTTGGTGTCTAGCACCATCAGATCAGTACAGAACTCTACTCCCCTCAAGGAAATACTGACTCTCGGGCAGTAAGTGTGAGACCTCAACTGTCCTCCCGGTGAAGATACTAACAGGCACCTCTTTAATGTGCTAGTATGAATACCATGATGCTCGACAAAAGACTGAGTAATGAAGGAATGCGTAGCACCAGTATCAAAAAGCACTGTAGCTGGATATGAATTAACCATGAACGTACCAATAACCACGTTGGGAGCCTCGGCCGCTGACTCGGCCGTCACGTGGTTCACCCTGCCCTGTGCTGGCGCCCTGGGCTGAGCTGGGCGCCCCTGCTGTCCCGCCTGCGCCTTCCGGGGGCAAGCGTTGGCGTAGTGCCCCGGCTGGCCGCAGTGAAAGCAGGTGCGAGGAGGTCCCTGAGCCTGCTGTCCGGTAGGAGCTGCCGGACGTGGAGCCTGCGGTGCCGGTGGAGCACGAGCCGGAGGTGCTGGTAACCTCTGGCCCTGACCTGCCTGCTGCTGTCGAGGCGGGTACTGCTGCGGTGGCCTCTGCTGGTACTGCTGAGGAGGCCGGTACTGCTGCTGGTACGGCTGAGGCTGCTGGAGTCGAGGACGAGTGTTGCTGCCGGAAGCAACGGGGACAACCTTCCTCTTCTTGTCCTCCATCTCCAAGTGCTTACGCTCAGTGTTGAGCGCACTGTCAACCAGATGGTTGAAGTCGTCGAAGCGGAGGTTGAGCAGCGCGTACTGGAGGTAGTCCTCAAGACCCTCCATGAAGTGCTCCTGCTTCTTGCGGTCATCCGCAACCTCGGCAGGGGCGTAGCGTGCCAGCTGAAGAAAGCGATCACGATACTCCGTGACCGACATAGTCCCCTGAATTCACAAAGACAGATAGATATCGGAAGATTAACTCAAGATTCATAAGGATAGAACAAGGGGCATTAGCTCAAAATGAACCGCTGAATGATTACACTTAAGATTACCTGCTTCAGTGCAAGGAACTCCTTCTGCTTCATCTTCATAACGCCCGCGGGGACGTTGTGGCTGCGGAAACGCTCCCTGAACTGGAGCCAAGTAAGAGACTCGCGGTCGTGAACTGGGTGGGACTCCCACCAGTCCAAAGCTGCCCCTCGCAGCTGTCCTGCTGCGTACAAGACGCGCTCACGATCATCGCACTGGGCGATGTCCAGCTGACGCTCCACTGCACGGAGCCAGTCGTCAGCCTGGAGAGGGTCGGACGTGTGAGAGAACGTCGGCGGGTGACCCCTCAGGAACTCAGCACGCCTGTCGCGAGGCTGCGGCGGTGGAGGAGGCGGAGGCTGAGTGTGAGCGTGCTGAAGAGCCTGAACGGTGTTGTTCAGGGTAGCCATCATCTGCATCTGGAGCTGGAAGTACTGCTCCGGAGTCAAGGGTGGAGGCATCGGGATCCCAGTACCCTGGTTGTTCTGACCCTGCTGCTGGCCAGAACCTGAACCGGTGCTCCTGGTGTTCACCATTTGATTTGAACAAAAGATTTCACGGGTAAGGATATTGCAGGAATAAACTCAGATGGATATGATAACTCTTTGTGGAAAAAGACTCAGCCATGATAAAGTAGACAGGATAGAGTTGACTGTTTTACCCCCAACGATCTAACTCATTTTGTTAATTAGTTAACTTTAACATCTGAGTGATTTTCTTTAAACAAATTTAAACAACTAAGCTATGCAATCATTCAAAAATCCAAATCAAACATGTAGCATAATAACAAGCAGACAATTTTCACGATTTAGCCGAGTTTAGCAAAAGACTCGACTAACACAACGCGTCGCAGAACGTGCTATCGTATTATTATTAAATAGGTCACCTAGCTAACTCATGGTGGTCAGATGACTGATTCAGGCCAAAATCTACGAAATCTATTCTTCAGAGAGAGAAATCAAGGCAAGACGGGTAAAAAGTCATAGAAGTCAAGGGGTATAATAGTAAAATAGTTTCAGCAGGCAAGGATTGGAGAGAAAGAGTCCTAAAACTCGACCAGTTCTATCTAGGCTTCGTCCTACAGTCGATATGGCTCTGATACCACTCTGTAACACCCGGTTTATAAAAGAACATAAACCGAGCAATCATATACGTGCCAGGATCAAGTCACACGTATATACAATAGAATGAACAGTATATCATAGCACATATCACGTAAAAAGACATAATAAAGCGAATACGAAAGTTATTTATTACAATAATGACAAAATGTCTGATACAGCGGAAGCGAAGTACAAAATACGAATAAAGCTCTCTGAAGCTGAAGCAGGGCGCCACAGGGACGTCGACTGGGAGACGAAGCACCTAGAAGTCCTCGTAGTCCTGGTAGCGCTGGACGAACTCCCTCGAGTCGGCAGGAACTGAGCAGCAGTAGCGTAGCCAAGAGGAAAAAGTAGAGAAGAGGCAAGGGTGAGTACACAACTTGTACTCAACAAGTATAACACAAACTATGAGGCTCTAGGCTGGCTGACTCAACTGCATTAGCTTTTAAGTGTTGGCAAGATTTT
Organism: Panicum virgatum; assembly: GCF_016808335.1. Taxonomy (NCBI): domain Eukaryota; kingdom Viridiplantae; phylum Streptophyta; class Magnoliopsida; order Poales; family Poaceae; genus Panicum; species Panicum virgatum. Next base: position 48,079,293 of record NC_053147.1, on the reverse strand, counting down.
ATTTAAGCTATTTACTACTAGTTGATGAATTACCATTAACCCAGTTACATAGTAATTAATCAAGTTTAAATTATACTACTACTGAGAACCAAACCACGACCAAGCCACCAAGGTAACCCCGAGAAGCACCTCCCTCGTCGGAAGGAGATAACTTCACTAATCAAAAGGAGGATCTGGGCCGCTCATAACCGTGAGCACGGCTAGTATACCAGTTTTACACTCTGCAGAGGTTGCACATCTTTACCCACAAGTCGTGAGCTACGCCAGTTGTTCATCACACTTCCTTAGGTGAGATGGCCAGCGACTCACTACGAGGCCTTTAGAAAGAATCTCGTTGGTAAGGCGTAACCGCGAGAGTTAGGTCGGCGACGATGGGGCCCACCTCCGGGGGTACAAGCACAGGAGCGCAATCCAAGCACAGACCAAGCCGGAGGAGCAGGGACCATTGAAGCTTACTACTCTTGCCCCGCAGGTAAGTTACTCCAAACCAAAAAGATCTAGTTATTACGCCAAGTCTATCCCATTCTAGCCTTGTGGTAGCGCTGTTGTCCCAGGTTGTCGCTCTATGAACCGGTCCTTATGGAGAGTGGCCAACCAGGCAGTAAGCACCGTGCTGGCCCCCTAAACCATGTTTCTAACAAAAGCCAATTTTAACGAGAAGTGAGCCACTCAAGCCACACAGAGTGCCACTCTCAGAATTAAGTTCAAGTAAACCATTAATCATATTAATTAAAAAGGACCAGAGTGTGTTATAGCGCAGCAACCTAGCACAACTAACCAAAATGCAACCCAAAAGGTATATATAAAGGATATAAAGTGGCTAGGAAAATCCTTAAAGGCATACAGTATTAAAATGCAGTATGAAATTGTATTTAAAGTGATAGGTTGTTCATGTTATACTTGCCTTCCTCGTACTGCTCCTGCTGCTGCTCAAAGTGCTCGGAAGACGGCTGCTCCTGGTACTGGTACTGAGGGTCCTCAGACGGATCAACGTCTACTCACGAACACATGGCCAAAACAATGCACAAAATAAGCATACAGGCAAACACTAACAAAAAGCTAAGAAACAGTACATCAATACATAAAAACAGCACATTAAACTAGTCTAAAACTATTCTACGCGTTACAACGATCGCGTGGATATAAAGAACGCTAAAAACGGAGCTAAAACGCGTATTCTAGGCCAAAAACAAGGTTCAGGGGCTTATTTGCAAGAAAAACAGAGTTCCAGGGGCTTTTCTGCTAAAACCGAGGACTAAAACGCAATAAAACACTAATTCCAGGGTCTAGCGTGCAAAAAGAACTAACCTGGACGGCGGGTCCTATTTTAAGGAAAAACAGGGGGTTATTTGTTAAAATCAGGGCCTAACTGTAATTAGTTTTGAAAAGGCTAGGACCGCGGGTTGAATCTGAAAGACCCCAGGGTCTCTTTAGCAAAAAGGCCAGGGCGAAGGGGTACGAGCCGATCTGGATCGTCAGATCTGGATCTGAGGGCTAGGATCTAATCCAGGCACGATCTAATCTAGGTCGTGCATCTCAGATTGGGCGGTCCAGGGAGGTTGGGCGCGCAGCGGCGGTGGGTTCTCGCCGGAGCTCTGCTCCCGCGGCGGCGGCTCGCCGGAGACGCCCGAAATCGGCCATCCTGGGGTCGAATCGGCGGGTTTTTGGGTCGGGAGGACTCTACGCAACATGCGTGATCCACAGGGAGGTTTTCCGGGGCTCAGGTAGGCTCGGCTGAGGCTCGCCATGGCGAGGAGCGGACGGCGCGGCGGCGCATCGCCGGAGCGAGCTCGCGCGGCCTCTGGGGTGCGCTACAGGCTAAAGCAGCTAGCGCAAAAGCAAAATAAAACCAGGCTAGTGCTCACCGAGGGTTGGAATTGGGGGAAAGACCGGCGCAGGGTGTTGACGGCGAAGTCCGTCGGCGGCGCTTCGGGCTGCACGCGGACAGGCCGTTGTGGGGACTCTCCGGGTCCCTGGATCCCTTGGATCGCCGCGTGGAGTCCCTGCAGAGGCGCTACGGGGGTCAAGAGACACAGAGCGGACCCAGTGGCGTGGAATTGCGGCGGCGGAAACACGTACCGGCGGCGAGGAGGGCTCTGCTCCGACTCCGGGAGCACGGGTGGCGCAGTTTAGGGTTTGCGGGCGGCGCGCGAGGTGGATGGGTGCAGGGGGGTCCGTGGGCGGTATTTATAGGGCGGCGGAGCGCCCTTGGCGTGCGCGCCCGGGCGGGGAATCACGGCGAGATTCCCGGCCGGGAGTTGCGCTGCGCGGGGGAGACGGATCTGTCAGGCGGGCCCGGGGGCGCAACGAGACGGGGCGGAGAACGCGTGCGGGCGACGCGGCTGCGGCTGACGGGTGGGACGGGTGTCGTGCGTGGCGTGCGAGCGGGCTACTGCGCGAGTGCGCGCTGGGCCGGGGGAGCGGCGCTGCTGGCTGGGCCGGCTCAGGCTGGGCCGAGTGGGAAGAGGGAGATGGGATGGGCCGCGGGCCAGGCTGGGTGTTGGGTTTTGGGTTTGTTTTCTATTCTCCTTCCTATTTCTATTTCTCTCCTTTCTAAATCTAATTCAAACAAAGTTTAAATTCAAATTTGAATTTGAATTCAAACCACACTCAAACAAAAGTATGCACCAGCATGAATGCAACAAAAAATTTAAACCTATGATAAATTTTAATTAATTAAGGAACAAAAATTAGATTAAATGCCAACTAAACACAATAAACCTTAGAAAATTTAACTAAAGCCAATTAATTTATTAATAAATACTGAAATTTAAAATTAGGGTGTTACAAGAATAGCTTCCGTAGATTTTGGCCTGAATCAGTCATCTGACCACCATGAGTATCAGCTAGGTGACCCTTTTATAATAATACGATAGGACATTCCGCGACGCGTTGTGGTTAGTCGAGTCAGATGTTAAACTCGGCTAAGTTGTGAAAATTGTCTGCTTGTTATTATGCTACATGTTTGATTTGGATTTTTGAATGATTGCATAGTTTAGTAGTTAAATTTGTTTAAAGAAAATCAGTCTTAAGTTAAAGTTAATTAATTAATGAAATGAGTTAGATCGTTGGGGGGTAAAACCATCCACTCTATCCTCTCTACCTTACCATGCTTTGGGTTTCTGTCTTGTTGAGAAGAAGGATAGCGCAAAGAGAAGGTGATATCCAGAGACTCACCGACGAGGACGTCGGTTTCTGTAAGGGGGTAGGGATGTGACACCCCGGCCTACAAATAGTACAAGAGAAGTTGAGAATCTCTCCGATGAAACAGAAGAATTATGCTCTAGTTCCTTTTTCCCGGATTTATGTGACATATATCTGGAGTTAGCAGCAGTGATGCCTGCGCAGTGTTGTCTAAATAGGATAGAACCTTAAATAATGGAGTTTTTTTTCTCTCTTCCTTGACCTTATCAATCTGTGTTTCCTCTTTACCCAGCTCAGATGTCGGCAGAACAAAAAGACCTTGGAGACAGTGCAATGGGTGATGGTGAGAAAACTTGCCAGTGTTGCCAATTCTATGGTGTTCCTTGTCGTCAAGTTTGTGCAACTGAAGATGAAGCCACAACTAGGAGGAACCAGAGATTGTTCTCCAGTACAAAGAGAAAGATGTCTCATCAAGAGCAGCTAGCAGAGGATTCCCTTTTCCTTGATGGTCCAACAGTCGATGAGCTACAGACCATCCAGAAGAGAAAGGACCCTGAGTACTCTACAGATACACAGGTCAAGAACCAAGCACTCTATGATTATGTTGATGGGTTGACTATCACTATGAAGGTGATTCAGCCACGCAGTCACAAGGAGTCCAAAGAGCAAGCAGCAGAAATAATGCAAGATGTGAGGTTAAGTTCACAGGGAGGTCAACCAAGTAGCGCCTTTCACCGCCGCCGCCTGTGCTACCAATGCAGGCAAGAAGGTCATTATGCCAAAAGTTGTCCTCAGAATCAGCTGTTACCAGTAACACCAGTCCAGAACCTTTCACCAATCCCGCATACCAGTGGTGACGAGGCCCACCTTAGTTCCGGGGACTGCTCCAAGCAAGATGATCAGAATGATCAGGCTCAGCAGCAGGTGATACCAGTGAGCAGTGATCGTACGAAGCATGAGAAATCCTAGAAGGGATCCAAAGAGTATCGCCAGGGTAGAGTTCACCATGTGTCGGCAGAAAACATTCGGGATAGTAGTCCAGTCATTCTTGGTATGCTTCTAGTAAACTCTTTCCCAGCCTCAGTGTTGATGGACACCCGTGCTACACATTCATTCATTAGCACGCAGTTTGCTGCTAAGCATGAGATATTGAAGCTTCCCATGAAGAAGAGAATGGTCGTCAAATCATCAGGAAAAGAACAGATCTCCAGTTACATATGTCCTCGAGTTAGTATAAGGATAGGCGAGGCAACCTTCCCTGAGGACCTTATTGTGATGGAGTCAACAGGAATCGACATCATTCTTGGTCAAAATTGGTCAGATCGAAACAAACTTGTGATGCAGCCTACCAAAAGGCTGATAAAGGTCCAGACCCCATCAGGAGAGCAGGTGGAGCATGAGGTGCAACATGCGTCCAACTCAAGACTTATGGGTATGAGAATCTGACTCAAGCATGAGTAGAACTTAATCACATCCTTGTTTCTCTTTGCTAGCCAGCCCAGAATCTCGGGACGAGATTCCTGTAAGGGGGTAGGATTTGTAACACCCTAATTCAAATTCCAGCATTTTAATAATAAATTTAATTGGCTTTATTTAATTTTCTAAGGTTTAATGTGTTTAGGATGGCATTTAATCTAAATTTTGATCCTCAAGTAATTAAAAATTTATCATAGGTTAAATTTTGTTGTTGCATCATGCTGGAGCATTGTTTTACTTGTTTGAGTGTTAGAGTGGAATTCAAATCCAAGTTTGAATTCAACTAGTTTTGGTTGAGTTAGATTAGGAACTAGAATTGGAAAAGAGAAGAAAAATAGAAAATCCAAACCCAACAAGCCAATCAGACCCGGCCCGAAATCCACTCAGGCAGCCCAGCCCTTTCCCTCCATTCTCTCTCTCCCTGCGGCCCACTCCCTCCTTTCCTTTTTCCCGCGCTTGGCCCGTTCCCCAGCATAGTTTTTTTCCCCCCGCCTCCTCAGCCCAGCATCCCGTGAGCCGGCCCACCTCTCCCGCTCAGGCGACAGCAGCGCCGCTCGCACGCGCGCTCCCTTTCCTTAGCCGCTCACCCGCACGCCGTTGCTCTCTCTCACCGGCGCATGGAGCCCACCAGTCAGGCCGTCGCTTCACCCACGCAGCGCGTCTCGCCCTGCTCGCCCCACCTAGCAGCCACCGCAGCCCAGCAAGTGCCCGGCCCAGCTCGCCTCAGCCCGCGCGAACGCGCTCGCCCGGCCCACACGCGCGGCCCAGCAAACGCCCCGCCCTGCGCTCAGCGCCCTCACCCCACTAGCGCGTTGTCGCCCCGACCCACCGGTCCCACCCGCCGGCGCCACGTCTCGCCCGCTACCTCTACCGCTGACAGCCTGGACCCTCCAATCAGGCCCGTCTTCTCCGCCGCGACGCCCGCGCTGAACGGCTCCGCCGTGATCTTCGCGGCTCAATCCGCCTGGCACGCTCACCCAAGTTGACCGCAGCCGCCCTATAATTACCGCCGTGACTCCCCTGAACCCTAAGCCACCGCGCTACGCCCCCTCAAACCCTAGCGCCGCCTCCACGTTTGCTCCGCCCGGAGCAGAGCCCGCGCCGCCGCGGCCACGCCTCACCGCCACACCGGAGGCCCGGCCAAGCCGTGCAGGACCTTCGCCGTGGGACCCGCGACGTCCCAGAGCCCACTGCTCCCCACTCCGACCTCGGCGTCGACCCCGTCACCGAGCTCCGGTCAAGCGCCGCCTCTGCGCCCCGACCTGACTTCACCGCCGGCCTCTCCGCGCAGCATCTTCGGCCAACTACAGCCCCAGTGAGCTTTGCCCCGTGGCCCTTTTCCTTTTAGGAAGAATCCCGTAGCCTGTAACTTGCCCCTGTGGCTAGGACACCGACGCCAACATGGCACCACCGCCGTAGGGCCGCCTCTACAGCAGCGCACGGCCCTCCCCTCCCTGAAACGCCACGATAATGCCCTAGGAGTGTTGCTCGTGCCACGTACGTCACCATGGTTCGAGGACCCGGTCGAATTAGACCCTGGAGCACCAGTTTTGGTAAACTCCGGCAAGCTGCCGCCGCTAGGCTCGCCGCCGGCGGCCTTCCGCCGCCGCCCGCACCCCCAACTACCCTGAGCCGCCCGATTAGAAACCAACGGGTGAGATTAAATCCAGACCCAATCTGTTCTTAGCCATCCGATCCAGATCCAAGCGCCTAGATTCAATCATACCGGTTCGCCTTGCATGTTTTGCTAAAGAGCCCCTCGGTTTTCCTAGATTCAACCCGCAGTCCACCTCTAGTTAAAAGTATTTGCAGATTAGTCCAGAAATTAGCGCCGAGCCCCCTGAACTCTTTAGATTTTGAACCCGCAGTCCAGCCCTGGCATTTTTGCGAGTTAGACCCTAGAACTAAGGTTTAATTACGTTTAGGCCCTCAATTTTTGCAGAAAACCCCTTGGAACCTTAGTTTTCTTGCAGTTTAGTCCCTGAACCTTGATTTTAGGCCTAGTTTACGCGTTTTAGCTCCGTTTTAAGCGTTCTTTATGTCCACACGATCGTTGTAACGCGTAGAATAGTTTTAGACTAGTTTAGTGTGCTGTTTTTATGTATTGATGTACTGTTTCTTAGTTTTTATTAGTGTTTGCTTGTATGCTTATTATTGTGCATTGTTTTGGCCATGTGTTCGTGAGTAGACGTTGATCCATCTGAGGAGCCCCAGTACCAGTACCAGGAGCAGGCGTCTTCGGAGCAGTTTGAGCAGCAGCCAGAGCTGTACGAGGAAGGCAAGTGTAACATGAACAACTCATCACTTTTAAATACATTTTCATACTGCATTTTAATACTGTATGCCTATAAGGACTTTCCTAGCCACTTTATATCCTTTATACATACCTTTGGGTTGCATTTTGGTTAGTTGTGCTAGGTTGCAGCGCTATAACACACTCTGGTCCTTTTTAATTAATTTGATTAATGGTTTACTTGAACTTAATTCTGAGAGTGACCCTCTATGTGGATGAGTGGCTCACGTCTCGTTAAAAGATGGTTTTTGTAGAAACATGGTTTAGGGGGCCAGCACGGTGCTTAGTGCTTGGTTGGCCACTCTCCATAAGGACCGGTTCATAGAGCAACAACCTGGGACAACAGCGCTACCACAAGGATAGAATGGGATAGACTTGGCTTACTAATTAGGTCTTTTTGGTTTGAAGTAACTTACCTGTGGGGCAAGAGTAGTAAGCTTCAATGGTCCCTGCTCCTCCGGCTTGGTCTGTGCTTGGATTGCGCTCCTGTGCTTGTACCCCCGGAGGTGGGCCCCATCGTCGCTGACCTATCTCTCGCGGTTACGCCTTACCAACGAGATTCTTTGTAACGGCCTCGTAGTGAGTCGCTAGTCATCTCACCTAAGGAAGTGTGATGAACCTCTGGCGTAGCTCACGACTTGTGGGTAAAGATGTGCAACCTCTGCAGAGTGTAAAACTGGTATACTAGCCGTGCTCACGGTTATGAGCGGCCCAGATTCTCCTTTTGATTAGTGGGGTTGTCTCCTTCCGACGAGGGAGGTACCTCTCGGGGTTACCTTGGTGGCTTGGTCTTGGTTTGGTTCTCAGTAGCATCATGATTAAAATTTGACTAATTACTATGTAACTGGGTTAATGGTAATTCATCAACTCGTAGTAAATAGCTGTAATAAAATTTTGCCAACACTTAAAAGCTAATGCAGTTCAGTCAGCCAACCTAGAGCCTCATAGTTTGTGTTATACTTGTTGAGTACAAGTTGTGTACTCACTCTTGCCTCTTCTCTACTTTTTCCTCTTGGTTACGCTACTGCTGCTCAGTTCCTGCCGACACGAGGGAGTTCGTCCAGCGCTACCAGGACTACGAAGACTTCTAGGTGTTCGTCTCCCAGTCGACGTCCCTGTGGCGCCCTGCTCGTCTTCGGAGAGTTTTTACCGTATTTGTACTTCGCTTTCGCTGTATCAGACATTTTTGTCATTAATGTAATAAATAACATTCGTATTTCGATTTATTATATCTTATTCGTGATATGTGCTGTGATATACTGTTCATTCTATTGTATATACGTGTGACTTGATCCTGGCACGTATATGATTGCTCGGTTTATGTCCTTTTATAAACCGGGTGTGACACAACGCGAGGTCGTGCCCTTCTCACGAGCCTTTCTAGATTGTCTGTGTAGTTTTCCAGCAGGGAGAAACTGGTCATGCACTACCCCTGTCATCTTGCAAATCAAAAAATAAAAGAAGACATAAAGTGACATTAGCCTGAAAGAGTAAAGACTATATCCTGAGTACAAGGTCTAAGTTAATATCAACACAATATCTTTGTTCACATGCTGTCCACGGCAACGGCGCCAGAAATGCTTGTTGACATTTCTTAGCGCAATCACTAGGAATGGATAATCCTTAGCAACAGCGCTAGAAATGCCTGTTGGCAGTCCTTAGTGCAATCACTAGAAATGAGGGCGCCGAACCCATCCTAGCAACTGCACCCAAGGGGTGCCACTCTCGTGGTATAATCAATACGATTATAGATGGATCCGCAAGCGCACGGATATACCGTTGTAGCATTTCACCCGGAGAGTAAGGGTATCGTCATTTATTTGTGTCCCAAAGGACGGCAGCGGCAAATGTATTGTACTCAACATTAACCATGACATTGTGCCTCAAGCAATAGGCAATGCTCTAATAGGGGTAAGTCCAAGTAAAGAATAAGCAAGGGTAATGCGACACAGCACACATCTACACTCCAAGAGGAAGGAATAAAGGAGAGAAACTATAAAGCAAAGAACTACTCTATCCTACGTCAAGTCAGCTAGACCTTATTCTAGATTAGGTGTCCTAGTGCTTCTGTCCAAAGCTGGGGTCATGTTAGATCATGGTTAGGACTGCAGGTGCCAGGAAAATGGGATAGCGGGGAGAAGTTCCCGCACTGGAGAACGTCCAGTTCCGTTACCTCTTTGCATGAACTCCTACACCGAACCCGAACGTCGGGGAGTACGCTAAACGCAACACCGCTATTACACCGGACGGACTAGGCTGTCACCACCTGCCGTCTACCCCAGTCACACCGTGGAGCACGGTCATATTCGAAGGATCCCGCATACTCGAGCACCACCCTCGTGTATGAAGTCACTACTCTAGTGCCCCCAGGTCTCCCACCCTTCGGATGGACGAGTAAAACACTAGAGCAAGCCCGAAAGCACAACGAGCCTCTATCCGTACCCGGATCATCTGGCCTAACCAAGACCGTAGCATAACTTTAGAACGATCTAAGCATGGATTGATAAACTATCAAGATAGTAAAGCAACCATGGCAGAACTCTATATTATGAATAGAAGTCTGACAAGTCGGATACAAAGCCATACCAGGAGCCGAGGATTGCTCAACGACCCCGAGGACGACTTGCTCGCTAAAGAGAACTAGCCTAGCTCTACTACCTAGCTAAGAGAGTAAGAGAGAGGAGAGCCTTCTTGGAGAGAATGCAATGAAGTGTGTGTGTGTGTGTGTGTGTTGAGAGGGGGGGAGAGAGGCCCTATTTATACTACTTGGAGGTCGGTTTCCCGCCAACGCAAATATGGAAGGTGATCAGGTGCCTTGGCCGTGACTCCTCCTCGAGATGCATCTGGATGCATTGCAGGCCAAGATCGGCCGACCCTAGGGGTCGGCCGACCCCACCTGTCAGCTGTTCATGCTGATCCTTTGCTGGGTGGTTGATTCGTTGGATCTTATCCTTATCCTCTAGTGCATCTTGCATGGAGGACCCGTTTCCTCTAACATGTGGGCCCTCTTTGTAAGGGTGTGACGCCGGATGTGATATTCTGCGAGTTATGTGGCGTCTCCTATGTGTTTTCATCTTATTCCGCTCTTGCTCATCTGAAATGTACAAAACTTGAAAACAACTGTGGAGCGAGGTTAGTGATACAAATATGTGAGGAAGGCATGTAGTTTTCCTTTATTATTGAGTATAGTTGACAGGTGAAAATGGCACTTAAGCACCGTCAACAATCGGACGGTGTAGCGTGCATGCGGGAGGCCAGCAAGGGTGGCGTGGATGGCGGCGGGGCTTATGCTCGACGCGTGGAGGGTGTGCAGGCAGCTGGCAGACTAGGGAAATCAGCGGCGAGGCCAAAACAGCAGAGACAGGCGGCGCCTCTGTTTTTAGCAGAAAGAGGAGGTAGAAGAAGACTGGCAGGGGTGTGTTATCGCCATAAATTAACAGGGTGAATTTATGGGCCGAAAGCAAGATGGGCTTAAAGCAGAAGATTAAGAAGGGCTTGTAAATCGGCTCCTGTGTGAGCATTTGGGCCACATGGGCCATGTATCTTTAGAGTTAGTTCAAGATTAGAGATAGAGTCCGATCGGGACAAGATTAGTTTAGATTGTTTCCCAAGTCTCCGGACTATAAATATGTACCCTATGTTATTCGTGAAAGGGGGAATGTCATCACGTCTCGCAAACAACAATCTCGGCGCATCGCCACCCCTAATCCTAGGGTTTCATTCAAGTAAGCGCCATGCTGCCCTGATCACTTCTCGCGATCAGGGCAGCAATGCTCTTGCTTTTACCTTGGTGTTACTCGTACTGAAGCGTTTTTGATGGTGAGTAATGCTAATTATCCTGATGTTCGTAGCATGGCTTTTAGTAGATCTATCGCTCTTTGTTGCTTATTGTTTATGAACATCATGTTATCTTTACGCGATCATGTCATCATCTTATACTAGCTCTTGTTGCATAGAGTTAGCCGTGTAAAGGCAATACTCTGCTTCTTTTATGTTTAGTAGATCTGATCTGTTATGGTTTGCTCTTATCTTTAAGAGTTGGCGCAATATCTGTTAGATTAGGCCTTGCAAACGGGTTGGATGATCCGGTGGTGTACTAGATGCTTTATTTTAGCCTTAATAGGGATTGTTCCGGGAATCGGCTCTTGCTAGTTCTTAGGCCTCTGTTTTGGGTAATGGTTTAGTTATCTGTTGCGTTCATTAGGCCCAATCACGTGTAGGATGTTCCGATCTAACAGTGAAGCTTTTACTGTCGTGGATTAGACTAGTTAGATTTAATTGAAGCAGCTTTATAGTTATTCGCTTTATTTATCAATATCCGGATGCAAACAGATCCAATCTGACACCGGGACTTGATCGGCTCTTTAAAGCCGATGCAAGAGTCGTCCCGGGGAGCCGACCACGGCTCGGACTTATGTTTCCACGTGTTTGTGTATGCAGGCAAATCGTTGCAAGCACGTTCGCACCTTCCTGATCGGGTATAGGTCAGGTGGCACGCCCGACATTCTCCGGAATCACCAGGCGCGTGACAGAATTGCGGGCCGTCGACGAGGGAGCAGTGCCTGCCACCGCCCCGGTGACCTCCCGGCTCTTCGTGTTGCCTGTCGCTGCTCGCCGGTGGGTTTCGACCGACAACACATTCTGGCACACCCATTGGGACCTTCATCAACAACAATGCCCGCCGCAGAGATGACAGGAGTTCAGGACCAAGCATCGGTTCTGCCGGTTACCAAACCTGTCACGTATGAAGAACTGTCTCTGGAACACAAGCAAAAATACGATGAGGCCAAAGCTCAGTTCGAAGCCGATCTCATCGGCTCTTTTGAGAGGACCCGCAACCATGGCATCAGGTGGAAGGGGTTCTCACCAAAGGGTGCTGTCGACAACGTTGATCTGTCTATGCCATCAGAGGAGCGCACCAGGGCCCTACACCAGGAGATGAACTACATGGTGGCTCATGCGCTTCATCGGCACTTAGAAAGCCTGGTGAACGAGCTCGAGCGCGTGGCACATCGTGTTGTCCAGGAGGTGATCAAGAACCAGTACTCCCCGTCGGGACCAATCTTGGAGAGTCACAGGGGGGAAGCTGCACTGCAATCTAGGCCGCCAGTGTCCTACTCACTCGCGGCAGCAGGACAGCAGAGTTCGCCAATCTATGTCGTCCACAAGATCGGCGGTGATCCTGGAGAGGGCCAGTTCCTCACCGAGCCGCCCAAGTTGATCCCGCACGGCTACACGTGCACCTACATCCCTGACAGCGTCAATCCAACACGCTCGATGCAGATGGTAAACCCAGGAGCTTCTGGATCAGACGCGGAGAAACAAGCGTGGCTGGCAAAGTATGCTACCGGGCTGAGTGTTGAGCCATCGGCCCCAGGAGTTCTTAGTGTGGAGCAGGTCAGTGCAATACTGAGAGATCAGTTCGGCATCCTACCCAAGAGAAAAGCGATCGGCTATTCCAAGCCGTATCCAAGTGACTACGACTTGATCCCGTTGCCTCCCAAGTATCGGCTCCCTGAGTTCACCAAGTTCAATGGGTCAGAGGGAGCCAGCTCCATAGAGCATGTGAGCCGATACTTAACGCAGCTTGGGATGATCTCAGTATCGGATCCTCTGAGGGTCCGGTTCTTCGGCCAATCTCTTACAGGCCCAGCTTTTGGATGGTACGTGTCATTGGCTCTAGATTCAATTCGAACTTGGAGGCAGCTGGAAGATCAGTTCCATACCCAGTATCACTCAGAGGCTGCTGAAGCTGGGATTGCCGACCTCGCCCAAGTCGGGCAGAAGCGAGGAGAGACTGTGTCAGAATACATACAATGCTTCAGAGAGGTCAAGAACCGATGCTACTCATCGCGCATCACAGAGAAGGAGGCAGTCCATTTGGCTGTTCTGGGACTCGCTAAGCCGATCAAGGATCTGGCTTTTCAGTTGGAATTCACCTCTCTGGCACACATGGTGCAGAAGCTTACGGCATATGAGCTTTATCATCCTGAGCTGTACCAAGACAAGTTCAAGCGCCATATGAACATGGCCCAGGCGGATGAATCTAATGATTCTGGCGAGGAACAAGAAGTGGCCGTGGCAGAGTGGACTTGGGGGGCAAACCCCGTCCCGTGCAAATGGGTCAAACAGCAGGGGCTTGTGAAGGGCTTCGACTTCGACATGGCCAAAGCAGAGCAGATATTTGATCTGCTGCTCAAAGAAAAACAGCTGAAGCTCCCAGAGAATCACAAGCTACCAACCGCACAAGAGTTGTAGGGGAGGCTATACTGTAAATGGCATCACTCGTTCACTCACGCCACGGGTGAATGCAAGGAGCTGCGTCGTCAAATTCAATCGGCTATCGAACAAGGCCGATTAATCCTGGCCCAACACACGATGAAGGTCGACACGAAGCCCTTCCCACAAGCCAACGTGGTAGAGTTGTCAGACTTCACTCCTACGGGCCAGGATTTTTCATTCCAGATCAACATGGCGGGGCCTGTACGCCGTCGTGACGAGCAAAGGAGAGAGGCCGTTTCTGGCAAACGGCCCCAGAATCAAAATGAGCCAAGACGACAGCATATTACTGAAGAGCAAGTGTGTCACATCCGCAATCAGCTTCCAGCTTCCGATCGGCTTCTGGAGAAATACGAATATCAGCATAAGCTGCATCGCCAATATCAATCGGAAGAAGAAGAGTATGAGCACCGTACAGGGAGGACGACTAGGAAGGCGCCAGGCTATACGTGACCACTGGCATTGCCCATTCTTCAGGTACTGTTGGAACTCCGGCATGAGCCGACTGCCCACTATAGATGATTGTCTGGAGTGCACGCCTCGGGCACGCCAGTCAGGCGAGACATCGGTATTCCGGCGCTTGGGGCCCAAAGTGCGTCACAACGATCACCTTGAGCGGCCGACCAGGGGTGATCTCGAGCCGGAAGAAGAAGATAGGTACCATCGCCCACGGTGGTGTCCTGACGGGCTTAATCGCTCGCAGAAGCGTAGAGTGCAGCGCTTGCGCAATCTAGAGGAGGCGGAAGCAAAGTACCTCGACGTGCTGAGGAAGGCGCGTCTGGATCTCGCGGAACAGGTCAGGCACCTGCAAAGGGTGGAAAGGCGCCCTCCAAGAAAAGAGTGGCACCCCAAGCAGACAAAAGCCGATGAGAAGCCATCCGCTGATGTGAACATGGTGTTCGTGCTCCTGTCAGAGTTCCGGGCACCCCAACCGGAGGATCTGCCTGTTGCACAGTTGTATCTTGGCCCCCAGCCGATCATCTTCGAGAAGCCAAAGGAAAAAAGCTACAAACATTTGAAGGGGCTGTATCTCAAGGGCTTCATCAATGGTAAACCCGTTAACAGGATGTTGGTTGACACTGGTGCTGCAAGCAACCTGATGCCATATTCAGTGCTGCGCCGGTTGGGGCGTTCTTCTGCCGACCTAATCAAGACCAACGTGACGCTCAACGACTTCAACGGGCAGCCATCAGAGGCCATGGGGGTTCTTAATGTGGAGTTGACAGTGGGCCGCAAGACGATCCCGACTTCGTTCTTCATCGTCAACAGCAAGAGTACATACACGGTGTTGCTTGGGAGAGATTGGATCCACACCAACTGTTGTATCCCTTCCACAATGCATCAGTATCTGGTCCAATGGGATGGCGATGAAGTAGAAGTGGTCCCTGCAGACGATTCCAGCGAGGTCTCGCTTGCAGATATGAACGCCTGGGACGCAGAAGGACAAGAGCCGATCTCAGGGATTTCACTGGAAGACTGTGATCGGATCGAGGCGACAAAAAATGGACTGAGGCTGGTCTTATCCACTGGCCTCACAGAGTAAACACGTCCTGGCATGCTACGGGGTGTAATAGAGTTAGAGAGGCCGGTCCCAGCGACCGGTCCCAAAAATAGAAAATTCCTATTTGGGGTCGAAATTGTTACATCATGTACATACGATGGCCTGCTCTAGCAGTTGGCCACTCATCGACTATTTGGTTTCGGATGATAATGGAAGTATAGAAGCGGCCAGCCCCTGCGGTTGGCCAAATAATTTTTCTTGTCATCTCCCTGTGTTTGCCGCTGATCTCATGGATAACAAAAACTCGCCTGCGTTCGCAGCTGGTTTTTCAGACGACGGCAAGCTGGGGTACGGGTTCACGTCAGCTGATGATTTGGAAGAGGTTGACATCGGTCCTGGGGATAAGCCATGGCCGACATTTATCAGCAAAAAGTTGGATCCGGTCATGCGTGAGGAGATGATTGCACTGCTAAAAGAGTACCGGGATTGTTTCGCATGGGATTACACTGAGATGCCCGGTCTAGACAGAAGCATCATCAAGCATCGGCTCCCGCTCAAGAAAGGGTTTCAGCCATTTCAGCAACGAGCACGTCAGATGAAGGGTTAAGTCCTAGAAGAAGTCATGAAAGAGGTGGAGAAGATGTTGGATGCTGGGTTCATCAGGCCGTGCCGGTATGCAGAATGGATCTCTAGCATGGTACCGGTACAAAAGAAGGATGGCCGATGGCGTGTCTACGTCGATTTTAGAGATCTCAACAGAGCGACGCCGAAGGACGAGTACCCGATGCCTGTTGCAGAGACACTGATCAACGCAGCTGCCGGCCACAAAATGATGAGTTTTATGGACGGTAATGTTGGCAATAACCAGATCCTCATGGCCCCAGAAGACGTGAACAAGACTGCGTTCAGAGTACCAGGCGCAGTCGGCTTGTTCGTATATTTGGTTATGACCTTTGGGCTGAAAAATACCGGTGCAACGTACCAACGTGCCATGAATTACATTTTTCATGATCTCATCGGCAAACTGGTATAAATTTATATTGATGATGTCGTGGTCAAATCCAAATCAGCCGGGGGACATCTAGAAGATCTGCGTCAAGTCTTGGAGCGGACTCGAAGGTTTGGGCTCAAGATGAACCCAAAGAAGTGTGCCTTTGGTGTGTCGGCCGGTCAATTTTTGGGATTCTTGGTGCATGAACGGGGAATCGAGATTGACCTGAAGAGTCAAGAAGCTGTGAAGATGATGAAGCCGCCTACCACGAAGAAAGAGTTGCAGAAGCTCATCGGTAAAATTAACTTTGTCAGACGATTTATTTCTAATCTGTCTGGGCGCATTGAGCCGTTCATGGGTTTAGGGAAGATCAAATCCGATGATGAGTTTTGCTGGGGGGCAGAACAGCAGCAAGCTTTCGATGAAATCAAAGAATATTTGTCAAAGCCTCCAGTGTTGGTTCCTCCTCAGCAAGATAGGTCGTTCTACATGTACCTATCCGTGGGTGACACTTCCATTGCTTCGGTGTTAGTCCAGAAGCACGACGGCCAGGAGAGGGTGGTTTTCTACCTCAGCAGGCGCATGTTAGACGCCGAGACCAGGTATCTTGAAATCGAGAAGCGTTGCCTTTGCTTATTCTTTACATGTACAAAGCATCGTCATATTTTGCTCTCGGCGGAAACAATTGTCATATGCAAATCGGATGTCATAAAGCACATGTTGTCGGCTCCTGTTCTGAAAGGTCGGCTTGGAAAATGGATGTTTGCATTGTCAGAGTTCGATATTCGGTATCAGCCTGCAAAAGTAGTCAAAGGACAGGCACTGGTGGATCTTGTTGCAGACAGATCAGTACTGATATTGTTGCACTATTTATTCGTGCTTGGGATATATTTTTTGACGGATCGGCTTGTGATGATGGTTGTGGTGTGGGAATTCTGTTGGTATCACCTCGAGGGGTGACTCACTCTTTTTCCATCAGGATGACTGCCCCATGCACCAATAATTTGGTGGAATATGAAGCCGTTCGCAAAGGGATGGAACTGCTCCTCGAAGCTGGTGCAGAAGCGGTGGAAATTTTTGGAGATTCGAAGCTGGTGATTTCTCAGCTCACGGAAGAATATAGACGTGAGAGCGAGGCTCTTTTTCCGATATGGATGCAGTGCCGTGAGTTGATGTCACAATTCAGGTACATCAATTTCCACTGGATACGCAGGACTCTGAATAATGAAGCCAATGATTTGGCACAGATGGCTTTTGGGTACAAGGAAACAGCCGATGGAGTCGATGTAGAGGTTCAGTTTCTAGAACCCGGAGACTGGAGAGCCGATATCTTCAATTACTTGAAGGATTCGGCTCGGGGGGGGCACCCAGGAGGATAAGACTCAAGGCTATAAAGTATGTTCTGATATGGGATAACATGTTCTACAGGACCTTGGAAGGACTACTGCTTAAATGTGTGGGACCTTAAGAGTCAAATCGGCTCTTGCATGAGGTTCACGAGGGAACCTGCGGTACTCATCAATCGGCTCATAAGATGAAGTGGCTGATTAGGCGATCGGGTTATTACTGTCCCACTATGCTTGAAGATTGCTTCAAATATTACAAAGGATGTCAGGCATGTCAAAGGTTTGGCAAAATTCAGATAGTGCCAGCATCAGTAATGAATCCTATCATCAAACTGTGGCCATTTAGAGATTGGGCCATGAATCCATAGTGATTTCCTCCCATTTCCACTCTGGAATCTTCAAAGGCTGTAATAGACCTGCTGGCTTCTGATGCAAAGCCTTGACACGCTGACAGGTGTCACAAATAGCCACGTACTCTGCCACTGAACGCTTCATCCCATACCACCAGAAACGTTCCTTCAGATCATAGTACATCTTCGTGCTGCCCGGATGAATAGAGTAAGCTGTATCATGGGCCTCACTCAGAATCAACTTCCGGAGATCCTTCACATCTGGCACACAGATCCGGTTCTTGTACCACAAGGTACCCTGATCATCCTCTCTGAAATGTGGAGCCTTGCCCTTCTTGAGCAACTCACGAATCTCCTGCAGCTTCTCATCATCTTTCTGATGCTGCCTGATCTCTGACTCTAGAGTCGGTACTGCCTCAAATGCTGCACTGGAAGTATGATGCAAGAAGCCCAGACTCAACTGCTCGAACTCCTCACATAACTCTGGAGGCATCTAGAAAGCCACGGCCATGTTGACATAGCTTCTCCTGCTTAAAGCATCTGCTACAACATTGGCCTTACCCGGATGATAGTGAATCTCCAAATCATAGTCCTTGACCAACTCTAACCATCTCCTCTGTCGCATGTTCAGCTCATTCTGCGTGAAAATGTACTTGAGGCTCTTGTGATCAGTGTAGATATCACACCACTGCCCATACAAGTAGTGCCTCCAAATCTTCAAAGCATGCACAACTGCGGCTAACTCAAGATCATGAGTGGGATAATTCAGCTCATGCCGACGTAACTGCCGTGAATCATAAGCAATCACTCTGCCCTCCTGCATCAGAACACACCCAAGACCATCGTTCAAAGCATCACAATATACCGTGAACCTCTTCGTCTGGTCTGGCAGAGTCAGGACTGGCGCCGTAGTCAACCTTTTCTTCAGCTCATCAAAGGCCCTCTGATGCTCATCAGTCCACACGAAAGCCACATTCTTCTCTAGCAAAGAAGTCAAAGGCTTCGCGATCTTGGAGAAATTCTCAATGAACCTCCAATAATATCCAGCTAACCCCAAGAATGACATGACTTCCTTTACTGTCTGCGGTGTCTCCCACTCTAGCACATCCTTCACCTTGCTCGGATCAACAGCAATGCCTCCCTAAGAGATAACATGACCGAGGAATGGAACCTCGTCAATCCAGAACTCGCACTTGCTGAACTTGGCATACAACTGATGCTCTCTCAATCTCTGCAATACGAGTCTCAGATGCTCCTCATGCTCTTCTTCTGTCTTGGAGAAGATCAGAATATCATCAATGAAAATCACCACAAAGACATCCAGATAATCCATGAAGACCATGTTCATCAGATGCATGAAGAAAGCCGGGGCATTAGTCAAGCCGAAGGACATGACCGTATACTCATATAGCCCGTACTTGCAAGTGAATGTCGTCTTCGAAATATCCCCAGGACGGATCCTCAGCTGAAAATAACCCGAACGAAGATCAATCTTCGAGAATATACGAGCACCTTGAAGCAAATCAAAGAGATCCTCAATACGGGGCAGTGGATGCTTGTTCTTGATAGTAACTGCATTCAGCTCCCGATAATCAACACACATTCTCTTTGAGCCATCCTTCTTATCTACCAGCAACAATGGAAAAGCCCAAGGAGAGAAGCTGCGACGGATATAGCCCTTGGCTAGCAACTCATCAATAGTCTTCTTGACTTCTTCATGCTCTATAGGTGCCATACGGTAGGGCCGCTTTGCAATAGGAGCTGTGCCAGGCAAGAGATCAATACAAAACTCAATGGCGCGTTCAGGCGGCATACCTGGTAGATCATCCGGAAAAACATCCAGGAATTCAGACACCACGCGAATACCGTCCGTGGGTCTAGCCTTCATCTGATGAAGAAATCCAGAAGGCTCCACTGCACTGATAACAACCTCTTGGCCACTGGAAGCTAATAGCAAGACTGTCCTCTGAGCACAATCTATCCGGACTCCCCACTTGGCCAGAGTCTCCATTCCCAGAATGACATCAATGCCCTTGGTGTCTAGCACCATCAGATCAGTACAGAACTCTACTCCCCTCAAGGAAACACTGACTCTCGGGCAGTATGTGTGAGACCTCAACTGTCCTCTCGGTGAAGATACTAACAGGCACCTCTTTAATGTGCTAGTATGAATACCATGATGCTCGACAAAAGACTGAGTAATGAAGGAATGCATAGCACTAGTATCGAAAAGCACTGTAGCTGGATATGAATTAACCATGAACGTACCAATAACCACGTTGGGAGCCTCGGCCGCTGACTCGGCCGTCACGTGGTTCACTCTGCCCTGAAGTGGCACCCTGGGCTGAGCTGGGCGCCCCTGCTGTCCCGCCTGCGCCTTCCGGGGGCAAGCGTTGGCGTAGTGCCTCGGCTGGCCGCAGTGAAAGCAGGTGCGAGGGGGTCCCTGAGCCTGCTGTCCGGTAGGAGCTGCCGGACGTGGAGCCTGCGGTGCCGGTGGAGCAGCACGAGCCGGAGATGCCGGTAACCTCTGGCCCTGCCCCGCCTGCTGCTGCTGTCGAGGCGGGTACTGCTGCGGTGGCCTCTGCTGGTACTGCTGAGGAGGCCGGTACTGAGGCTGCTGATACTGCTGGGGCGGCTGGAGGCGAGGACGAGTGTTGCTGCCGGAAGCAACGGGGACAACCTTCCTCTTCTTGTCCTCCATCTCCAAGTGCTTGCACTCAGTGTTGAGCGCGCTGTCAACCAGATGGTTGAAGTCGTCGAAGCGGAGGTTGAGCAGTGCGTACTGGAGGTAGTCCTCAAGGCCCTCCATGAAGTGCTCCTGCTTCTTGCGGTCATCCGCAACATCGGCAGGGGCGTAGCGAGCAAGCTGCAGAAAGCGATCACGATACTCCGTGACCGACATAGTCCCCTGAAGTGACAAAGATAGATAGATATCGAAAGATTAACTCAAGATTCATGAGGATGGAACAAGGGGCATTAGTTCAAAAGAAACCGCTGAATGATTATATTTAAGATTACCTGCTTCAGTGCAAGGAACTCCTTCTGCTTCATCTTCATAACGCCCGCGGGGACATTGTGGCTACGGAACCGCTCCCGGAACTGGAGCCAAGTGAGAGCCTCGCGGTCCTGAACTGGGTGGGACTCCCACCAGTCCAAAGCTGCCCCTCGCAGCTGTCCTACTGCGTACAAGACGCGCTCACGATCATCGCACTAGGCGATGTCCAGCTGGCGCTCCACTGCACGGAGCCAGTCGTCAGCCTGAAGAGGGTCGGACGTATGAGAAAACGTCGGCGGGTGACCTCTCAGGAACTCAGCACGCCTATCGCAAGGCTGCGGCGGTGGAGGAGGCGGAGGCTGAGTGTGAGCCTGCTGAAGAGCCTGAACAGTGTTGTTCAGGGTGGCCATCATCTGCATCTGGAGCTGGAAGTACTGCTCCGGAGTCAAGGGCGGAGGCATCGGGATCCCGGTCCCCTGGGTGTTCTGACCCTGGTTGTTCTGCCCCTGCTGGTCAGAACCACGCCTGGTGTTCACCATCTGATTTTGGATAAAAGATTTCACGAGTAAGGATATTGCAGGAATAAATTCAGATGGATATGATAACTCTTTGCGGAAAAAGACTCAGCCATGATAAAGTAGACAGGATAGAGTGGACTCATTTTATTAATTAGTTAACTTTAACATCAGAGTGATTTTCTTTAAACAAAGTTAAACTACTAAGCTATGCAATCATTCAAAAATCCAAATCAAACATATAGCATAATAACAAGCAGACAATTTTCACAACTTAGCCGAGTTTAACATACGACTCGACTAACACATCGCGTCGCAGAACGGGCTATCGTATTATTATAAAGGGTCACCTAGCTGATACTCATGGTGGTCAGATGACTGATTCAGGTCAAAATTTATGAAAACTATTCTTCAGAGAGAGAAATCAAGGCAAGAAGGGTAAAAGTCATAGAAGTCAAGGGGTATAATAGTAAAATAGTTTCAGCAGACAAGGATTGGAGAGAAGAAGACTTCAAACTCGACCAGTTCTATCTAGGCTTCGTCCTACAGTCGATACGGCTCTGATACCACTCTGTAACACCCGGTTTATAAAAGGACATAAACCGAGCAATCATATACGTGCCAGGATCAAGTCACACGTATATACAACAGAATGAACAGTATATCACAGCACATATCACGTAAAAAGATATAATAAAGCGAATACGAATGTTATTTATTACAATAATGACAAAATGTCTGATACAGCGGAAGCGAAGTACAAATACGATGAAAGACTCTCCGAAACTGAAGCAGGGCGCCACAGGGACGTCGACTGGGAGACGAACACCTAGAAGTCCTCGTAGTCCTGGTAGCGCTGGACGAACTCCCTCGTGTCGGCAGGAACTGAGCAGCAATAGCGTAACCAAGAGGAAAAAGTAGAGAAGAGGCAAGAGTGAGTACACAACTTGTACTCAACAAGTATAACACAAACTATGAGGCTCTAAGGTTGGCTGACTCAACTCAACTGCATTAGCTTTTAAGTGTTGGCAAAATTTTAATAAAGCTATTTACTACGAGTTGATAAATTACCTTTAACCCAGTTACATAGTAATTAATCAGAATTAATCATGTTACTACTGAGAACCAAACCAAGACCAAGCCACCAAGGTAACCCCGAGAGGCACCTCCCTCGTCGGAAGGAGACAACCCCACTAATCAAAAGGAGGATCTGGGCTGCTCATAACCGTGAGCACGGCTAGTATACCAGTTTTACACTCTGCAGAGGTTGCACATCTTTACCCACAAGTCGTGAGTTACGCCAGGGGTTCATCACACTTCCTTAGGTGAGATGACTAGCGACTCACTACGAGGCCGTTACAAAGAATCTCGTTGGTAAGGCGTAACCGCGAGAGTTAGGTCAGCGACGATGGGGCCCACCTCACGGGGGTACAAGCACAGGTACGCAAACCAAGCACAGACCAGCCGGAGGAGCAGGGACCATTGAAGCTTACTACTCTTGCCCCGCAGGTAAGTTACTCCAAACCAAAAAGACCTAATTAGTAAGCCAAGTCTATCCCATTCTAGCCTTGTGGTAGCGCTGTTGTCCCAGGTTGTCGCTCTATGAACCGGTCCTTATGGAGAGTGGCCAACCAAGCACTAAGCACCGTGCTGGCCCCCTAAACCATGTTTCTACAAAAACCATCTTTTAACGAGACGTGAGCCACTCATCCACACAGAGGGCCACTCTCAGAATTAAGTTCAAGTCAACCATTAATCAATTTATTTAAAAAGGACCAGAGTGTGTTATAGCGCAGCAACCTAGCACAACTAACCAAAATGCAACCCAAAGGTATATATAAAGGATATAAAGTGGCTAGGAAGGTCCTTATTGGCATACAGTATTAAAATGCAGTATGAAATTGTATTTAAAGATGATAGGTTGTTCATGTTATACTTGCCTTCCTCGTACTGCTCCTGCTGCTGCTCAAAATGCTCGGAAGACGGCTGCTCCGGGTACTGGTACTGGGGTTCCTCAGATGGATCAACGTCTACTCACGAACACATGGGCAAAACAATGCACAATAATAAGCATACAAGCAAACACTAGCAAAAACTAAGAAACAGTACATCAATACATAAAAACAGCACACTAAACTAGTCTAAAACTATTCTACGTGTTACAACGATCGCTTGGACATAAAGAACGCTTAAAACGGAGCTAAAACGCATTTTCTAGGCTAAAAACAAGGTTCAGCGGCTAAACTGCAAGAAATCTACGGTTCCAGGGGCTTTTCTGCAAAAACCGAGGACTAAAACGTAATTAAACTATAGATCCAGGGTCTGACACGTAAAACTGCCAAGGGTGGACGGCGGGTTCAATTTTAAAGAAGCTCAGGGTTCAAAACATAAAAACCAGGACTGAACTGCAAATACTTTTACACAGCTCAGGATGGCGGGTTAATTTCTATAAAGTGCAGGGGTTCTTTAGCAAAAAGGTCAGGCCGAACCGTTATTTTTGATTCTGGGCGCTCGGATCTGGATCGGGTGGCTCAGATTTGATGGCCCTTGGATCTAATCGCGTGCGTCCGAAACAAATCGGACGGTCCTGGGCTTTGGGTGCGCGGGGCGGCGGCGCGCTACCGCCGGCGACGAATCCCGCGGCGGCGCAGCTCTAGCTCGCTGGAGTTCACCAAGAGTGGTGCTCCGGGGGTCGCTTCGACCCGTGCTTGGGTCGGGTGCGTCCAGCGTGTTACGTGTGATGCACCTGGGCCAAAAACCGGGTACGGCGGGGCTCTGCTCGCCGGGCATGACTGCCGCGGCGGCTCTGCGCGGCGGAGCTCGCCGGCGCGGCGCGTGCGGGCTGTGCCTGTGCTAGGTTGTGGCGCAAAGGGGTCAGGGAGGCTCTACGAAACAAACGCAAGACAACGCGGGCTTACGCGGGGCGGTGTGGTGCTGCAGAGGCGTGGCCATGGCGGAGCGGCGGCGGGGGAACGCCGGCGGCAGTGTTCTGCCAACCGAGTGGCCTACGGCCCAAATGTCTTGGCGAAAAAGGAGGCACGGGGCTCCAGGGTGCTCACCTAGGGGTTGCGGTGGACGGATTTGCGGCGCAGGGTAGTCGTCGGCGAAGTCCGGGCGGCGCTCGCGGCGTCCGCGCCCGAGTTTGGTAAGCCGGCGAGATTTGCGGGCGGAAGGCCGGTGTGTGAGCGGCGGTTGCGGGAGGAGGGAGAAGGCGCTGACGCACGAGCTCGGGCGGTCAGTGGTGGGGCGGGGAGCGCGTTCGGGCCTAGCGGGATGTGGCTGCCAGGTGGGCCGACTGGGTTGCGGGGCCGGTTGTCAGCGAGATGCGACGGCGGGGGACGCGCGAGCGAGTGCTGAGCGGGCGGAGTGGCTGACAGGCTGGCTCGCCTTGTCGGTTCGAGACGCACGCGGGCGACGCGGGTTGAGTGGGGATGGATTCGCTGAACCAGAAGGGAAGGAGGGGCGCGCGGGGGTCGGCCTGCTGGGCTGGGCCGCTGGAGAGGGTGCTGGGGAAAAGTGGGCCGGTGCGGGAAAAAAGTGAAAGAGAGTAGGAGGCGGACCGGGCTGGGCTCGGGAGAAAGGAAGTGGGCCGCGGGGAAGGGAGAGGTGGGCTGCGGGTTTGGGTTGTTGGGTTGGGTTTTGGGTTCCTTTCCTCTTAACTCAAAATTATTTGAATTCAAATGAATTTGAATTCAAACTCCTATACAAACAAACAAAACAAAACCATGCACCAGCATGAATGCAACAACAAAATTTAAACCTGTGATAAATTTTAATTACTTATAGAACAAAAATTTAGATTAAATGCAAGTCTAACACAATAAACCTTAGAAATTTAAATAAATCCAATTAAATTTATTAATAAATGCTGGAATTTAAATTAGGGTGTTACAACATGGTTGGAAGATTTGAGTATGGAATAGTTCTTCAAAGTAACTTGGAAAATTAATGAAGCCAAAAAGAACTAAGGAGCATTTTATTCTTCTCTTTTTTTTCTTTTCTTTTCTCCTTTTTTCTATTTTTCTCTTTCTTTCTCTTTTTTCTCTTTCTTTTTACTCCTTAGAACTTTTGATAACATAGAATACTTACCCAGCCATCCACCCATGCTTGAACGAATGCTCGTCCTCGAGTATGAAAAGTAGGAGAACCAACTTGCTAGGGTAAGTATCTCAAATTCACATTCTTCTTCGTAGAACCTCTTGAATCTCCGGGCAGCCTTGTCTCCCAAAACATATCTTTATATGGTGCCCTTGATTCTTTTGATTCCGTCGAAATGATAATCCATACTCAAATTGGGTTGTGGTCAAGGAGGTAATCACAAAAAGATATTTTTGTTTTAGGGTGGATATCCAGCGAGGTTTGCAAAATTCCCGAAGTAGAAATTCACAATGCATGGATAAATAGGCTAGCAAAAAGAAGGTTACAAAAAAAATGAAATGACCAGCTTCTTAGTCTCGTACCAAAGAAATCAATCTTAATCCAACTCATCAAAATATAAGTTTGCAATCTAAAGGTTTCATCATGAAAGAATATGTATGTATAGGCTTTGGTAGGTAGAACTTTGCAAGAGATTCACAAATGTAGATAGCATAGGAATTAAGTTTTCAAATTAAACAACACAAGGTGTAAGGTCATCGGTAGACTTAAATCAAAGAGCAACACAGAATATGTGGGTTTAGAATTTAGTCATTTAACCTCCACAAATAAAAGAGCCGGTATTTAATCATTTTAATTCCATTTAATTGAGAGCAAATGGCCAAGTCATATACAACATAGCGTAGGTAAAACAAAGCAGCAACTTTCATCATTTTTCCATAAGCAAGAGCATATAAGAATATCATCGTAGTGAGCTCAAGGTGATGGTGGTTATCATTCATTGAAAATAAAAACAAATCTAGGTTGTACTCCTAGTAGCCATGTTATTATATGGAGAGATATACAAATATTGCATCTTTGGTTGAAGGCATATATGTACAAGCATTTAGAAAAAGAGAGAGTTGAGGAAAAATTACCGTCCTTCTCGATGCTCGTAATGAAGTGTAGCGCGGCCTCCTCCATACTTAAGCATTGTGCTAAGCATGGAAGAAGAATCATGAGCATCTTGTGGCAACCGTGATTATATTACTCTATGAGATCTTTCTTCCTTGTCCACGAAATCCTCCCCCATGCTTAGCATGATGCTAGGCGTAGAAGGAGAAGATGGACCATCTTGCAATTCTTGAAGTTCTTCCCTCATGTGTATGAATATCATCTTCAATGTGTCTTCACCTTTGTTGCCTCAATTTCCTTCAACTTCTTCTTGTCCTATGTCATGGTCCCAATCATTGCTTCACATCGTCGTCGCCTCCTTCAATTCCTCGTTGTCCCATTGCTGCCTCATCTTCACAAATTTTTCTTTCAATTTCCAGAACAGAACCTGTACTGAAACAATGCTCCATTGCGAAGTGCACGAATTTTCCTTTCCAACGAGTCCTTATTCCCCCAAAATTGATTCCAAACAAGAGAGTTGTGTCCATTTTATCCCAGCGCTGTAATCTGTTTCGAATTTTAGAACACGCAACGTCCAAAGTTTTTGCCATATCTCCTTTCAAATTCATTGATCTTAGATGCGTTGGAATGGGAATTTCATGGAGCTTCTGAATATCAACTTTTTCTTCCTTGTATGTCTCTGTCCATGCGCAAAATTTGATGAAAACAGCGGGCCTTGCTCTTGAACTTTGGAGATGTTGACGAATTTGATTTCTTCTTTGATCACGAATTCATGGGAACGCTTTGTCATGCCTGCAAAATAATTCAAGTGCACAATCTACCCCCAAGGTGACGGTCAGGAGTAGAAACAAATGCCAACAAACCCACCATTCCTAAGATCTCAATTTCTGGCATAGCTAGATTAGCGAAACTAGTGAGTGTACGTGTGTGCTAGTGTAAATGCAAATGAGAGGAAGGTATATAAACAAAGACAACGTTTACACCTAGTTCTAAACACCATGTTTACAACTAGGTGGCCGAACTTCTCCATAGCCAAAAAGACTTATTTAACCAAGGTCAAAACACCATGTCTATCCCAAGATCAATAGGCTTTCATAGCACAAGAAAAAATAAAGCGCATTGCAAAGCTTATAAACCAACCAAATGCAACCTCATAGCTTGGTAACTAAATGATGATGGTATTCAATCATGTCTAAACACTATGTTTACACAAGATTGCAAAAGATAAATGCTATCATGATTAGCACTACATAGATAGGAAAGCATACATCAATAAGATTGAGACCAAGCTAGCAAAATGAGTGCATGAACAATGGAATGGATGCAAAGTGCAAGTGTAAAGTTAGCAAAAACAGGTGTTAGCAGGGTTGAAAGGACCTTTCGATGTCGATCCGCAACTAGCTTATTCAAAAACAATTGCCAAGAGTGACAAAAAGCCTTCGCGACACTTCATAAGAAGTGAGGCTTTTGTCAATGAAAAGGTTATTTATCGAAAAAGGATCAAGCAACTGAGCTAACAAGGTTTTAGAAGTAGGTTTATGGGTTTCCTATATTTTTGGCTTAAAACAAAAATTTTGAAGAGAGAGTGTTGGGTATAGAAATTCTATCTAAGGTGGTTTCAAAAAAAAACTAGAGATAAACAAAAGTTAGTTTTTTTGAATGAAAAACACACCCTATGGTTTTGGGATAGCTCTATGAGTAGTTTTCCTAAGGGTTTTAGGATCTCAAAAGCGAGGCTAGTCAATGTTTTTTTAGAAAAAGTTTTTTTTATGCAACATGCAATGCAATGCAAGGGTGAGACGAACAACATGTTATGCAATTCAACACGGGGTGGGTGAACAAAATGATATGGCATGATGAGGTGGTCTAAAACAAAACAAAAAGTTAGCCTAAGTTAACTAGCCACAAGTTTAGAATCAAAGGGTGGTGCAATGCTTCATAAATCTCTCTAAAAAGACACAAAGAAAAAGACTCAAAACACTAATAGGCACACAAAGAGGTCTACAAGTTTCCCAAGATCAAATAATAAAGTGCTCCCTCAATAACACTTAGAATGAACAATATGAAGTTGTGGTTTTTGTTAGAGCAACGGTACAATGTTACTTGATATTCCGATTAAAGAGTGCAATGTAGACGGTCATGTTAATATATATATATATATATATATATATATATATATATATATATATATATATATAAAATAAAAGATCGGGTTGCCTCCCACAAAGCGCTTCATTTAAAGTCATAGAGCTCGACTTTCTCACATACCTTCTAATTGATGCGAAGCCATGGTCCTTCATGCGAGAAACCGAAGTGTCCATACAGCTTGATGTCGCCTCTTGTAATCCATCGTGGTTTGCTTGCAACATCTTCATTTGTTGAAAGTCGACCGCTTGTGCCTTCATTTGCCAATGTCATTGGGGTTCTTCCTCTGCTCCAAGCCTCAGAATTTGATCATGTACGCTTGATGAAAGCATCGCCCAAGCTCCCCTTCATTGTTGTCATCGTCATCTTCTCTATCTTGTTCTCATCGCGTTGCTCCTGCCTCTTCTTCATGGAATATATCCTGTATACTCAACAGAACATATACCAAAATATAGATCTATTGAATTTTTTATGAAATTACCTTTCCAACAAGTGGTCATTCATCTTAAACCGAGTCCAAATGAGAGAGTTATGACCGTTTTACTTTAGCGCTGCGTGCTGTCCAGAAAATTTCAGAGTGCACGACCTTCGATGTTTTGGCCATAACTTCTTGTAGGAAACTTTGATCGACTTCATTCTTGATCCATTGGAACCGGAACTTCATGGGGCTTTTGAATATCCAAAAATATGCCACTACTTGCTTCTGAGGTTGAGTTGGACATTAATGAGAATAATATCTTCTTGTGAATTCATCCGAAGATGTCAATGATCTCGATCATGTGGTCTTTGGAGCATAGTGTCATGCGTCCCTAAGCTTCAAGGTCATCACCATTGATTACCAGAAAATATCGCGGCTTCAATAATGTGTCTTCTTCGTTGTTCTTGCTTTACCCAAGGTGTCGGGATTAGAAGATGCTCCTGTGCTTCGTGTTGATGATCCGAACGGTTTCCTTCCTTGATAGCATCACTCGATTAGAAGTATATCGAGCGTCCCACTGGAGAAGATAGGTGGTGTCGTGGTTCTTCTAATCTTGTTGCCTCCAGCTTTGGTTAACTTCAAATCATCATCTTTTGTGTACACAGCCTTCCAATCATCCTATGACATCATCATCACCTTCTTCGTCGGTTGCTACTGCCTCTGTCCTCGTTGAATTCCCCTTCATCCAGTGCAGAGAATGTACCAAATTTCTACTCCATTGCAAGGTGCATAAAATTATCTTTCCAACAAGTGGTTATTCGCCCCGATTGGACTCCGGATAAAGAAGTTATGCTTGTTTTATTACGGCGCTGCAATCTGTCCACAGGGATTTCAGAACGCGCAGCGTTGAAAGATTTTATCATAACTCTTCACACCAATCTCCAAAGCTGATGGTTCTTGATCCGTTGGAAAGAAGACTTGATGGAGCTTCAAAATAATCTATTAATTGCTCATGGTACTTCCCTGATCTTGGACGAAAAACTCATCACAATAGTAACACTTCATAGATGATGATGATCGCACGATTTTCTTCGCGGGCATGCTTCATACCTATTGCTTGAACAAATAATTCTTCCCAAAAACATCAGTCTTTAAAATCAATTGACACGGGGGCGTACCTTATTTATCATCTTTTGCTTTGGGGAGTGGGGACTCGATAGCAGATGCTGGGCCACTAACAAAAGTTAGCACCTACCACTAAAGAGCGAATCTTGATGTTGTTGCCGTCATGTCGATGTGGACGTTATCGATGTTCCTCGATCATCTTGTTGCCGATTGTTGAAATTTGTTGAAGTGGACTATGGACTTCTCGAAGTCCAAGTTTGGTGTCTAGCTTTTTCCACATGCTTTGAAGGACACAAACAAGAAAATAAGGGTATATGCAATAATAAAATTAGGGTTAGTCCAAAAAAAACTAGATAGATCGCCCTAGGGTTCGAGTTGCCGATCCCCGACAACAGCGCTAGAAAAGCATGTTGACGCTTCTTAAAGCGCCAATTTATGTACCGCAAGCGCACGGATCGTGGTGGCTTTTCCCTTAGAGTACTCCCCCAAGGTTTATCATCCGTGGATCGGAAGCGAACCGACTAGGGTTTACCATCTAATCTATCAAACCTATCCTAAACATGAAGCGAAGATTGCATATAAATTGAACACTTGATAAATATGAATGAAGCATAAGTGTTCATCACACCCACAACCGTAGATGAGATAACACAACCAAGGAGCTAGGGCCTATTGTCTCTAGGTACAGTTCTAGTGAAAAAGGTGATCAAAGCATAGATTGCATCTCAACTAAAGGTACAAGAAATCATCTCTCAGAAAGGCAGCTCGCAAGCGGCCTACTTTCTCAAGGTCGCGGTGCGAGGTGCGTGTCGACGCCTAAGGTTTCCCAAAGCTTTACCCCAGACTCCCATGGTACTCGCCATCGATCCTATTCCACATCATGTCGTCGCTAGAACTTTTCCCTCCGCCATGATGTCACCACACCAGGGTAATCAACCACTAGCTAAAACAAGCTACCTCAACATATCCGCAAGATGTAAACTAATTACCACGAATAGATCTAATCTTACTATGAACATATGGATGCATTACATATGAGAAAGAAAGCATGCATTGAAGTAGACCAAAGTCGAGACAACTAGAATAAAGAGTAGATTGATATCACCATCGTGTGCGTACATACCCCGACGAATGTTGAGGATGACTCTCGAACCCCACCAAGGGACAACCTCGCAGGGAGGCCATGGCGGATAGGGGTGGCCTAAGCCATCTCCTAGGTACCTTCGAAGACTTGCGGCGGCCGTCGTCTCCATCCGGTCTTAGCCCTAGGTTTTCGTCGAGTTCTGGGTGGATTGGATCCCCTCCCTAAGTGCCTAGGGGGTTGTATTTATGCCCTTGGGGAGCCTTGGGGCGTGTTCCGCCTTGCCTTGCACGAGATCTTTCTTGGGAGAGAAGCAAACTTGGTTTCCATAAAATCAGCCTCGTCCAGATTTTCCTGTTTCGCAGCCCTTCCTTGCCGACGTCATATCTCCTATGTCCGGACTCTAAATAATGCAAATTCAGTGTCTATATTATGTGCCACGAAATTATCTCCAACTTTGGTATTCATTGCTTTCCTTGGAAACGAAGATAAGATCCCCAAAACAACATCGGAAGAAAATCTGTCTGATTTCGGACTTGTCTGCGCAGCAGGTATTTCGGGGGCCATATCTCCTAGCTCCTTGACCCGAATTGGGCCTTCCATATGTCCAAATCGAAGCTCTCATTGAGGTCCACAACTTTGGTATTCAACCTTTTTCCATTAGATGCCGTTTAGGTCTCTGAATCCGCACCGAAAGATCATGTTGTTTGCTCGAATATCTCTCGGGCTGAGTTGATCTCATGGGTAAACCTCCAAATCTCAAGCCCATCTTCCTCCATGTGGCTTTTCTCGACATTTTGACTTTCTTCACCTTTACATGTGGGCTTTAGACGTCATTATCTCCGCGATTTAGATAGGGGTGCTTGTCGTCCAAGCTCCAGCATCTTCTGTTTAAGTCCCCAGAGTTTTACGGCTTCGTGCTTTGGTCCTTGGGCTCTCTTGGAAGGTGGATGTGCATGAATGGGCTTCGAATCAACATGGGCTTTGGTCCTTCCTTTGGGCTTTGGCATTCGTCTTTCTCCGTGTTAGTGCTCGATCACAAGCCTCATCATTTCATGCTCCAAAATAGGCCAAAAACCTGCAAAAACGAAGTTCCTCCAAAATATATGTGCAAATGTGAAAATGACCAATAATAAGGCCGGGGTTAGGACGGTTAGTGATTTTGATATTGAATTCATGCCATTATCAAAGATAAACAAGGGATAAAACTTGTACTTAAGGAGCGCCAACAGTGCGCTATCAACCAGATGGTTGAAGTCGTCGAAGCGGAGGTTGAGTAGCGCGTACTGGATGTAGTCCTCAAGACCCTCCATGAAGTGCTCCTGCTGGTCGCGGTCATCCGCGACCTCGGCAGGGGCATAGCGAGCGAGCTGAAGGAAGCGATCACGATACTCCGTGACCGTCATAGTTCCCTGAAGTGAAAAGGACAGATGTATGACGAATGATTAGCTCATGCTTCAGAAAGATAGAACAAGGGGGATACTAGCTCAAAAGAAATGCTGAAAGACTATATCTGAGTTTACCTACTTAAGTGCAAGGAACTCCTTCTTCTTCGTCTTCATAACGCCCGCGGTGATGATGTGGCTTTGGAACTGCTTCCGGAACTGGATCCAGGTGAAAGCCTCGTGGTCCTGAACTCGGTGGGACTCCCACCAGTCCAAAGCTGCCCCTCGCAGCTGTCCTGCTGCATACAAGACACGCTCCCAATCATCGCACTAGGCGATGTCCAGCTGTCGCTCCACTGCATGGAGCCAGTCGTCTGCCTGAAGTGGGTCAGACGTGTGGGAGAACGTCGGCGGGTAACCCCTCAGAAATTCCGCACGCCTATCGCGGGGCTGCTGTGGTGGAGGCGGAGGCAGCGGCTGAGCGTGGACCTGCTGCAGTGCCTGAACAGTGTTGTTCAGGGTGGCCATCATCTTCATCTGGAGCTGGAAGAACTGCTCCGGAGTCAAGGGTGGAGGCATCGGCATCCCGGTACCCTGATTGTTGTACCCCTGCTGCTGGCCAGAACCGGAACCGGTGCTCCTGGTGTTCACCATCTGATTTGAACAAAAGATGTATGAGCAAAGATATTGCAAAAATAATTTCAGACGGATAAGATATCTTTCTGCAAGGAAGACTTAGACATGATAAAGTAGACAGGATAGAGTGGACGGTTTTACCCCCAACGATCTAACTCGTTTTATTAATTAATTAACTTTTAACTTAAGACTGATTTTTATTAAATAAATTTAACTACTAAACTATGCAATCATTCAAAAATCCAAATCAAACATGTAGCATAATAACAAGCATTCAAATGTGCACACTTTAGTCGAGTTTATCACGCGACTCGACTAACACAACGTGTCGCAGAACGTTCTATCGTGCTATTATAAAGGGGTCATTTAGCTTACACCTATGATGGTCAGTCGACTTACTTCTGGCCAGAAATCTACGGAAACTATTCTGTAGAGAGAAATCAAGGTAAGACGAGTAAAAATCTGGGAAGTTCAAGGAATATAATAGCAAAATAGTTTCAGCAGACAAGGATTAGAGAGAAGAAGACCTAAACCTCAACTAGTTCTATCTAGACTTTCATCCTACAGTCGATATAGCTCTGATACCACTCTGTAACACCCGGTTTATAAAAGAACATAAACCGAGCAATCATATACGTGCCAGAATCAAGTCACACGTATATATAACAGAATGAACAATATATCACAGCACATATCACGTAAAAGATATAATAAAGCGAATACGAATGTTATTTATTACATTAATGACAAAATGTCTGATACAGAGTATGCGGAAGCGTAAAACATATATGATAACTCTCGTCGGAAGATGAGCAGGGCGCCACAGGGACATCGACTGGGAGACGAACGCCTATTAGTCCTCATACTCCTGGTAGCTCCGGGTGAACTCCCTCGCATCGGCAGGAACTGAGCAGCAGTAGAGTATCCCCAAAAAGAACAAGGGAAAAAGAGTAGAGTAGGCAAGAGTGAGTACACAACTTGTACTCAACAAGTATAACACAAACTATGAAGCTCTAAGGTTGGCTCTAAGTATAACATAAATACTCGGCAGGTTATTAAAGCTAATTTCTACAAGTGGATAAATTACCATAACCCAATTACATAGTAATTAATCAAAATTAACCATGAACTACTGAGAACCAAACCAAAACCACCAAGGTAACCCCACTAATCAAAAGGAGGATCTGGGCCGCTCATGTCCGTGAGCACGGTTAGTATACCAGTTTTACACTCTGCAGAGGTTGCACATCTTTACCCACAAGTCGTGGGCTACGCTAGTTGTTTATCACACTTCCTTAGGTGAGATGGCTAGCAAGCACACTATGAGGCCATTACAAAGAATCTCGTTGGTAAGGAGTAACCGCGAGGGTGGATCGGCAACTATGGAGCAGGTCTAGTGGGCGTCAAGACACGGAGCACAGACGAGGCCACTCAGTACGAGGGCCATAGAAGCTTACCTCCCCTGCCCCAGAGGTAAGTTACTCCAAACCAAAAAGACCTAATTATTACGCCAAGACCGTCCCATTCCAGTCTTGTTGTTGCCCGGTTGTCCCAGGTTGTCGCTCTAATGACGAACGGTCCTTATGGAGAGTAGCTAGCACAAAACACAGTGCGAGCCCCCTAAACCAAGTTTCTAGAAAAACCAATTTTTAACGAGACGTGAGCCCCTCAAACGGGCCACTCCCAGAATTAAGTTGCATATACCATTAATCAAATTAATTAAAAAGGACCAAGTGTGTTATAGTGCAGCAACCTAGCACAACTAACCAAAATGCAACCCAAGGGATATATATAAAGGATATTAAGTGGCTAGGAAAGTCCTTATAGACATACAATATTAAAATGCAGTATGAAAATGTATTTAAAGTGATAGGTGTTGTTCATGTTATACTTGCCTTCCTCAAACTGTTCCTGCTGCTCAAACTGATCAGAAGGTGGTGGCTGTTCCGGGTACTGGTACTGGGGCTCCTCTGGTAGCTCAACGTCTACTCACGATCGCAACGCCAAAACAAGTCCAGCACATACACATACATGCAAACAAAGGCAAAAGCTAAGAAATAGTACAAAAATACGTAAAAACAGCAAACAAAAATAATCTAGAACTATTCTATGCATTACAACGATCACGAGGACATAAAGAACACCTAAAACAGAGCTAGAACGTGAAAACTAGGCCTAAAACAAGATCCAGGGGCTTAACTGTAAGAAAAACAGAGTTTCTGGGGGTTTTCTGCAAAAACCAGGGACCTATATGTAATTAACCCATAGACTCAGGGCCTAACGCGCAAAAAGTCAGGGGCTGGACTGTGGGTTCTAAAAGGGAAAAGCGCAGGGGCCAAAGTGCTAAAAATAGGGTCAAACTGGAATTATTTTTGAACTAACCAGGACGGCGGGTTGATTTCTAAAAACCTCAGGATCTCTGTAGCAAAACTACCAGGCTGAAGGGGTACGTGTGGATTTTGGCCGTCGGATCTGGACCTGGCGGCTCGAACCCGATCTGGTTTGGATCTAATCCTGTGCGTCCATCTGGGATCGGGCGGCTGGGATCTATCCCGCGCGCGGGGCGGCGGCACTCGACCGCCGGCGCCTAATCCCGCGGCGGCGCGGCTCGGGGCTCGCCATTCTGGCGTTCCCGGGGCCGATTCGGGTGGGGTTTCGGTCAGGAAGGGTCTACGCAATGTGCGTAACTCACCTGGGGCTACAGCAGGGGTCGGCGAGGCTCAGCGTGGCGCGGGCACGGGCGGCGGCGGGTCTGTGCGGTGAAGCTCGACGGCGAGCTCGCGGGAGCACGGTTCTTGGCACGGGAAAGGCCGCAAACGGTTGTGCATGCGTGCGCGAAGCGAAAGCAACACTAGCTATTGTTTATGCAGGACTGAGCAGTGATGTGGGGTGCTCGCCACGGCAGACGGCGACGGCGGAGCAGCGGCGAACGGTGCTCTGGCACCTAGAGCAGCCTATGGGCTCTGGGATGTAGCGCAACAGGTTCAAGAGTGGGTGCTAGTGCTTACCAAGGGTGCAGGTCGGACTAAAGGGCCGTGCAGGGTCGACGGCGACGTTGACCGGTGGCGGCGCACGGGCGAAACTCGGTGACGAGGCGATGCGGGGCGTTTCCGGGCCTGCTGATCCGCCAGGGAGATGCGTAGGCGTGCTACGAACAAGTAACGGGGTCAGGGACACCCAAGGTTCACCGGCGGCGAGCAATTACGGTGGAGGCCGAACTCACCGGGGCGGGTCTCGGGTCAAAATTCCGGCGCTGGCAGGGCTCGGACCGGGGAAATTGAGCTCGGTGAGGCTCCTAGTGCTCAGGAAGAGCTCTGGCGATGGTCTGCAGAGGCTAGGGCGTGGTGGTGTGGCCGGTCCATGGTGGAGCAGGAACGCTGCGCGGTGGAGCAAGGCAGGGCGTTCGGATCTCGGGATGGCGGCTGCGGAGACGGCAAGGCGAGGGCGTAGGGTTCTGCGGGTGCCAGTTAAAGGCAGGGCCGGGGATCTCGGGGAGGCATGCCCGGCGGGGTCGCGACGGAGATCACGGGAGGGAATCGCGGGAGGGCGTTGTGCGGACGAAGCGGATCGCGTACCGGCGTTGCGTGATCCGGACTCGGAGCGTGGCTTCTAGATGAGGAGGTTGCGGTGGCGCGGACCGGTGGGCTTGCAGGAGCCAGGGTGGCCCACAGTGCAGAGGCGGGCCGAGCGTAACGGAGCAGGGCGGAGTGGAACAGAGGCCGGTCGACCCGGGGAAGAAGAAGGAAAGAGGGGGCACTGGCGCGTGGGACCGGGCTGTCAGCGAGGGCACGGGGTGAGCGGGCGACGCGTAGGCCCGGGGCGTATGGAGGCTGACACGCGGCCCAGAGCTGTCAGCGAGGGAGGCGGCCTACGGGCGAGTGTGCGGTGCGGGCGCGGGGCGAACGGGGTGGCTGGGCCGATTGCTGAGCCGCGCGGGGGAAGAAGAGAGTTGGGCTAGCCGGGGCTGGTTGGGTTTGTTTGGGTTTTCCTATTTCCTATTTCTTTCCTCTTTTCTATTTCAAACACCACTCAAATCTACTTGAATTCAAATCGAATTTGAATTCAAACTCCTATGCACTCAAACAATTAAAACTTATGCACCAGCATGAATGCAACAACGAGTTTAACCTAGAAAAATTTTAATTAGTTGTGAGAGAAAATTAATTTAAATGAAAGTCTAAGCATATAAAACCTTAGAAAATTAAATAAAGCCAATTAAATTTATTATTAATTGCTGCAATTTAAATTAGGGTGTTACATGGGCCTAGGCCGACCGGCCTACCCTCTTTCGGGCCCGCCTCGGTCTCATCTTTCGCGTGTAGACTCCTCACATCTTCTAGAGTTTATGTCCGTCACGATTGCACCCATTTGGACGTCGTTATCTTGGAGATATCTTCGAGGAAAGGATAGGATAGGGAATCCTTCCTTAAATCTTCATTTGCTTTGCTTAATCCCGAAGTATCATGATCTCATCTTCGTGGGCTCGGTCCTTTGGGCTCTCTTGGAGGATGGATGTGCATGAATGGGCTTCGAGTCAACATGGGCTTTGGTCCTTCCTTTAGGCTTTTTCTCCGTGTTAGCGCTCGATCACGGGCCTCATCATTTCATTCTCCAAAATAGGCCAAAAACCTGCAAAAACGAAGTTCCTCCAAAATATATGTGCCAGTGTGAAAATGACCAATAATTAGGCCGGGGTTAGGACGGTTAGTGATTTTGATATTAAATTCATGCCATTATCAAGGATAAACAAGGGATAAAAGGGGTACTTAAGGAGCGCTAACAAAGACCCACAACTAACACATCCACTAATGAGCTTTTGCGTCACCACTAGAAGACGAGGTAGATCGATAAGCAACTCTTGCTAATCATATCTCATATGACTCTTGTTGTTGGGCATCTCCATGTCTCGCTCCCAACCTTTATGCCCCAAGGTCCTTAACCGTTAAGATGACCTTGTTAAGCTAACCAACCCTTTTATGCGTGCATGCATCCGATACAGCTTGTCTAGTCAAGGAAAACCAGTGGCGCCCTGATTTCATAGACCCACCACCAATCGTACAAGACATGAGACAATGCAAGGTTTAGTTGGTAGGGCATGTTGCTCGAAATTAATGAGGGATCGTTCTACTTCTACTATGACGCACGTAGTAGTAAAACATCAAGAACGGTAAGCACATAATTGTGAATCAGTATGGCCCTTGTTCTCATGGTGATCTCCATCTCCATAGAACTTGTTCGCCATGTAGATCTCCATCTTCATGGAACTTGTTCACCACGTTGATCTCCATCTCTATGTACATGTGCACCATCCTTCATGTGATGAAAACTCCAAGAACTAGAACTTGCTATTACACATAATAGCTAGTAAATAAAATTACATTCACGACTTGGATCATCACAAGTTGGCACGCAGGCCATTACATCAAATGCAACAATTAATATGGCTCCTGCCGAATTGTCATAATCACGACACGCAGGTCATGAAACAATTACACACATTCATCACATACACATAGGGGCCATACCGATCACAAAA
The DNA here is from genome assembly GCF_016808335.1 of Panicum virgatum. Lineage (NCBI taxonomy): Eukaryota > Viridiplantae > Streptophyta > Magnoliopsida > Poales > Poaceae > Panicum > Panicum virgatum. Next base: position 48,041,088 of record NC_053147.1, on the reverse strand, counting down.
CCTGCAAAACAGAGTTATGCGATTCCGACATCCGAACTTAAATGCCGAAAACCCTATCTTCCAAGCCGAATTTTGCAAATCTAAATTTCGCACAAACAGCAACACTGTTCAAAACCAATTCTAACTTTTTCTGTAGATACAAATCGATATCAAATTCGCTTCAATTCGAGTTCCTATGCAAAAGTTAGGACTGTTTTATTGTAAAACATGCTTTTGCAACAAAACGGAATTCACAGTAGTTCCAATTTACTGTCCTATGCATCTCATGCATCTGGCTTATGCCCTAAGTTTCGATTCGACCAATCACATTGATCTCCAACCGCAGCGACCGGTTTATGTGCATCACTTAACTCCGATGGCGGAAAACCGACCGGTAGGAGTATGTCATTGCACAACCTTCGCAGCAAGTTTATGAAACTAGGTCATAGATCGATTTGCAACTACGCATATCTCCATATGCACATATCCAAATCTATAACAACACATCACTGAATCTGATACCACTGTTGAAATATGGGGTAGCAAAAACAAAATTTTTTTACCGCATGAACCAGGATTACTGCAGTTATAGATCACGGGATTACCACTAGACGCGCGGTTGCGGAACTTCTGTAGTGTGTCCGTCTAGTGCAGATGGAAGCTGGCAGTGTAGTTGCGTGAACCACCTCACGAATGGGTCGTCCTTGTGTAGCAAGCGCAACACCTCCTTGAAGTCCACACGTACGGGAAGAAGCATCGCACAACAGATTGCTAGATCTGCAAGAGCAACTAGAGCCTGACGCAAGGGAGGAGGAGCAGTAGGGGCGGCACTAGCAAAAGGGAAGGGGGCGGCTGTTGGCATTTCTTACGCTCAATAGAATATGGATTCCGCAAGCGCACAGAATTACCGCTGTAGCACTTCACCTTGGAGTATTCCAGGGTATCGTATATTTCTTCAGGGAAGCACTATGGATAAAAAGTATCAAAGAATCGAATGATAAACTTTACTAAGGATATCAACCGACTAACTTAGTGGGGGTAAGCCTGATATGATAGATAAGATAATGGCCAATGATGACCATCTGACACAGAAGACTCTAATCCTTAGAGAGGTAAGCAGCTGGGAGGACAACGAGCGAGAAAGACTCCTAAAACAGTTCTAAACTATCGAGCTAGCCTCTCTAGACTAAACCTTCCTTCTAACTAGTTATCGGGAACCTAGAGCTTACTTCGGCAGCTGGAAGAGGAAGGACTTCAGAAAGGGATGAGAGGGGAGTCCAATGACAACCTGCAACTACTGTTATGAAAACACCCGAACGTGGTGGACTACAAAGGACGGATAGGGCTGTCACCACCTACCGACTACCACAACGGTTCCGTGGGGTGGAACATACTTTCTAACTAACACTAAGGTTAGACACCACGTCTACACTCGGTGTTAGGATTTCTCTTGACGCGTTCAAGAGAAATCCCCCTCAACCTAGAGAACTAACTTGAGTTACTCTAGTCCGGGCGAGAAAACCCGTAAGATAAGATCCCGATAAACAAGATTGGTACAAAGCCTAAGCTAGAGAATTACTTCTGCACACAAGTAAGATAACTTGGAAAGGTAAATAAATGCGGGAAGTAAAGCTAACTCGAAAAGATAAAGAAGATAACTTATATTGATAAATGTCAAAGGAAAAGATACAAGAGCTTATACCCGACTTCCGATGACGACTCCGGAATCCCGAGACAAGCTCTACTCGACTCTAACTCCCAGACTACCTAACCTAATCTAGAAACTAAAAATGAGAGAAGAGAGCTCCTTTGGTGTGTCTCTCACAAGTGAGGGATGAGGTCCTATTTATACTAGCTAGAGGTCGGTATTTGGCCGAGGCGTCGGTTGTATGCAAGAAGGTCGGTTGACGTAGCTTCCACACAAAGATGAGCTCGAGGCGCCGCAAAGTGGGGCCGGCCGGCTTCTCCCAGGCCGGCCGGCTTGGGATTTTCTCCGTTTCGCGCCGACCTTCTAGTGGACTGTAACACCCGGTTTATAAAAGGACATAAACCGAGCAATCATATACGTGCCAGGATCAAGTCACACGTATATACAACAGAATGAACAATATATCACAGCACATATCATGTAAAAAGATATAATAAAGTGAATACGAATGTTATTTATTACATTAATGACAAAATGTATGATACAGAGTATGCGGAAGCGTAAAACATATACGATAACTCTCGTCGGAAGCTGAGCAGGGCGCCACAGGGACGTCGACTAGGAGACGAATGCCTAGAAGTCCTTATACTCCTTGTAGCTCTGGGTGAACTTCCTCGCGTCGGCAGGAACTGAGCAGCAGTAGAGTATCCCCAAAAAGAACAAGATAAAAAGAGTAGAGTAGGCAAGAGTGAGTACACAACTTGTACTCAACAAGTATAACACAAACTATGAGGTTCTAAGGTTGGCTGACTCAACTGCATTACCTTTTAATCGTAGCAAAATTTTATTAAAGCTAATTACTACAAGTGGATGAATTACCATAACCCAATTACATAGTAATTAATCAAAATTAACCATGAACTACTGAGAACAAACCGAAACCACCAAGGTAACCCCACTAATCAAAAGGAGGATCTGGGCCGCTCATGACCGTGAGCAGGGCTAGTATACCAGTTTTACACTCTACAGAGGTTGCACATCTTTACCCACATGTCGTGGGCTACGCTAGTTGTTCATCACATTTCCTTAGGTGAGATGGCTAGCAAGCACACTACGAGGCCATTACAAAGAATCTCGTTGGTAAGGTGTAACCGCGAGGGTGGATCGGCGACTATGGAGTAGGTCTAGTGGGCGTCAAGACACGGAGCACAGACGAGGCCACTCAGTATGAGGGCCATAGAAGCGTACCCCCACTGCCCCACAGGTAAGTTACTCCAAACCAAAAAGACCTAATTATTACGCCAAGACCGTCCCATTCCAGTCTTGTTGTTGCGCGGTTGTCCCAGGTAGTCGCTCTAATGACGTATGGTCCTGTAACACCCTAATTTAAATTTCAGCATTTATTAATAAATTTAATTGGCTTTATTTAAATTTCTAGGGTTTATTGTGTTAGACTTGCATTTAATCTAAATTTTTGTTCTATAAGGAATTAAAATTTATCATAGGGCTAAAAATGTTTGTTGCATTCATGCTGGAGCATCTCTTTTATTGGTTTGAGTGCTAGGGTTTGAATTCAAATTTGAATTGGAATTCAAATAGTTTGAGTGGTTAGAAATAGAAATAGAAAGGAGAAAGAATTAGAAGAGAGCCCAGCCCGAAATTCAACCCAGGCCCAGCCCAGCCTTCCCTGGAAAACCCAACCCAAATCCCTGGCCCAGCTGAGCCCCACGCGGGCCCAGCTCCCCTCCTCACCTGCGCTAGCCCAACAGCCCACGCCGCGGACATCCTCTCCTTCTCTCCAGCGCGAGGCCGCTTTCTCTCTCCCTGGGCCTGCCCCTTCCCCTCGCCAGACCGCAGCCCGGCATGCTCCGCTTCAGCCCAACCCGCGACCGTGCTCAGCCCAGCGCAACTCAACTCGCCCCGCACGCCCCCACTCCACTCGCGCGACGCCGGCCCAACCCACAGCGTGCTGCTTAGCCGCTCACGCGCGCCCTGCCACTAACACGCCGGCCCCACCTGGCAGTCCCGTCCCCTTCCTCCGCCTTCCCCGCGCTGCAACGGCCCCGCCGCGTCTCCCCGCGATCCCCGGCCGTGATACCCGCAGCCTTCCCTCCATATCCCACACGCTGGGATCTTCGGCCCGGGCTCTTTAAACCACCCCGACCCCCCTTTCTCCTTACCCGCACACCAGAATCGCCAAACCTAGCCGCTGCCTCCCCTTTGTGCCGCCGGCACAGGAGCTCTGCTCCACCCCGGCCACGCCACCCCGCCGTGCCCCAGCTCCTGCAAACCACCACCCTAGCCCGCGCAACAGCTTCGCATCGAAGTCTACAACACCCCGAGCCGCTGCCCCGACTCCCGGATTTGCTCGCGAAGCCGCCGCCGCAGGTGAGCCCCATTCGCGAGAAATTGCCCACCGTGGTTGATGCTCTAGCCACACTGACCCACCTCCCAACTCCGCAGGTCTACCCCGAGCCTGATCGTGGGACTAGCAGAGCCGGAGACGCTCTGCAACGACCCCGCCACCAAGCCCCATGAGACCATCGCCGGACCTCACCGCCGACGTCCCGCCGCTGCGACTCCGAGCACCCTGCGCCCTTGGTAAGCCCCGACCCGCCTACCTAGAGCTTTTAAACTAGATCCTAGAGCCTCCCGTGACCGGAACACGCCAGCGCCGGCGAGCCCTGCGCCGCCGAGCTGCCATCTCCGACGAGCGTCACGCTCGGAGCCCCGAACCACCACCCCATCGCCACCAGTGCATTACGCGTGCCACGTAGGTGCCTCCCAACCCAGATCTTGTCCTTTTTGACCCCGGGAAGGCCGAGATTGGCCGTCGCCGGTGATCCCCCGCCGCGGGAGCACGCCTCTGGCGAGCTCCGCCGCCGCCCCGCGCCCTGTTAAATCTGATCCGTCCGATCCAAAACCAGCGCTCTAGATTAGATCAAAGTTTCATTAGATCTAAACCGTTAGATCCAGATCCAGCGGCCCACGTGCGTGGATATCGATTCGGCCAGTATGTTTTGTTAAAGAGCCCCTCAGTTTCCTTAGATTCAACCTGAGCTCCTGTCCAGTTCAAAAGAAATTAGACTTAGGTCCTGTTTTTAACACTTAACACCCTGAGCTTCCTGGTTTTAGAACCCGCCGTCCAGAGCCGTCGGTTTTGCAGGTTAGCCCCTGAAACTAAGGTTTAATTACATTTAGGGCCTCGGTTTTTGCAGGAAACCCCCTGGAACTTAGTTTTTCTTGCAGATAAGCCCCTAGAACTTGTTTTTGGCCTAGATTATGCGTTTTAGCTCCGTTTTAGGCGTTCTTTATGTCCACGCGATCGTTGTAACGCATAGAATAATTTTATACTAGTTTAGTGTGCTGTTTTTATGTATTGATGTACTGTTTCTTAGCTTTTGTTATTGTTTGCTTGTATGCTTATTGTTGTGCATTGTTTTTGGCCAAGTGTTCGTGAGTAGACGTTGAGCTGCCAGAGGAGCCCCAGTACCAGTACCCGAACCAGCCGTCTTCTGACCACTTTGAGCAGCAGTAGGAGCAGTACAAGGAAGGCAAGTATAACATGAACAACCCATCACTATTAAATACATTTTCATACTGCATTTTAATACTATATGCCTATAAGGACATTCCTAGCCACTTTATATCCTTTATATATATCCTTTGGGTTGCATTTTGGTTAGTTGTGCTAGGTGCCATGCTATAACACACCTGGTCCTTTTTAATTAATTTGATTAATGGTATATGCAACTTAATTCTGAGAGTGGCCCTCTGTGTGGCTTGAGTGGCTCACGTCTCGTTAAAATTGGTTTTTGTTAGAAACATGGTTTAGGGGGCCAGCACGGTGCTTACTGCCTGGTTGGCCACTCTCTATAAGGACCGGTTCATAGAGCGACAACCTGAGACAACAACGCTACCACAAGACTAGAATGGGACGGTCTTGGCTTACTAATTAGGTCTTTTTGGTTTGGAGTAACTTACCTGCGGGGCAAAGGGTGGTAAGCTTTAATGGTCCCTGCTCCTCCGGCTGGTCTGTGCTTGGTTTGTGCACCTGTGCTTGTACCCCCATGAGGTGGGCCCCATCATCGCCGATCCAACTCTTCGCGGTTACGCCTTGCCAACGAGATTCTTTGTAACGGCCTCGTAGTGAGTTTGCTAGCCATCTCACCTAAGGAAGTGTGATGAACAACTAGCGTAGCTCATGACTTATGGGTAAAGATGTGCAACCTCTGCAGAGTGTAAAACTGGTATACTAGCCGTACTCACGGTCATGAGCGGCCCAGATCGTCCTTTTGATTAGTGGGGTTATCTCCTTCCGACGAGGGAGGTGCCTCTCGGGGTTACCTTGGTTGTTTCGGTTTGGTTCTCAGTAGTAACACGATTAATTTTGATTAATTACTATGTAATTGGGTTTATGGTAAATTCATCAACTTGTAGTAAATAGCTTTAATAAAATTTTGCCAAGACTTAAAAGCTAATGCAGTTGAGTCAGCCAACCTTAGAGCCTCATAGTTTGTGTTATACTTGTTGAGTACAAGTTGTGTACTCACCCTTGCCTCTTCTCTACTTTTTCCTCTTGGATACGCTACTGCTGCTCAGTTCCTGCCGACGCGAGGGAGTTCGCTCAGTGCTACCAGGACTACGAGGACTTCTAGGCGTTCGTTTCCCAATCGACGTCCCTGTGGCGCCCTGCTCAGCTTCGGAGAGTTTTTACCGTATTTGTACTTCGCTTCCGCTGTATCAGACATTTTTGTCATTAATGTAATAAATAACATTCGTATTCGCTTTATTATATCTTTTACGTGATATGTGCTGTGATATACTATTCATTCTGTTGTATATACGTGTGACTTGATCCTGGCACGTATATGATTGCTCGGTTTATGTTCTTTTATAAACCGGGTGTTACAGAGTGGTATCAGAGCCGTATCGACTGTAGGACGAAGCCTAGATAGAACTGGTCGAGTTTTAGGACTTCTTCTCTCCAATCCTTATCTGTTGAAACTATTTTACTATTATACCCCTTGAATTCTGTGACTTTTACCCGTCTTGCCTTGATTTCTCTCTCTGAAGAATAGTCTTCGTAGATTTTGGCCCGAATCAGTCATCTGACCCCTATGAGTATAAGCTAGGTGACCCTTTTATAATAATACGATAGCACGTTCTGTGACACGTTGTGTTAGTCGAGTCATGTGTTAAACTCGGCTAAGTTGTGAAAATTGTTTGCTTGTTATTATGCTACATGTTTGATTTGGATTTTTGAATGATTGTATAGCTTAGTAGTTTAAATTTGTTTAGAGAAAATCACTCTTATGTTAAAGTTAACTAATTAATAAAATGAGTTAGATCGTTGGGGGGTAAAACAGTCCACTCTATCCTGTCTACTTTATCATGACTGAGTCTTTTTCCGCAAAGAGTTATCATATCCATCTGAATTTATTCCTGCAATATCCTTACTCGTGAAATATTTTGTCCAAAATTGGATGGTGAACACCAGGCGTGGTTCTGACCAGTAGGGGCAGAACAACCAGCGTCAGAACACCCAGGGGACCGGGATCCCGATGCCTCCGCCTCTAACTCCGGAGCAGTACTTCCAGCTCCAGATGCAGATGATGGCTACCCTGAACAACACTATTCAGGCACTTCAGCAGGCTCACACTCAGCCTCCGCCTCCTGCACCACCGCAGCCCCGCGACAGGCATGCCGAGTTCCTGAGGGGTCACCCGCCGACGTTCTCTCACACGTCCGACCCTCTTCAGGCTGACGACTGGCTCCGTGCAGTGGAGCGCCAGCTAGACATCGCCCAGTGCGATGATTGTGAGCGCGTCTTGTATGCAGCAGGACAGCTGCGAGGGGCAGCTTTGGACTGGTGGGAGTCCCACCCAGTTCAGGACCGCGAGGCTCTCCCCTGGCTCCAGTTCCGGGAGCGGTTCCGCAGCCACAACGTCCCCGCGGGCGTTATGAAGATGAAGCAGAAGGAGTTCCTTGCACTGAAGCAGGTAATCTCAGATATAATCATTCAGTGTTTCCTTTTGAGCTAATACCCCCTTGTTCTATCTTTCTGAGTTATGAATTAATCTTTCGATATCTATCTGTCTTTGTCACTTCAGGGGACTATGTCGGTCACAGAGTATCGTGATCGCTTTCTGCAGCTTGCTCGCTACGCCCCTGCCGATGTTGCGGATGACCGCAAGAAGCAGGAGCATTTCATGGAGGGCCTTGAGGACTACCTCCAGTACGCGCTGCTCAACCTCCGCTTCGACGACTTCAACCATCTGGTTGACAGTGCGCTCAATACTGAGCGCAAGCACTTGGAGATGGAGGACAAGAAGAGGACGATTGTCCCCATTGCTTCCGGCAGCAACACTCGTCCTCGCCTCCAGCCGCCACAGCAGTACCAGCCGCAGCAGTACCCGCCTCGACAGCAGCAGCAGGCAGGTCAGGGCCCGAGGTTACCGGCACCTCCGGCTCGTACTGCTCCACCAGCTCCGCCAGCACATCAGGCTCCACGGCAGGCAGCTCCTCCTGCCGGACAGCAGGCTCAGGGACCCCCTCGCACCTGCTATCACTACGGCCAGTCGGGGCACTACGCCAACACTTGCCCTCGGAAGGCGCAGGCGGGACAGCAGGGGCGCCCAGCTTAGCCCAGGGCGCCACTTCAGGGCAGAGTGAACCACGTGACGGCCGAGTCAGCGGCCGAGGCTCCCAACGTGGTTATTGGTACGTTCATGGTCAATCCATATCCAGCTATAGTGCTCTTTTGATACTGGTGCTACGCATTCCTTCATTACTCAGTCTTTTGTCGAGCATCATGGTATTCATACTAGCACATTAAAGAGGTGCCTGTTAGTATCTTCACCGGGAGGACAGTTGAGGTCTCACACTTACTGCCCGAGAGTCAGTGTTTCCTTGAGGGGAGTAGAGTTCTGTACTGATCTGATGGTGCTAGACACCAAGGGCATTGATGTCATTCTGGGAATGGAGACTCTGGCCAAGTGGGGAGTCCGGATAGATTGTGCTCAGAGGACAGTCTTGCTATCAGCTTCCAGTGGCCAAGAGGTTGTTATCAGTGCAGTGGAGCCTTCGGGATTTCTTCATCAGATGAATGCTAGACCCACGGACGGTATTCGCGTGGTGTCTGAATTCCTGGATGTCTTTCCGCATGATCTGCTAGGTATGCCGCCTGAACGCGCCATTGAGTTCTGTATTGATCTCTTGCCTGGCATAGCTCCTATTGCAAAGCGGCCCTACCGTATGGCACCTATAGAGCATGAAGAAGTCAAGAAAACTATTGATGAGTTGCTAGCCAAGGGCTATATCCGTCGCAGCTTCTCTCCTTGGGCTTTTCCATTGTTGCTGGTAGATAAGAAGGATGGCTCGAAGAGAATGTGTGTTGATTATCGGGAGCTAAATGTAGTTACTATCAAGAACAAGCATCCACTGCCCTGTATTGAGGATCTCTTCGATCTGCTTCGAGGTGCTCGTATATTCTCGAAGATTGATCTTCGCTCGGGTTATTTTCAGCTGAGGATCCGTCCTAGGGATATTCTGAAGACGGCATTCACCTGCAAGTACGGGCTATATGAGTACACGGTCATGTCCTTCGGCTTGACTAATGCCCTGGCTTTCTTCATGCATCTGATGAACATGGTTTTCATGGACTATCTGGATGTCTTCGTGGTGATCTTCATTGATGATATTCTGATCTTCTCCAAGACAGAAGAAGAGCATGAGGAGCATTTGAGACTCGTATTGCAGAGACTGAGGGAGCATCAGTTGTATGCCAAGTTCAGCAAGTGCGAGTTTTGGATTGACGAGGTTCCATTCCTCGGTCATGTCATCTCTCAGGGAGGCATTGCTGTTGATCCGAGCAAGGTGAAGGATGTGCTAGAGTGGGAGACACCACACACAGTAAAGGAAGTCAGGTCATTCTTGGGCTTAGCTGGATATTATCGGAGGTTCATTGAGAATTTCTCCAACATCGCGAACCCTTTGACTTCTTTGCTGGAGAAAAATGTGGCTTTAATTTGGACTGATGAGCGTCAGAGGGCCTTTGATGAGCTGAAGAAGAGGTTGACTACGGCGCCAGTCCTTACTCTGCCAGACCAGAGCAAGAGGTTCACGGTGTATTGTGATGCTTCGAAGGATGGTCTTGGTTGTGTTCTGATGCAGGAGGACAGAGTGATTGCTTATGCTTCATGGCAGTGACGTCGGCATGAGCTGAATTATCCCACTCATGATCTTGAGTTAGCCGCAGTTGTGCATGCTCTGAAGATTTGGAGGCATTACTTGTATGGGCAGCGGTGTGATATCTACACTGATCACAAGAGCCTCAAGTACATTTTCACGCAGAATGAGCTGAACATGCGGCAGAGAAGATGGCTAGAGTTAGTCAAGGACTATGACCTGGAGATTCACTATCATCCGGGCAAGGCCAATGTTGTAGCAGATGCTCTGAGCAGGAGAAGCTATGTCAACATGGCCGTGGCTTTCCAGATGCCTCCAGAGTTATGCGAGGAGTTCGAGCAGTTGAGTCTGGGCTTCTTGCATCATACCTCCAGTGCAGCATTTGAGGCAGTACCGACTCTAGAGTCAGAGATCAAGCAGCATCAGAAAGAAGATGAGAAGCTGCAGGAGATCCGTGAGTTGCTCAAGAATTGCAAGGCCCAACACTTCAGAGAGGATGATCATGGTACTTTGTGGTACAAGAACCGGATCTGTGTGCCAGATGTGAAGGATCTCCGGAAGTTGATTCTGAGTGAGGCCCATGATACAGCTTACTCTATTCATCCGGGCAGCACGAAGATGTACTATGATCTGAAGGAACGTTTCTGGTGGTACGGAATGAAGCGTTCAGTGGCAGAGTACGTGGCTATTTGTGACACCTGTCAGCATGTCAAGGCTGAGCATCAGAGGCCAGCAGGTCTGTTACAGCCTTTGAAGATTCCAGTGTGGAAATGGGAGGAAATCACTATGGACTTCATTGTTGGATTGCCTCGTACTCAGAAAGGGTACAACTCCATATGGGTAGTAGTGGATCGTCTGACGAAAGTTGCTCACTTCATTCCAGTGAACACTACTTACTCCGGTGCTAGACTTGCAGAGTTGTACATCTCTCGGATTGTCTGCTTGCATGGTGTGCCCAAGAAGATCATATCTGACAGAGGATCTCAATTCACTTCACGGTTCTGGGAGCAGCTCCATGATTCGTTGGATACGAAGCTGCGATTCAGCACCGCCTATCATCCTCAGACAGATGGGCAGACAGAGAGAACCAACCAAATGTTGGAGGATATGCTGAGAGCTTGTGCCATTCAGTATGGTACTAATTGGGATAAGTGCCTGTCTTATGCTGAGTTCTCATATAACAACAGCTATCAGGCCAGTCTGAAGAAGTCCCCCTTCGAGGCATTGTATGGCAGAAAGTGCAGGACTCCTCTCTATTAGGATCAGATTGGTGAGAAGCAGCTCTTTGGCCCTGAGATCATAGATGATGCAGAGCAGATGGTTCAGGCTGTGCGAGAAAATCTGAGGATTGCACAGAGCAGACAGAAGAGCTATGCAGATGGGAAATAGAGAGACCTGACTTTCAGTGTTGGTGATCATGTATACCTGAAGGTGTCTCCGATGAGAGGAATCCGCAGGTTTAATGTCAAGGGGAAGTTAGCACCTCGGTATGTTGGTCCATTCAAGGTGCTAGAGAGGAAAGGCGAAGTTGCTTATCGCCTGGAGTTGCCCACCAGCCTCTCAAGAGTTCACGATGTCTTCCATATATCTCAGCTGAAGAGGAGTCTGCGAGTACCCGAGGAGCAGACACCACTGGATGGAGTAGATGTGCAGGAAGATCTAACTTATACTGAGCATCCGGTGAAGATTCTGGAGACATCAGAGAGGGTTACTCGGAACAAGCGCATCAAGATGTGCAGAGTTTAGTGGAGTCACCACAGTGAAGCTGAGGCTACATGGGAGCGAGAAGATGAGCTGAAGAAGACATATCCAGATCTCTTTGCTAGCCAGCCCAGCTAAATCTCGGGGACGAGATTTCTTTAAGGGGGTAGGGTCTGTAACACCCTAATTTAAATTTCAGCATTTAATAATAAATTTAATTGGCTTTATTTAAATTTCTAGGGTTTATTGTGTTAGACTTGCATTTAATCTAAATTTTTGTTCTATAAGGAATTAAAATTTATCATAGGGTTAAAAATGTTTGTAGCATTCATGCTGGAGCATCTCTTTTATTGGTTTGAGTGCTAGGGTTTGAATTCAAATTTGAATTGGAATTCAAATAGTTTGAGTGGTTAGAAATAGAAATAGAAAGGAGAAAGAATTAGAAGAGAGCCCAGCCCAAAACTCAACCGAGGCCCAGCCCAGCCTTCCCTGGAAAACCCAACCCAAATCCCTAGCCCAGCTGAGCCCCACGCGGGCCCAGCTCCCCTCCTCACCTGCGCTAGCCCAACAGCCCACGCCGCAGACATCCTCTCTTTCTCTCCAGCGCGAGGTCGCTTTCTCTCTCCCTGGGCCTGCCCCTTCCCCTCGCCAGACCGCAGCCCGGCCTGCTCCGCTTCAGCCCAACCCGCGACCGTGCTCAGCCCAGCGCGACTCAACTCGCCCCGCACTCCCCCACTCCACTCGCGCGACGCCGACCCAACCCATAGCGTGCCGCTCAGCCGCTCACGCGCGCCCCGCCACTGACACGCCGGCCCCACCTGGCAGTCCCGTCCCCTTCCTCTGCCTTCCCCGCGCTGCAACGGCCCCACCGCGTCTCCCCGCGATCCCCGGCCGTGATACCCACAGCCTTCCCTCCCTATCCCACACGCCAGGATCTACGGCCGGGCTCTTTAAACCACCCCGACCCCCCTTCTCCTTACCCGCACACCAGCATCGGCAAACCTAGCCGCTGCCTCCCGTTTGTGCCGCCGGCGCAGGAGCTCTGCTCCACCCCGGCCACGCCACCCCGCCGTGCCCCAGCACCTGCAAACCACCACCCTAGCCCGCGCAACAGCTTCGCATGGAAGTCTACAACACCCCGAGCCGCTGCCCCGACTCCGGACCACACCCACGCCAGATTTGCTCGCGAAGCTGCCACCGCAGGTGAGCCCCATTCGCGAGAAATTGCCCACCGTGGTTGACGCTCTAGCCACACTGACCCACCTCCCGACTCCGCAGGTCTACCCCGAGCCTGATCGTGGGACTAGCAGAGCCGGAGACGCTCTGTAACGACCCCGCCACCAAGCCCCGCGAGACCATCGCCGAACCTCACCGCCGATGTCCCGCCGCTGTGACTCCGAGCACCCCGCGCCCTTGGTAAGCCCCGACCCACCTCCCTGGAGCTTTTAAACTAGATCCTAGAGCCTCCCGTGACCGGAACACGCCAGCGCCGGCGAACCCTGCGCCGCCGAGCCGCCATCTCCGACGAGCGTCACGCACGGAGCCCCGAACCACCACCCCATCGCCACCAGTGCATTACACGTGCCGCGTAGGTGCCTCCCAACCCAGATCTTGTCCTTTTTGACCCCGGGAAGGCCGAGATTGGCCGTCGCCGGCGATCCCCCCGCCGCGGAAGCACGCCTCTGGCGAGCTCCGCCACCGCCCCGCGCCCTGTTGAATCTGATCCGTCCGATCCAAAACCAGCGCTCTAGATTAGATCGAAGTTTCATTAGATCTAAACCGTTAGATCCAGAACTAGCGACCCACGTGCGTGGATACCGATTCGGCCGGTAAGTTTTGTTAAAGAGCCCCTCAGTTTCCTTAGATTCAACCTGAGCTCCTGTCCAGTTCAAAAGAAATTAGACTTAGGTCCTGTTTTTAACACTTAACGCCCTGAGCTTCCTGGTTTTAGAACCCGCCGTCCAGAGCCATCGGTTTTGCAGGTTAGCCCCTGAAACTAAGGTTTAATTACGTTTAGGCCCTCGGTTTTTGCAGAAAACCCCCTAGAACTTAGTTTTTCTTGCAGATAAGCCCCTAGAACTTGTTTTTGGCCTAGATTATGCGTTTTAGCTCCGTTTTAGGCGTTCTTTATGTCCACGCGATCGATGTAACGCGTAGAATAGTTTTAGACTAGTTTAGTGTCCTGTTTTTATGTATTGATGTACTGTTTCTTAGCTTTTGTTATTGTTTGCTTGTATGCTTATTGTTGTGCATTGTTTTTGGTCATGTGTTCGTGAGTAGACGTTGAGCTACCGGAGGAGCCCTAGTACCAGTACCCGGAGCAGCCGTCTTCTGACCACTTTGAGCAGCAGCAGGAGCAGTATGAGGAAGGCAAGTATAACATGAACAACCCATCACTATTAAATACATTTTCATACTGCATTTTAATACTGTATGGCTATACGGACATTCCTAGCCACTTTATATCCTTTATATATATCCTTTGGGTTGCATTTTGGTTAGTTGTGCTAGGTGCCCCGCTATAACACACTTGGTCCTTTTTAATTAATTTGATTAATGGTATATGGAACTTAATTCTGAGAGTGGCCCTCTGTGTGGCTTGAGTGGCTCACGTCTCGTTAAAATTGGTTATTGTTAGAAACATGGTTTAGGGGGCCAGCACGGTGCTTACTGCCTGGTTGGCCACTCTCCAAAAGGACCGGTTCATAGAGCGACAACCTAGGACAACAGCGCTACCACAAGACTGGAATGGGACGGTCTTGGCCTACTAATTAGGTCTTTTTGGTTTGGAGTAACTTACCTGTGGGGCAAAGGGTGGTAAGCTTCAATGGTCCCTGCTTGGTTTGCGCACCTGTGCTTGTAGCCCCGTGAGGTGGGCCCCATCGTCGCCGATCCAACTCTTCGCGGTTACGCCTTACCAACGAGATTTTTTGTAACGGCCTCATAGTGAGTTTGCTAGCCATCTCACCTAAGGAAGTGTGATGAACAACTAGCGTAGCTCACGACTTGTGGGTAAAGATGTGCATCCTCTGCAGAGTGTAAAACTGGTATACTAGCCGTGCTCACGGTCATGAGCGGCCCAGATCCTCCTTTTGATTAGTGGGGTTATCTCCTTCCGACGAGGAAGGTGCCTCTCGGGGTTACCTTGGTGGTTTCGGTTTGGTTCTCAGTAGTAACATGATTAATTTTGATTAATTACTATGTAACTGGGTTTATGGTAAATTCATCAACTTGTAGTAAATAGCTTTAATAAAATTTTGCCAAGACTTAAAAGCTAATGCAGTTGAGTCAGCCAACCTTAGAGCCTCATAGTTTGTGTTATACTTGTTGAGTACAAGTTGTGTACTCACCCTTGCATCTTCTCTACTTTTTCCTTTTGGATATGCTACTGCTGCTCAGTTCCTGCCGACGCGAGGGAGTTCGCTCAGCGCTACCAGGACTACGAGGACTTCTAGGCGTTCGTCTCCCAGTCGACGTCCCTGTGGTGCCCTGCTCAGCTTCAGAGAGTTTTTACCGTATTTGTACTTCGCTTCCGCTGTATCAGACATTTTTGTCATTAATGTAATAAATAACATTCGTATTCGCTTTATTATATCTTTTACGTGATATGTGCTGTGATATACTGTTCATTCTGTTGTATATACGTGTGACTTGATCCTGGCACGTATATGATAGCTCGGTTTATGTTCTTTTATAAACCGGGTGTTACAGGTCCTTATGGAGAGTAGCTAGCACAAAACACAGTGCGAGCCCCCTAAACCAAGTTTCTAGAAAAACCAATTTTTAACAAGATGTGAGCCCCTCAAACGGGCCACTCCCAGAATTAAGTTGCATATATCATTAATCAAATTAATTAAAAAGGACCAAGTGTGTTATAGCGCAGCAACCTAGCACAACTAACCAAAATGCAACCCAAGGGATATATATAAAGGATATAAAGTGGCTAGGAAAGTCCTTATAGGCATACAATATTAAAATGCAGTATGAAAATGTATTTAAAGTGATAGGTGTTGTTCATGTTATACTTGCCTTCCTCAAATTGTTCCTGCTGCTCAAACTGCTCAGAAGGTGGTGGCTGCTCAAACTGCTCAGAAGTGCTAAAAACAGGGTCAAACTGGAATTATTTTTGAACTAACCAGGATGGCGGGTTGATTTCTAAAAAGCTCAGGGTCTCTTTAGGAAAACTGTCAGGCTGAAGGGGTACGCGTGGATCTTGGCTGTCGGATCTGGATCTGGCGGCTCGGAGCCGATCTGGTTTGGATCTAATCCTGTGCGTCCATCTGGGATAGGGCGGCTGGGATCTATCCCGCGCGCGGGGCGGCGGCGCTCGACCGCTGGCGCCTAATCCCGCGGCGGCGCGTCTCGGGGCTCGCCGGAGTTCACCATTCTGGCATTCCTGGGGCCGATTCGGGCGGGGTTTCGGTCAGGAAGGGTATACGCGACGTGCGTAACCCACCTGGGGCTACAGCAGGGGTCGGCGAGGCTCAGAGTGGCGCGGGCACGGGCGGCGGGTCTGTGCGGTGAAGCTCGACGGCGAGCTCGCGGGAGCACGGTTCTGGGCACGGGAAAGGCCGCAAACGGTTGTGTGTGTGTGCGCGAAACGAAAGCAACACTAGCTACGGTTTATGCGGGACTGAGCAGCAATGCGGGGTGCAGGGGTCCGCGGGTGCCAGTTAAAGGCAGGGCCGGGGATTTCGGGGAGGCGTGCCAGGCGGGGTCGCGACTGAGATCACGGGAGGGAATCGCGGGAGGGCGTTGTGCGGACAAAGCGGATCGCGTACCGGTGTGGCGTGATCCGGACTCGGAGCGTGGCTTCTAGATGAGGAGGTTGCGGTGGCGCTGACCGGTGGGCTTGCAGGAGCCAGGGTGGCCCACAGCGCAGAGGCGGGCCGAGCGGAGCGTAGCAGGGCGGAGTGGAACAGAGGCCGGTCGGCACGGGGAAGAAGAAGGAAAGAGGGGGCGCTGGCGCGTGGGACCGGGCTGTCAGCGAGGGCGCGGTGTGAGCGGGCGACGCGCAGGCACGGGCGGATGGAGGCTGACACGCGGGCCAGAGCTGTCAGCGAGGGAGGCGGCCTACGGGCGAGTGTGCGGTGCGGGCGCGGGGCGAACGGGCTGGCTGTGCCGTTTGCTGAGCCGCGCGGGGGAAGAAGAGAGTTGGGCCGGCCGGGGCTGGTTGGGTTGGTTTGGGTTTTCCTATTTCCTATTTCTTTCCTCTTTTCTATTTCAAACACCACTCAAATCTATTTGAATTCAAATCGAATTTGAATTCAAACTCCTATGCACTCAAACAATTAAAACTTATGCACCAGCATGAATGCAACAACGAGTTTAACCTAGAAAAATTTTAATTAGTTGTGAGAGAAAATTAATTTAAATGCAATTCTAAGCATATAAAACCTTAGAAAATTAAATAAAGCCAATTAAATTTATTATTAATTGCTGCAATTTAAATTAGGGTGTTACATGGGCCTAGGCCGGCCGGCCTACCCTCTTTCGGGCCCACCTCGGTCTCATCTTTCGCGTGTAGACTCCTCACATCTTCTAGAGTTTATGTCCTTCACGATTGCACCCCTTTGGACGTCGTTATCTTGGAGATATCTTCGAGGAAAGGATAGGATAGGGAATCCTTCCTTAAATCTTCAATTGCTTTGCTAAATCCCGAAAGAATCTCCCAAAACTTTTCTTTATATGGTGCCCTTGATTCTTTTGATTCCGTCGAAATGATAATCCATACTCAAATTGGGTTGTGGTCAAGGAAAGCAAATGAAGATTTAAGGAAGGATTCCCTATCCTATCCTTTCCTCAAAGATATCTCCAAGATAACGACGTCCAAAGGGGTGCAATCGTGAAGGACATAAAGTCTAGAAGATGTGAGGAGTCTACACGCGAAAGATGAGACCGAGGCGGGCCCGAAAGAGGGTAGGCCGGCCGGTCTAGGCCCATGAGCCGGCCGGCCTAGCCCGTTTTCGAGGCAGTTCGGCCTCCCTTTCAACCGGTGGATTCCTCGGCTTATAAATAGCTCGCACCTTATTCAACTCGGGGCATCCATCCACCCAGAACTCGACGAAAACCTAGGGCCCAGACCGGAGGGAGACGATGGCCGCCGCAAGTCTTCGAAGTTGTCTGGGAGATGGCTTAGGCCGCCCCTAGCCGCCATGGCCTCCCTGCGTGGTTGTGCCATGGTGGAGTTCATGAGCTAGTTGGAGTCGTCAATGGTATGTACTCGGTGGTGACGATCCAAACGAATCTATTATGTGGGTAATGATAATCATGTCTTCCGAATATTTTAGCGACCATGTTCTCTCTTTCGATTTCGTTCTTTTCTTTGGGTTTGCTTCATCCTAGATCTATTATCGAGATAGATCGCTTAGCATGATCTTGTAGTCATGGTAGCTAGAGGTTCATGGCGGAACTACCAAAGGGGGTTCGTCTTGCTTCAGGGTGCTTTCGTCCAAAGGGGGCGTCGTGACAGGGCGTTACTTTAGTAGATGGGGTATCGAAGGATCGGATTGGAGATTTTGGGTTTAAAGATGCCATTGATTGAGATGCATGATTTATTTGCTCGTTAGCTTGAACTACAACTAGATGACAATAGGCCTAGTCATGTCTTTGGTTTTGCTATGGTTACGCCTATATTCATGGACGAGATCAACCTTTACACAACACTCATATCTATTAAAGGTTACTCTATTTGTGCAATTCATGCTTCAGGTTAGGATAGATCCGTTAGATTAGATGGAAAACCTTGGGTAGTTCTTTGTCGATCCACGGATTGATAAACCTTGGGGGAATACTCTAAGGGAAAAGCTACACGATCCCGTGCGCTTGCGGTATATAAATTGGGGCACTAAGGAGCGTCAACAAGCTTTTCTGGCGCCGTTGTCGAGGATCGGCAACTCGAACCCTAGGGCGATCTATCTAGTTTTTTTTGGACTAACCCTAATTTTTATTATTGCATATACCCTTGTTTTCTTATTTGTGTCCTTGAAAGCAGGTGGAAAAAGCTAGACACGAAACTTGTACTTTGAGAAGTCCATAATCCACTTCAACAAATTTCAACAATCGGCAACAAGATGATCGAGGAGCCTTGACATGGAACATCGACAACGTCCACATCGACATGACGGCAACAACATCAAGATTTGCTCTTTAGTCGTAGGTGCTAACTTTTGTTAGTGGCCCAGCATCTGCTATCGAGTCCCCACTCCCCAAAGAAAAAGATGATAAATAAGGTTCGCCGCCGTGTCAATTAATTTTAAAGACTAATTTTTTTGGGAAGAATTTTTTGTTCAAGCAATAGGTATGAAGCATGCCCGCGAAGAAAATCGTGCGATCATCATCATCTATGAAGTGTTACTGTTGTGATGAGTTTTTCATCCAAGATCAGAGAAGTACCATGAGAAAATAATAGATTATTTTGGGGCTTCATCAAGTCTTCTTTCCAACGGATCAAGAACCGTCGACTTTGGAGATCGGTGTGAAGAGTTATGATAAAAAATTTTAACGCTGCGCATTCTGAAATCCCTCTGGACAGATTGCTGCGCCGTAATAAAACAAGCATAACTTCTTTATCCGGAGTCCGATTGGAGCGAATGACCACTTGTTGGAAAGATAATTGGATGCACCTTGCAATGGAGCAGAAGTTTGGTACATGTTGTGCACTGGATGAAGGGGAATTCAACGAGGACAGAGGCAGTAGCAACCGACGAAGAAGGTGATGACGATGTCAAAGGATGATTGGAAGGCTGTGTACGCAAAAGATGATGATTTGAAGTTGACCAAAGCTGGAGGAAACAAAATTAGAAGAACCACGACACCACCTATCTTCTCCAGTGGGATGCTCGATATACTTCTAATCGAGTGATGCTATCAAGGAAGGAAACCGTTCGGATCATCAACACTAAGCACAGGAGCATCTTCCAATCCCGACACCTTTGGTAGAGCAAGAACAATGGAGAAGACACATTATTGAAGCCATGATATTTGCTGGTAATCAATGGTGATGACCTTGAAGCCTAGGGACGCGCGACACTACGCTCCAAAGACCACATGATCGAGATCATTGACATCTTCGGATGAATTCACAAGAAGATATTGTTTTCATCAATGTCCAGCTTGACCTCAGAAGCAAATAGCAGCATATTTTTGGATATTCAAAAGCTCCACGAAGTTCCCGTTCCAACGAATCAAGAACCAAGTCAATCGGAGATTCCTACAAGCGGTTATGGCCAAAACATTGAAGGGTGTGCACTCTGAAAATTTCTGGACAGCATGCAGCGTCAAAAGTGAAACGGGCATAACTCCCTCGTTTCGGCTCGGTTTAAGATGAATGACCACTCGTTGGAAAGGTAATTTCATAAACATTTCAATAGACCTATATTTTGGTATATGTTCTGTTGAGTATACAGGAGATATTCCACGAAGAAGATGCAGGAGCAACGAGATGAGAACAAGATAGAGAAGATGACGATGACAACAATGAAGGGGAGCTTGGGCAATGCTTTCATCAAGCGTACATGATAAAATTCAGAGGCTTGGAGCAGAGGAAGAACCCCAATGACATTGGCAAATGAAGGCACAAGTGGTCGACCTTCGACAAACGAAGATGTTGCAAACAAACCATGACAGATTACAAGAGCGCAACATTCAACACATGGAGACGTGAGAAGCAAACCACGACGGACCACGAAGAATGCATCAAGATGACATCTCGCACAAAGCACCACGACTCCAATGAGTATGAAAAAGCTCCGAGGCTAAGGTATAAATTGAATTCTCAAGCTTCTATTGGTTTTGTTGATAATCTTTAAAAATCTCATGCTCGAACCGATAGTCGGAATGAAAGTTTAAATTATATGCCTTGTTCTTTTCATGATGATAGGCTAGTGTTACTTGAGAATGTTGATTTCATGCTTAAAGAACCTCTGCCTAATAATGAGCTCCGCGCTATGCAAGAAACACATGCTGCATTTAATTACACCATGCCTTGTTGATGAAATTTAATTGAGGATGTGATTATGTTGCATATGTTTACAAATAATTGCAAATCTCGATCTTGCTTTGTGCTTGGTCAAGCTCATGACCCTAAAAGAGCACATGTCGGGAGAAGCCCCGAATTTCACTAACCATGCAGGACATGAAACTCAAATGATGAGGAGGGAAACCGTGCCCAAAATTTTGAACACCATCATCAACATCTTCAAGTTTAAGAACGGACATCGCTAAGCCTCATCAATTTTGTGCACAAGAGATTTATAATGCAAGAAATTTGAATATTCAGGATCTCCATCAAGTCTTCGGTTCAATGCATCAATGATCGATACAATTGCCACGGGAGGAGCTATGTCTCAAACATCAGAGATGCACGTGCTGAAATCAGCACGGGGCAGATTGCAGTGACGGGAAAAAGGGGCATAACTCCCTCAATTGGAATGCATTTTGGGCAAATGAAGACTTGTTGGAAAGAAGATTTCATGAACCTTGCATTTGATCGATTGGTTGGCACAACTCCCAATCTGGACAGAGAGGAAAATCCGTGAAAAGAAAGGTAGTGACGAAGGACAACAAAGAAGGAGGTGACGATGATGTGAGAGACGATTGGACAAATTTTCCATTAAGCGTGATTGATCATGTCCAACATGGGAAGTGGAATAAGAGCTGCATGGAACACCTTCACCTCTTGCATGAAGGACCATGGCTTCGCATCAATTTGAAGGTAAGAAAGTCGAGCTCTATGACTTTAAATGAAGCGCTTTGCGGGAGGCAACCCGATCTTTTATTTTATATATATTAATATGACTGTCTACATTGCACTCTTTAATCGGAATATCAAGTAACATTTACCATTTCTCTAACAAAAACCACAACTTCATGTTGTTCATTCTAAATGTTATTGAGGGAGCACTTTGTTATTTGATCTTGGGAAACTTGTAGACCTTTTTGTGTGCCTATTAGTGTTTAGAGTCTTTTATTTGTGTCCTTTTAGAGGGAAATATGAAGTGTTGCACCACCCTTTGTTTCTAAACTTGTGGCTAGTTAACTTAGGCTAACTTTTTGTTTTGTTTTAGACCACCTCATCATGTCATATCATTTTGTTCACCCACCCCGTGTTGCATTGCATACCATGTTGTTCGTCTCACCCTTGCATTGCATTGCACATTGCATTTTTTAAAAAAAAAACTTTTTCTAAAAACATTGACTAGCCTCGCTTTTGAGATCCTAAAACCCTTAGGAAAACCACTCATAGAGCAATCCTAAAAACCATAGGTTATGTTTTTCTTTCAAAAAAAATCTAACTTTTGTTTCTCTCTAGTTTTTTTTTAAAAAAACACCTTAGATAGAATTTCTATACCCAACACTCTCTCTTCAAAATTTTTGTTTTAAACCAAAAAAAATATAGGAAACCCATAAACCTACTTCTAAAACTTTGTTAGCTCGGTTGCTTGGTCCTTTTCGATAAATAACCTTTTCATTGACAAAAGCCTCACTTCTTATGAAGTGTCGCGAAGGCTTTTTGTCACTTTTAGCAATTGTTTTTGAATAAGCTAGTTGCGGAACAACATCGAAAGGTCCTTTCAACCTTGCTAACACTTGTTTTTGCTAACTTTACATTTGCACTTTGCATCCATTCCATTGTTCATGCCACAAGTTGAGTCTTGGGATGCTTGGTTTGTTGGCATTTGTCTCTACTCCCGACCGTCACCCCGGGGGTAGTGTGTGCACTTGATTGTTTTGCAGGCATGACAAAGCGTTCCCATGAATTCGTGATCAAAGAAGAAATCAAATTCGTCAACATCTCCAAAGTTCGAGAGCAAGCCCCGCTGTTTTCATCAAATTTTGCACATGGACAGAGACATAAAAGGAACAAAAAGTTGATATTCAGAAGCTCCATGAAATTCCCGTTCCAACGCATCCAAGATCAATGAATTTGAAGACCCGTACAAGGAGATATTGCAAGAACATTGGACGTTGCGTGTTCTGAAATTCGTCGGGACAGATTGCAGCGCTAGGATAAAATGGACATAACTCTCTTGTTCGGAATCAATTTTGGGCAAATGAGAACTCGTTGAAAAGGAGAATTCATGCACTTCGCAATGGAGCAATGTTTTAGTACATGTTCTATGCTGGAAGTTGAAAGAAAAATTCGTGAAGATGAGGCAGCAATGGGACAACGAGGAATTGAAGGAGGCGACGACGATGTGAAGCAATGATTGGGACCATGACTTAGTACAATAAGAAGTTGAAGGAAATTGAGGCAACAAAGGTGAATATACATCGAAGATGATATTCATACACATGAGGGAAGGACTTCAAGTATTGCAAGATGGTCCATCTTCTCCTTACACACCTAGCATCATGCTAAGCATGGGGGAGGATTTCGTGGACAAGAAAGAAAGATCTCATGGAGTAAGATAATCACGGTTGCCACAAGATGCTCATGATTCTTCTTCCATGCTTAGCACAATGCTTAAGTATGGGGAGGCCGCGCTACACTTCATTACGAGCATCGAGAATGATGGTAATTCTTCCTCAACTCTCTCTTTTCTAAATGCTTGTACATATATGCCTTCAACCATAAATGCAACCTTTGTATATCTCTCCCTATAATAACATGGCTACTAGGAGTACAACCTAGATTTGTTTTTGTTTTCAATGAATGATAACCACCATCACTTTGTGCTCACCACATTGATACATTTTGGCAATGCCTTATGCTTATGGAAAAATGATGAAAGTTGCTGCTTTGTTTTACCTACGCTATGTTGTATATAACTTGACCATTTGCTCTCAATTAAATGGAATTAAAATGATTAAATACCGGCTCTTTTATTTGTGTAGGTTAAATGACTAAATTCTAGACCCACATATTCTATGTTGCTCTTTGATTTAAGTCTACCGATGACCTTACACCTTGTATTGTTTAATTTGAAAACTTAATTCCTATGCTATCTACATTTGTGAATCTCTTACAAAGTTCTACCTACCAAAGCCTATACATACATATTCTTTCATGATGAAACCTTTAGATTGCAAACTTATATTTTGATGAGTTGGATTAAGATTGATTTCTTTGGTATGAGACTAAGAAGCTGGTCATTCCATTTTTTTGTGTAACCTTATTTCTGCTAGACTATTTATTCATGCATTGTGAGTTTCTACTTCGGGAATTTTGCAAACCTCGCTGGATATCCACCCTAAACCAAAAATATCTTTTTGTGATTACCTCCTTGACCACAACCCAATTTGAGTATGGATTATCATTTTGACGGAATCAAAAGAATCAAGGGCACCATATAAAGAAAAGTCTTGGGAGACAAGGCTCCCCGGAGATTCAAGAGGTTCTACGAAGAAGAAGGTGAATTTGAGATACTTACCCTAGCTAATTGTTTTTCCCACTATTCATACTCGAGGACGAGCATTTGTTCAAGCATGGGGGGATGGTTGGGTAAGTATTCTATGTTATCAAAAGTTCTAAGGAGCAAAAAGAAAGAAAAAGAGAAAAAGAGAAAAATGAAAAAAAAAGAGAAAAGAAAAGAAAAATGAAAGAAAAAAAAGAGAAGAATAAAATGCTCCTTAGTTCTTTTTGGCATCATTAATTTTCCAAGTTACTTTGAAGAACTATTCCATACTCAAATCTTCCAACGATGTGCAATCCGATAACGAGAACTTCATTTGTGTCTCGGGATCATCCATTTGCCACTTGCACATGTCCACCTATCTAAATGTGTGTGTTTCATCTTTCTCCCTCTCCAACATTATTTTCCAATGGCCTTTTTGACAAGTCTCAGTAAATCCAATAGATCTCTCTCTTAGTTTGACAATATTTCAGATATAATGTTCTGCTAGGATTGTTTTTACCTACCAAGCTCCACATAAGCCTTCCACTTTTATATATGAGTAGAATAGGTTGAAGACAATCTAATGTAGGCTTGAGAGACTTGATGATATGAGTATTTCCATAATCTTTTGCAAGAGAGCCTCACTTATGTTTGATATGCATTCTTTTGAAAACTCTTCACGATGAAACAAGGTAAAGGTTTGAAGTTCGCTTAAGTTTGAGAGCATTGCATTTATTTATTATTGTGGCTTGTTCCTTAATTGCTAGTCTATCTTCCATAATGAAAAAGTAGCCGGTCACAACATGAACTTAAATGCTAAATACTTGAGAGAGCAATATGTCTTTATAAGCAAAGCTCCTGGACTTACTCGAGGACGAGCAAGGTTTAAGCATGGGGGGAATGTTGGCGCTCCTTAAGTACCCCTTTTATCCCTTATTTATCCTTGATAATGGCATGAATTTAATATCAAAATCATTAACTGTCCTAACCCCATTCTAATTATTGGTCATTTTCACACTTGCACATATATTTTGGAGGAACTTCGTTTTTGCAGTTTTTTGGCCTATTTTGGAGCATGAAATGACGAGGCCCGTGATCGAGCGCTAACACGGAGAAAGACGAAGGCCAAAGCCCAAAGGAAGGACCAAAGCCCATGTTGATTCGAAGCCCATTCATGCACATCCATCCTCCAAGAGAGCCCAAAGGACCGAGCCCACGAAGATGAGATCAAGATAATTCGGGATTAAGCAAAGCAAATGAAGATTTAAGGAAGGATTCCCTATCCTATCCTTTCCTCGAAGATATCTCCAAGATAACGACGTCCAAAGGGGTGCAATCGTGAAGGACATAAAGTCTAGAAGATGTGAGGAGTCTACACGCGAAAGATGAGACCGAGGCGGGCCCGAAAGAGGGTAGGCCAGCCGGTCTAGGCCCATGAGCCGGCCGGCCTAGCCCGTTTTCGAGGCAGTTCGGCCTCCCTTTCGACCAGTGGCTTCCTCGGCTTATAAATAGCTCGCACCTTATTCAACTCGGGGCATCCATCCACCCAGAACTCGACGAAAACCTAGGGCCAAGACCGGAGGGAGACGACGGCCGCCGCAAGTCTTTGAAGTTGTCTGGGAGATGGCTTAGGCCGCCCCTAGCCGCCATGGCCTCCCTGCGTGGTTGTGCCATGGTGGAGTTCATGAGCTAGTTGGAGTCGTCAATGGTATGTACTCGGTGGTGACGATCCAAACGAATCTATTATGTGGGTAATGATAATCATGTCTTCCGAATATTTTAGCGACCATGTTCTCTCTTTCGATTTCGTTCTTTTCTTTGGGTTTGCTTCATCCTAGATCTATTATCGAGATAGATCGCTTAGCATGATCTTGTAGTCATGGTAGCTAGAGGTTCATGGCGGAACTACCAAAGGGGGTTCGTCTTGCTTCAGGGTGCTTTCGTCCAAAGGGGGCGTCGTGACAGGGCGTTGCTTTAGTAGATGGGGTATCGAAGGATCGGATTGGAGATTTTGGGTTTAAAGATGCCATTGATTGAGATGCATGATTTATTTGCTCGTTAGCTTGAACTACAACTAGATGACAATAGGCCTAGTCATGTCTTTGGTTTTGCTATGGTTACGCCTATATTCATGGACGAGATCAACCTTTACACAACACTCATATCTATTAAAGGTTACTCTATTTGTGCAATTCATGCTTCAGGTTAGGATAGATCCGTTAGATTAGATGGAAAACCTTGGGTAGTTCTTTGTCGATCCACGGATTGATAAACCTTGGGGGAATACTCTAAGGGAAAAGCTACACGATCCCGTGCGCTTGCGGTATATAAATTGGGGCACTAAGGAGCGTCAACAAGCTTTTCTGGCGCCGTTGTCGAGGATCGGCAACTCGAACCCTAGGGCGATCTATCTAGTTTTTTTTGGACTAACCCTAATTTTTATTATTGCATATACCCTTGTTTTCTTATTTGTGTCCTTGAAAGCAGGTGGAAAAAGCTAGACACGAAACTTGTACTTTGAGAAGTCCATAATCCACTTCAACAAATTTCAACAATCGGCAACAAGATGATCGAGGAGCCTCGACATGGAATATCGACAACATCCACATCGACATGACGGCAACAACATCAAGATTTGCTCTTTAGTCGTAGGTGCTAACTTTTGTTAGTGGCCCAGCATCTGCTATCGAGTCCCCACTCCCCAAAGAAAAAGATGATAAATAAGGTTCGCCGCCGTGTCAATTAATTTTAAAGACTAATTTTTTTGGGAAGAATTTTTTGTTCAAGCAATAGGTATGAAGCATGCCCGCGAAGAAAATCGTGCGATCATCATCATCTATGAAGTGTTACTGTTGTGATGAGTTTTTCATCCAAGATCAGAGAAGTACCATGAGAAAATAATAGATTATTTTGGGGCTTCATCAAGTCTTCTTTCCAACGGATCAAGAACCGTCGACTTTGGAGATCGGTGTTGTGGCGGAACCACCCAAAACTACTGGGCCCGGGTGCACTGATCTTCGTTGCTAAGCAACTCTGACCCAATTTGGCACTCACCGGTAGTTCCTCGAGTGAAGCCTCGATAAAAGCCACGCTATTCCAGGATCAGCAGACAACACCCACACGAAGGTGAGCCCAGAGATTACAACACAAACCATCTCATACATCTCAGAGTGATTGCAGCGGAAAGAAAATTTATTACAAACCATGTTCAGACTAGCGAAGTACTACGGAGTTCCAACTCCTCAAATTATTCAAGTCTCAAAGTTCAGTGGAAGCATTAAAAGATAACTAACGAAATAACGTGACGCATCGGTAAGCCCGTACGAATGCGTCACTCAGCGGGAGGGTGATTAGCACCAGCTGAAGGGCCATCCCACTCAACAGACCAACCCGGAGGCAGAGTACAAGGCCAAGTAAGACTCGCAAACAGATCTTCAAAGTTAGTACCTGAAAAACAGTGCCACAAGCAAGGCTGAGTATACTATTACTCAGCAAGACTGACCCGTCTCCGGATATAACATAGTCCGATAACTAGACATGCAAGGCTTTTTGGTTGGTGGGGTTTGTTTGCCAAAAATGCCGCTAAGTGTTGATCCTTATTTTCAGATTTTATCTAGCCATCTTCTAGTTGGATTAACCATTCTAATTTGCAACTAACTCTACACAAACATGGTAGAGCAATCATTTAATCAACCAGCAGTATTATCATCATCATGTTCCACTTGTTACTCTGTGTGACCGAAAACATTAAGCAATCTCATGCCGTGAGAGGCGGACGATTCTGAATCGAATTTCAACCTGGCCAGGGGAACCTAGACCACACGCATGGGGATCGACTTCGCTCCCGCCCACGCTACTTTTCCCTTTTCTTTCCAGTCCGTGGATCCGGAACACCCTCCCCGACTACAGAGTCCGACCACTCTGCACCCGTACGTCGCGACATAAAAATAACCCTACTTCTACCAGGAGGGTGCGAGATCGTTCCACTCGCCGGTCCAATCAGGTACTTAAGCTTACCGATTACCATATTTCTCGGTATGTGGCTAGTACTTTCAAACGCTTAACGAAATGAGCCACACACCGCGACCTTAGCCATTTTTGCCTACACCAGCGGGGTATCACCACTACACAACCCCGCCCGTTGTCCTTACATTTCAACAGGAATTAAAGTCAGTACAAATCCTATTTGCTCGCGAGAGGCAGGGAACCACTCGACTTCTACCGAACCTATTTAGCATGGCAACTAGTCGATAAAAAGATCCGGTATCAAACATAGGTTCCTATGGATCATGCATCTAGGGTTTTCGATCAACGCCTAGAGAACTTAATTGCAGAAAACCAACTATTACCATACATTAATAAATAGATAGCAGAATGGTAATTCGGAAAAAAAATAGTGGGATTATGCTCCGGGGCTTGCCTTCTTGGGCACTGTCAGACAGAAAAGCTTCTGGGGCTTGGCCCAGGTCTTGAGACAAGTTAGTACAGTTCAGATTAACCTCCTGCTCCGCACGAGAGTCCGCGGGCACCAGTTCGTAGTCTCCGTCCGCGAGGTTAACCGTTTCTATATGCAATGCAAGATTTTGAGTTATTCAGGGATATAATTTCTTCCCTTCACGATAAAGTTGTAGTCCATGAAAGTTAATTTAGTGATGATTTCACATTTCATTGCATGGGCAACCGTTTATAGAGTAGCAAACATAACTACGGTTATTCATGAATGAGTGGGGTTTTGGGTTTTCATTTTTTTTTATTTCAACACATAGCATGCTTTCATTATTCCTTAACAACACCACTACTAAAGAGCTAGTGATGAAACACTAAAGTAACTCAGATTCAAACTTGAACATTAGGGTATAAATTTCAGCATCTACCATAGAGCAAGAACTATAACTATTTATGCAAAAGGATTACTCTAGTTACTTCATCTTTTTGTACAGAATGTTAAACATGGATTCTGGTGCTACAAATTTTATGCAAGCAACTTCAAAGCTTAAACTCAGTACTGAAATTTTTCCAGATTTTATACACTTATATAGCAGAGGTGATAAAAAGATTAAAAACAGCAAGTCATTAACAAAGATTAAATCTACAGAAAGTTTTACTAAGGATTTGCTTCTCAAATTTTTACCAGAGACTGGTCCTGAGTTAAACATACTCCAGAAAATTTTTCAAGATTTAACTCACTATGATAAATTAGTTATTCAGTTAATTTAACATGAGTTTGCATGAATTTCTCAAGATGCATCCGACCAGTATTGCATCTGAAATTTTTATCACAGGTAGAACATACTCTAAACAAGATCATGCCCAAAAATGATGATCAGAAACATTGTAGATTACTCAGAACAAAAATAGTAAATCTAGCCCTAAGATGTTAAGCATGATTATTCACCAAGGCAAAACTCTGTAACTGCAGCTCAAAATTTTTAGACAGGAACATAGAGCTAAAAAGAGACTCCAGAAATAAATATAAATTTTTCTGAGCATAAGAACTATATATGAGGAATTAAGTTGATTAAACAAGCATAAATCATGGTATATAGCAAATGAACTCTAATAAATTTGAATTTTAGAGATTTGCAGGGATTCAGTGGCACAAGGCTGTAGTAAAATTTTCAGAGCAAGTTCATGTACACATTTCCCAGAATTAAATCGAGATTGCTAACAACAGATTAGAGAATCTTGATTGTTCTAACCCGATAACTGTTTTGGTTTGGTGTCATCTTTTTACTGTGATCTTAGCATCCCATTAGTTATAACATATCCAAAAATCAAAGTCATTTGATGAGCAGAACTTCATGAACATGCAAAAGGTGATTTTCTTAATCTTTTCCCTAGATTAAATTCGGTTGAGTTTCTGCAAATGTGAATGTTACAAAATTTGTAGATTTTGTTACAAGGATTCCAGATCAGTTGAGTTTGCATTTTTCTGATTTTTCTGTGATTTGTTTCGTATTTTAGAAGTTCACTGGTATACACTGTAAAACTTGCAGAGACACCCTTGAACGAAAAAAAGAAATTACAACCGGGTCCTTCGCCGGCCTTCTCCGCCGTGGCATCTTGCCGGTGGTGTTCTGCGGTGCAGGGCTTACCGGGGCTGCCACGGGGAGGCGCGTGGGGGAGAAAGGATCGAGGAACACCTACCCTGGTCGACGTTCGAGCGTTTGGAGCACAGGTTCAAGCTCGTCGGCGTTGATGGCGGGTCGGTTGTTCGGTTCGCCGGCGCTGGAGGCGAAGGAGGGCTCGGGGTAGGGGAACAAGGCGCGCACGAGCACCGCGTGAGCTCGTGGATGCTTCTGGGGTAGCTGTCGGGCTCGGTCTTCCCCGGAGCTGGCCGGTCCGCGGTGAGCCTGAGCTCGCCGGCGGCGGCGCAAAAGGGGAACGGCTTCGGGAGGGGGTTTGGGTTCGATTCCGCGCGCGTGGAGCGTAACTAGGAGGTGGAGAAGCTTCTGCGGTGGTCGGAGGGGGCAATGTGGGGCTGGGCTAGCCGGTCCGCGCGAGCTGGATCTCGGCGGCCATGGCGGAGCGGCGGGAGGAGGGAGAAGAGGAAGAAGGGGCGCGACCGTGGGTTTCTGCGGGTCTTTATAGGCCAAAGAGCTCCTGGGTGAGCAATGTAGTGACTGGGGGCGGTCGATTTGGTCCTGGGCGGCTCGACGGCGAGCGGGCGGAGGAGGCAGCGGCGCTGCGCCGGCCGGGGTGTCGTGGCGGCTCGGGAGCGGCCTGGGACGCGTGTGCGCGCGAGGAGGTGCCAAGGGGCGGGCCAGGTGGCGTTAAACGGTTTCCCCGGGTCCATTTGGCCGTGGGCGCGCGGTGGACGAAGTCCACCGGCGGCGTACGGCGGGCGGCGGCTGAAACAGAGCAAGCCGGGAGAGAGAGATGGAGGTAGGGGCTCTTTTGCGATTTCTGAAAATTTCAGGGACCTCTCGGTAAACTAAAATTATCTCCTATTTGGAGGGCTCAAATGGGAAAGTGTTGAATACCATTTTTGCATAACTTTTCAAGATCTACAACTTTTGTGTTATGCAAATTTTCGTTTGAAACTCACATTTTGAACTATTGGTACATTTACATATTTGCACAAAAGGACTTTAGTTTTAATCAGTTTTTGACTTGATTTTGGCTGAAGTTCAATTGAGCACATGTCAATTGAAATACCTCTCATGAGCCAACAAAAATTTTGTGCACATTTTTTAATTAAAATTTGAGTAGTTTTTCACTCCTTTCTCTTTTTCCTTTAATTTCTTTTGTATGATTTGTGTCTTATTTGGTCCTTTCTCTTTGAATTAGTTTCCCAAATTTTTCTTTCAACTTTAACTAAGGTGTATTGATTGGATTTAAAAGTATTGACACCTGAGGTGTCACAACCTACCCCCCTTAAAAGAATCTCGTCCCGAGATTGGATGATTAAATTGAGGCGGGGAAAATGATATACCTGAGGTGGAGCTAATGAAACCCGGATAATGTCGATTAAGATAATCCTCCGTCTCCCAGGTGGCTTCTTCTTCAGTGTGATGAGACCACTGAATTTTATACATTTTTACCACCTTTCGACGAGTACCTCTCTCTTTTTGATCCAGAATTCTGAGTGGATATTCGGTATATGAGAGATCGGGCTCCACTAAAATTTCCTGTTGATCAATGATTTCCGTAGGAACTCGAACACATTTCTTGAGTTGGGATATGTGGAAAACATTATGGATGGCGGCAAGTCGTGAAGGAAGTCGCAAACGATAAGCCACGGGTCCACATTCTTCAATGATTTCATATGGCCCGACATAGCGAGGTGCGAGCTTACCCCTAACTCCGAAACGTTGAACGCCTCGAGTTGGGGACACTCGTAAATAGACGTGATTACCAACCATGAACTTCAAAGGATCCCTTCTTTTATCGAAATAACTCTTTTGCCGAGACTGGGCTGCCCGGAGATTTGCTTGTACTATTTTTACTTTCTCTTCAGCCTCGACCACTAATTCAGGTCCAAAGATTTGACGTTCTCCAGTCTGGGACCAACTCAAAGGAGTTCGACACCGTCGACCATACAAGGCCTCGAAGGGTGCCATCTTCAGACTGGCCTGATAGCTGTTGTTATAAGAAAACTCAGCCAAGGATAAACATTTGTCCCAGTTCTTGTTATAATGGATGACACATGCTCGAAGCATATCTTCAAGAATTTGATTAACCCTTTCGGTCTGTCCGTCAGTCTGTGGATGGTAAGCTGAGCTTCGAATTAATTTAGTTCCGAGAGCCTCTTGGAGTTGCTCCCAAAACCTTGCCACAAACTGAGGACCACGATCCGATATAATTGTTTTGGGTATACCGTGTAGGCAGACAATCCGATCAATATAGATCTCAGCATATTTCTTGGCTCGATATTCAGTATGCACTGGAATAAAATGAGCAGTCTTTGTGAGCCTATCAACAATGACCCAAATGGAATCATGGTGCTGAGAAGTATTTGGTAAGCCCACAATGAAATCCATGCTGATATCTTCCCATTTCCAAGATGGAATTGGTAGAGGTTGAAGAGTTCCAGCAACCTTCAAGTGACTAGCTTTCACTCTCTGGCAGGTGTCACATTCTGCGACATATTTGGCAATCTCTCTCTTCATGCGAGTCCACCAAAAATTTTGCCTGAGATCTTGGTACATCTTGGTGCTGCCCGGATGAATAGAGAATTTAGAGAGATGTGCTTCGTCCAGGATTTGTTTCCGCAGGTCAGGATTCTTGGGAACGACTAGGCGATCCTCGAACCACAAAATTCCTTTATGGTCCACTCGGAAACACTAATATTTATTTTCACCTTCTACTACTTGCTGCTTGATGATACCAACACTTTTGTCGTGTAATTGTGCCATGATGACCTGGTCATAGAGTGTCGGTTCCACCGAAATATGATTCAAAGAGCCCTGAGGAATAATTTCTAATTTCAGCCTTTGCATTTCAGCACACAATGTGTCATTATACGACTCCATTGAAAGGCAATTGCAGTGAACCTTGCGACTGAGCGCGTCGGCTACCACATTCGCCTTGCCCGGATGATAATGAACCTCCAGATCATAATCTTTAATTAATTCCAGCCATCTTCGTTGCCTCATATTCAGCTCACTTTGAGTGAAAATGTATTTGAGACTCTTATGGTCGGTATAGATATTGCAATGAGTGCCCATAAGATAATGTCTCCAAAGCTTGAGAGCATGAATAACGGCGGCTAGTTCCAGATCATGAGTGGGATAATTTAGCTCGTGTGGCCGAAGAGCTCGGGAAGCATAAGCTATCACCCGATTGTCTTGCATTAGAACACAACCAAGACCGGTGCCTGAAGCATCACAATAAACGTCGTATGGTTTATTGTTGTCAGGTTGAGCCAAGACTGGTGCAGTGGTTAGATGTGCTCTCAATGTATGGAATGCTTCATCACACTTCGTGTTCCATTTAAACTTGACATCTTTCCTTAGTAGTTCTGTCATGGGCTTAGCAATTCTGGAGAAGTCTGGAATAAATCTGCGGTAATACCCTGCCAAGCCGAGAAAACTGCGGATCTGATGAACTGAAGTAGGAGGTTTCCAGTCCATCACTTCTTGTACTTTGCTGGGATCAACTGAAATGCCTTCACTAGATATAGTGTGACCCAGAAATTTGACTGTGTCCGGCCAGAATTCACACTTGGAGAATTTTGCGTACAGCTTATGATCTCTGAGACGTTGAAGAACAATGCGCAGATGTTGCTCATGTTCTGCCTCATCTTTGGAATAGATCAGAATGTTGTCAATAAAGACCACGACAAACTTGTCAAGTTCCGGCATAAATACCGAGTTCATGAGATACATAAAATAGGCCGGAGCATTGGTGAGACCGAAAGACATAACCAAATATTCATAGAGACCATATCGGGTTGAGAAGGCGGTCTTGGGAATATCGCAAGGCCGGATTTTAATTTGATGATAACCCGAACGAAGATCAATCTTGGAGAAAATCTTTGCTCCAGCCAATTGATCAAACAATACATCAATGCGGGGAAGTGGATATTTATTTTTGATAGTCACCGCATTGAGAGGCCGGTAATCAACACACAACCTCAGACTATCATCCTTCTTCTTTACGAACAATGCTGGACAGCCCCAAGGTGAAGCACTTGGGCGGATAAAACCCTTGTCCAACAGTTCTTGTAGCTGGATTTTTAGTTCAGCCAATTCTTTAGGCGGCATTCGGTATGGCCTTTTTGAAATAGGTGCTGTACCAGGCTGAAGTTCAATGACAAATTCGATATCCCGGTCTGGCGGCATACCAGGTAAATCTTCCGGAAAAACATCTACATACTCACGGACTACTGGAATATCTTCGAGACGAATATCTTTCATGGCATAGGCACAAGAGTTGTGACATTGAGGATGTGGTAAATATAGAACCGAATGACCATGAGTTGGAGAATTTATTTCAACGGCTCGGGAAGAGACATCTAACATTACCCCATGTCTTTTCATCCAATCCATTCCCAGAATAATGTCCATACCTTCTAGTGGCAACAATATCAAGGTGGTAGGAATGGTTTTACTACCCAAACTAAGTGGCGCATTATGAACGATTTGGTTTGATGCGACTTTACCACCCGGAGTAGATATCATGAATGAACCTTTCGTGTGATAGAAATCTAACCCAACCCTTGCTCCGAATTTAGAACTAACGAAGCTATGAGATGCACCAGAATCGAATAAGATAACGGTGGGGTGTTGGTTTATAGAGAATGTACCCGACATGATTGGTGCTCCCTCAGGAAGGTCAGCAAGGTTGGTGAAGTTAAGTCGGCCCTGCCTGACTTGAATGGTTTGCCTCTTGCCCTTGTGCTGATCATTTCTGCGAGAAGCCTGCCCTTGAGATTGTCCCGCTTGGGGGCACATCTTGGCAAAGTGATCCGGACTCCCGCATCTGAAACAGCGGTTATTATTATCGGGGCGAGCGGCTGGCTGAGCATTCGGCCTAGGGCCGTTCTGCTGCTGCTGAGGTGCAAATCGAGCTTGCTGGGGAAGCCCGAATCGAGTCTGCTGCTGCTGTTGAGGAGGCCTAATAATCCAACGCCCTGGCTGAGGGGCCTTCTGAGAGGATGCGGGTGGGTTATTTTGCACAATACGATACCTCGGTGCAGAGGCACTCGAGGGTCCAGCAGGTGCCTTGCGCTTCTTTTCAGCGCGGTGTACAGAAATCAGATCTTCCTGAGATATAGCCATATTCACCAATTCATTGAATGAGTCTGCTCGGACAAGATTTAGCCTCTCCTGTAATTTGGTACTAAGGCCTCGACGGAAGCGCTCACGCTTCTTAGCGTCGGTATCGGCATGATGTCCAGCATACTGACACAATTGATGGAATACTTGAGCATATTGCACCACAGTACGAGTGCCCTGAGTTAAGGCCAAGAACTCGTTGAGCTTACGGTCAAGAAGTCCAGCTGGAATATGATGATCTCGAAAAGCCAGTTTGAATTCATTCCAATTCACCACATGATCAGCCGGTAGAATCCCGTGGTAATGATCCCACCACATACGAGCTGATCCGCGAAGCTGCTGCGCGGCATAGCGAGTCTTGTTCGCTTCGGAACAAGGAGTAGTCAATAGAGAAAACTTGGACTCAATCGTGCGAATCCAAGCGTCAGCGTCCAAAGGCTCATCCGCTTTATTGAACAGCGGAGGCTGAGTACTGAGGAAATCTTGGTAGCTCGCTTCTGGTGCGTGATGAGCATGATGCCCACCCCGCGGTTGTTGCTGAGCTTGAACCAACTGCCGCAAAATCTCTGTCTGGGCAGCAAGAACCTCAGCAATACCCACTGGTGGAGGAGGTGGAGGTGGATCGCCATTCCCTCCGGCTCCAAAACCACTAGGGGTGCCTCGAGTTGATCCAACCATCTGAAATGTGAGTACTTTTGCATTAGGCTCATCATTATCATCATTTCAAATGGAATATACAACTCAAAATGACATGGAAATACTGGAAATTGACTAATCAGGTTGTGCAGCAAAACCAGCGATACGAAAACGCTCATAACTGGAGTTCGGTACATGATATGGACTTGAAATTTTTACAAGAGATAGGAAATTTCATGATCTACAACTTTGGTAGTCATCACAAAATCAGATTTCCAGAGTAGGTTAGTCGAAAAATTCAATTACTCCTCCTCTGGTTTTTCTGCTTCACAGAAAACAGAGCTTCTGTAATTTGCGATTATCTCCTGCAATACCAATCCGTTTGGGCTGAAATTTTGCGAGCAGGTTCCTGATGAAATTTGGAACAACTTTGTTATTCAACTCAGGAGCTAAATCCGAAAGGAAAAGAGGATAAAAATTCGAACTAGCTGTTGCCTTCAGCTTTTTGCAGATCACTGATAATTAACACTAGTAGCATTAGGGGTTCATTACATCCATCGTTCTCTCATTTCTACCTGGTCACTCCTAACATCAGTACTAAGGGGGTTACTCGACTCTAAGTTAGCCTAGTAGCCATGATCCAAAAGTAGGCCACACTAAGAGGAGTCTACAAAAGCTAAGAAACAGCGCCTCGGTCTACATGTTGACCGATGCCTCACTCGCCGCGGGAGTGTGAACCTCAACCGGTGCGGGCTGCGGCGCCTGGTCCTCGGAGTCCATCTCTGAAACGCCCTCTATCTCCTGGGGCTCGTCCTCCTCGTCCACCTGCATCTCGTCGGGAGGTGCGTGAAGGGCATCCTGCGCGTGCTGTAACGCGTGGAGCTGCCCCTGAGCCTCGTCCATCTCAAGCTGCAGGTCGTGAAACTGGTCCTCCAGGAAGTTGATCGTAGCGTCACGATCCGACACAGTGTCCTGAAGCTCGTGAACCTGGCCGTGGAGCTGGGCGATAAGAGTAGCCCTGCTCTCGAGCTCGGTACTAGCCTCCTGAAGCTGCCCATCTCTCAGCTGGACCGCCAGGTGCAAGGCCTGAGCGTGGTCCACCAACTGAGCGACGGCGTAACTCTGGTAAGTGTGAAGTCTGTAAAGGCCGTCCAAGCACATTGCTGTCGTCCGAAGTGCCCCGACCGGGTCAAGGGTAGCGACCACGTCCACGTGTGCCATCCGGTCGAGCCAAAGCGGGTCTGCCGGGTCAGGTGCAGGGAACAACCCGAACGCGGTCAGAACCACCTCCAGAGGGCGCAAAGAGCAAAAGGTGGTCATCGCCCTCATGGCGGTAAGCTCCCAGGTGTCCAGCAGGTAGTGACCGACCATCTGAGTCACGATCGGCTCCCACCCGTTGAGCGGGTGCTGCGGAATCACCATCGTCACACTGCAGCGACGAACTCCGTCCTCCACAAACTCGTGGCCGTCGTAAACCGGTGGCTGGAGGTAACCGGCTGCACTCAAAAGCTCCCAAAGACGGCGGGGAAACCCATCCCAGTGCAGGCAAGCGGAGTGCACGTGCCCCTGCGCGTCAACGACCAGCAGCTCTTCCATCTGTCCCAACAAAAGACCGATGGATCAGCTGATGGTAACAAGAACTACTAACTCTGGAATAGTGAAAGAAATGGCCAAAACTGTAGAGAGCTTGCTTCAAAAATTCTCAAAAATTTACACAAGATCCCTCTGATGTTAAGGAACAATTCACCTAGTCATCACTAAACTCAATTCGGATTCCATGGGGGTGATATGCTCAGGTATTCAGAGTGGTGTCAACCAGGAAAACTGAGTGTCCAGAGAGGGTGTATTTTGTCTATAACTCTCAACCCAGACGTCAAAAAAATTTCAAATTTTTATGGTAAGCTCATCACTTAGTTGTCTACAACTTTCATGTTGAACGATTTTTAGTTTGAACAACTTATAAAGGTCGAAAAAATTTCAGTTGTATAGATGGTTCAGAGTTAACAGTTTTACACAGGGTTGATCCAAAAATACAAATACCATGTTAGAAGGCTTCAAAAATTTTCAAATTTTTACAGCAGCTTGATAACTTAGGAAACATCATTTAGTCTTACTACCCCAAGTCGATTTGAGTAACTTATCAGAAGGTTAAAATTCGTGGAAACCAGGTTGCAGACTTTCTGGATACTCCCTAGGATAGTGTTTTAACTGATTTGCTTGCGATTTCCCCAGAGATTTATTTGCTAATCTTTTTGAGAATGAATGCAGAACCTATACGTCCTCACCAAGGAAAAATTGCCAAGTAACCTTGGTCTTACGCAATGACTTTGGTGGCATACATATTACGTCTCTCACTATATAGCTACTTGATATAGCTAGATAGCCTATAATTCGACTTCGAGTTAGCGTACCTACAGAAGATTGACAGCATATAAAATGAACCTTTCGTGCCAGCACTCACGAAAGCGTCCCCATACATTACCGATTACTATAGAATCGGCATCCATACCATTACCGCCGTATGGACAACGTTAAGCATACGTCATCGAAACAACGTATTAACTGAGTACCGTCTTTGACGGGGAATTGAATTCCAATTTCGAACCATTACTCCCCATATACACAACCGAAGTTGGTATATGGGCAGCAGCTCAAGTAGGCCACTGCTTGAGCTCCAGCGTTCGGCTCGCATCACCGACGGGAAGGTCAGACTCCCTCAGCTGACTGAGTAAGCATACCTTCGTGGCGATGATGTAGTTGCAGAATTTAAATTACAGGATTTAAATACTGAGAAGTAAGGTGCTGGAAGTTAGCCATACAAAATAAGCCACCTGATTATACCCATAAGATTCCCTAGGGCTTTACGTCCTAGACTTGTCCTTGGAGATCCTAAACTCTTTCAAAACTTTAGTAGCTTTGAAGTCAAGTTTTAAGTTGTTGTTGTGAAAACCGAGGTTGCCATCCCTGGTAGGCTGTCTGCGAGCTCTGATGCCAGCTGTGGCGGAACCACCCAAAACTATTGGGCCCGGGTGCACTGATCTTCGTTGCTAAGCAACTCTGACCCAGTTTGGCACTCACCGGTAGTTCCTCGAGTGAAGCCTCGATAAAAGCCACGCTATTCCAGGATCAGCAGACAACACCCACACGAAGGTGAGCCCAGAGATTACAACACAAACCATCTCATACATCTCAGAGTGATTGCAGCGGAAAGAAAATTTATTACAAACCATGTTCAGACTAGCGAAGTACTACGGAGTTCCAACTCCTCAAATTATTCAAGTCTCAAAGTTCAGTGGAAGCATTAAAAGATAACTAACGAGATAACGTGACGCATCGGTAAGCCCGTACGAATGCGTCACTCAGCGGGAGGGTGATTAGCACCAGCTGAAGGGCCATCCCACTCAACAGACCAACCCAGAGGCAGAGTACAAGGCCAAGTAAGACTCGCAAACAGATCTTCAAAGTTAGTACCTGAAAAACAGTGCCACAAGCAAGGCTGAGTATACTATTACTCAGCAAGACTGACCCGTCTCCGGATATAACATAGTCCGATAACTAGACATGCAAGGCTTTTTGGTTGGTGGGGTTTGTTTGCCAAAAATGCCGCTAAGTGTTGATCCTTATTTTCAGATTTTATCTAGCCATCTTCTAGTTGGATTAACCATTCTAATTTGCAACTAACTCTACACAAACATGGTAGAGCAATCATTTAATCAACCAGCAGTATTATCATCATCATGTTCCACTTGTTACTCTGTGTGACCGAAAACATTAAGCAATCTCATGCCGTGAGAGGCGGACGATTCTGAATCGAATTTCAACCTGGCCAGGGGAACCTAGACCACACGCATGGGGATCGACTTCGCTCCCGCCCACGCTACTTTTCCCTTTTCTTTCCAGTCCGTGGATCCGGAACACCCTCCCCGACTACAGAGTCCGACCACTCTGCACCCGTACGTCGCGACATAAAAATAACCCTACTTCTACCAGGAGGGTGCGAGATCGTTCCACTCGCCGGTCCAATCAGGTACTTAAGCTTACCGATTACCATATTTCTCGGTATGTGGCTAGTACTTTCAAACGCTTAACGAAATGAGCCACACACCGCGACCTTAGCCATTTTTGCCTACACCAGCGGGGTATCACCACTACACAACCCCGCCCGTTGTCCTTACATTTCAACAGGAATTAAAGTCAGTACAAATCCTATTTGCTCGCGAGAGGCAGGGAACCACTCGACTTCTACCGAACCTATTTAGCATGGCAACTAGTCGATAAAAAGATCCGGTATCAAACATAGGTTCCTATGGATCATGCATCTAGGGTTTTCGATCAACGCCTAGAGAACTTAATTGCAGAAAACCAACTATTACCATACATTAATAAATAGATAGCAGAATGGTAATTCGGAAAAAAAATAGTGGGATTATGCTCCGGGGCTTGCCTTCTTGGGCACTGTCAGACAGAAAAGCTTCTGGGGCTTGGCCCAGGTCTTGAGACAAGTTAGTACAGTTCAGATTAACCTCCTGCTCCGCACGAGAGTCCGCGGGCACCAGTTCGTAGTCTCCGTCCGCGAGGTTAACCGTTTCTATATGCAATGCAAGATTTTGAGTTATTCAGGGATATAATTTCTTCCCTTCACGATAAAGTTGTAGTCCATGAAAGTTAATTTAGTGATGATTTCACATTTCATTGCATGGGCAACCGTTTATAGAGTAGCAAACATAACTACGGTTATTCATGAATGAGTGGGGTTTTGGGTTTTCATTTTTTTTTTATTTCAACACATAGCATGCTTTCATTATTCCTTAACAACACCACTACTAAAGAGCTAGTGATGAAACACTAAAGTAACTCAGATTCAAACTTGAACATTAGGGTATAAATTTCAGCATCTACCATAGAGCAAGAACTATAACTATTTATGCAAAAGGATTACTCTAGTTACTTCATCTTTTTGTACAGAATGTTAAACATGGATTCTGGTGCTACAAATTTTATGCAAGCAACTTCAAAGCTTAAACTCAGTACTGAAATTTTTCCAGATTTTATACACTTATATAGCAGAGGTGATAAAAAGATTAAAAACAGCAAGTCATTAACAAAGATTAAATCTACAGAAAGTTTTACTAAGGATTTGCTTCTCAAATTTTTACCAGAGACTGGTCCTGAGTTAAACATACTCCAGAAAATTTTTCAAGATTTAACTCACTATGATAAATTAGTTATTCAGTTAATTTAACATGAGTTTGCATGAATTTCTCAAGATGCATCCGACCAGTATTGCATCTGAAATTTTTATCACAGGTAGAACATACTCTAAACAAGATCATGCCCAAAAATGATGATCAGAAACATTGTAGATTACTCAGAACAAAAATAGTAAATCTAGCCCTAAGATGTTAAGCATGATTATTCACCAAGGCAAAACTCTGTAACTGCAGCTCAAAATTTTTAGACAGGAACATAGAGCTAAAAAGAGACTCCAGAAATAAATATAAATTTTTCTGAGCATAAGAACTATATATGAGGAATTAAGTTGATTAAACAAGCATAAATCATGGTATATAGCAAATGAACTCTAATAAATTTGAATTTTAGAGATTTGCAGGGATTCAGTGGCACAAGGCTGTAGTAAAATTTTCAGAGCAAGTTCATGTACACATTTCCCAGAATTAAATCGAGATTGCTAACAACAGATTAGAGAATCTTGATTGTTCTAACCCGATAACTGTTTTGGTTTGGTGTCATCTTTTTACTGTGATCTTAGCATCCCATTAGTTATAACATATCCAAAAATCAAAGTCATTTGATGAGCAGAACTTCATGAACATGCAAAAGGTGATTTTCTTAATCTTTTCCCTAGATTAAATTCGGTTGAGTTTCTGCAAATGTGAATGTTACAAAATTTGTAGATTTTGTTACAAGGATTCCAGATCAGTTGAGTTTGCATTTTTCTGATTTTTCTGTGATTTGTTTCGTATTTTAGAAGTTCACTGGTATACACTGTAAAACTTGCAGAGACACCCTTGAACGAAAAAAAGAAATTACAACCGGGTCCTTCGCCGGCCTTCTCCGCCGTGGCATCTTGCCGGTGGTGTTCTGCGGTGCAGGGCTTACCGGGGCTGCCACGGGGAGGCGCGTGGGGGAGAAAGGATCGAGGAACACCTACCCTGGT
Organism: Panicum virgatum; assembly: GCF_016808335.1. Classification (NCBI taxonomy): domain Eukaryota; kingdom Viridiplantae; phylum Streptophyta; class Magnoliopsida; order Poales; family Poaceae; genus Panicum; species Panicum virgatum. Next base: position 47,999,196 of record NC_053147.1, on the reverse strand, counting down.
CGACGTTCGAGCGTTTGGAGCACAGGTTCAAGCTCGTCGGCGTTGATGGCGGGTCGGTTGTTCGGTTCGCCGGCGCTGGAGGCGAAGGAGGGCTCGGGGTAGGGGAACAAGGCGCGCACGAGCACCGCGTGAGCTCGTGGATGCTTCTGGGGTAGCTGTCGGGCTCGGTCTTCCCCGGAGCTGGCCGGTCCGCGGTGAGCCTGAGCTCGCCGGCGGCGGCGCAAAAGGGGAACGGCTTCGGGAGGGCGTTTGGGTTCGATTCCGCGCGCGTGGAGCGTAACTAGGAGGTGGAGAAGCTTCTGCGGTGGTCGGAGGGGGCAATGTGGGGCTGGGCTAGCCGGTCCGCGCGAGCTGGATCTCGGCGGCCATGGCGGAGCGGCGGGAGGAGGGAGAAGAGGAAGAAGGGGCGCGACCGTGGGTTTCTGCGGGTCTTTATAGGCCAAAGAGCTCCTGGGTGAGCAATGTAGTGACTGGGGGCGGTCGATTTGGTCCTGGGCGGCTCGACGGCGAGCGGGCGGAGGAGGCAGCGGCGCTGCGCCGGCCGGGGTGTCGTGGCGGCTCGGGAGCGGCCTGGGACGCGTGTGCGCGCGAGGAGGTGCCAAGGGGCGGGCCAGGTGGCGTTAAACGGTTTCCCCGGGTCCATTTGGCCGTGGGCGCACGGTGGACGAAGTCCACCGGCGGCGTACGGCGGGCGGCGGCTGAAACAGAGCAAGCCGGGAGAGAGAGATGGAGGTAGGGGCTCTTTTGCGATTTCTGAAAATTTCAGGGACCTCTCGGTAAACTAAAATTATCTCCTATTTGGAGGGCTCAAATGGGAAAGTGTTGAATACCATTTTTGCATAACTTTTCAAGATCTACAACTTTTGTGTTATGCAAATTTTCGTTTGAAACTCACATTTTGAACTATTGGTACATTTACATATTTGCACAAAAGGACTTTAGTTTTAATCAGTTTTTGACTTGATTTTGGCTGAAGTTCAATTGAGCACATGTCAATTGAAATACCTCTCATGAGCCAACAAAAATTTTGTGCACATTTTTTAATTAAAATTTGAGTAGTTTTTCACTCCTTTCTCTTTTTCCTTTAATTTCTTTTGTATGATTTGTGTCTTATTTGGTCCTTTCTCTTTGAATTAGTTTCCCAAATTTTTCTTTCAACTTTAACTAAGGTGTATTGATTGGATTTAAAAGTATTGACACCTGAGGTGTCACAGGTGTGAAGAGTTATGATAAAAAATTTTAACGCTGCGCATTCTGAAATCCCTCTGGACAGATTGCTGCGCCGTAATAAAACAAGCATAACTTCTTTATCCGGAGTTCGATTGGAGCGAATGACCACTTGTTGGAAAGATAATTGGATGCACCTTGCAATGGAGCAGAAGTTTGGTACATGTTCTGCACTGGATGAAGGGGAATTCAACGAGGATAGAGGTAGTAGCAACCGACGAAGAAGGTGATGACGATGTCAAAGGATGATTGGAAGGCTGTGTATGCAAAAGATGATGATTTGAAGTTGACCAAAGCTGGAGGAAACAAGATTAGAAGAACCACGACACCACCTATCTTCTCCAGTACTTGAGAGCAACAAATTGAATGAGACAAACTACATGGATTGGATCAACAACCTGAGAATTGTTCTCAGGGCTGCTAACAAGGAAGATGTTCTAGATAACCCACTGCCAGAAGAGCCTGCTGCAAATGCCCCTGCTGCTGAGAGGAATGCTTATAGGAGAGCGGTTGATAACATCCGTGAAGTGAGCTGTCTCATGCTAGCTTGCATGGAACCCGAGCTGCAAATGCAGTTTGAGAATAACCATGCGGCGCACGATATGATCGTGGCGCTACGGGACATGTTCCAGACTCAGACCAGGACTAAAAAGTTCAATGTGTCCAATGCCGTTGCTGAAACAAAGCTAGTAGAAGGAGCATCAATAGGGCCGCATGTAATCAAGTTGGTTGGTTACACACAGAGGTTGGAGAAGCTGGGCTTCCCACTTGGCCAAGAGTTGGCCACTGATTTCATTCTTCCCTCTTTACCTCCGAGCTATGGAAACTTCATCTCGAACTACCACATGCATGGGGCTGAGAAGGGCTTGAACGAGCTGTGCGGCATACTCAAGACGACAGAGAGTGACATCAAGAAAAGCACACTTGGTGGCCATGTGATGGCTATCTAGAATAAGCCCACTTTCTGGAAGAAGAGGAAATGCAAGGCTAAGGTTGCGAACCCCAAGCCAAACCCTACACCCAAGGCGAAACCTAGACCAGCTGCAGACAAGGAGTGCTTTCATTATCACTAGCCAGGGCACTGGAAGAGGACATGCAAGCTATACCTAGCCACGTTGAAGAATCGTTTTTCCACCTCAGGTTCACTTGTTGTTCATATTACAGAAATATTTCTCGCTGACTCTTATGTTAATTCTTGGGTATTTGATACCGGATCGGTTGCTCGTATATGCAATTTGATGCAGGGAATGCCAAAGAGTAGAAGCATTGAAAGAGGAGAAGTTTTGCATCGGCAATAATGCAAGAGTTGCTACTTTGGCCGTCGGGGCGATGCAACTACACCTACCGTCAGAATTTGTCTTGGAGCTTAATAATTGTTATTTTGTTCCTAGTTTGAGTCGAAACATTGTGTCTCCTTCATGTTTGATGAAGGATGGTTATTCTTTTGCGATTGAAAACAATGGTTGTGTGATCTCTAAGAATAATATGTTTGTGGCTTTGGCGTCTATTAAGAATGGGCTATTTATTTTAAATCTTGATGATTCTCCTGTCTGTAATATAAGTGCTAAAAGGCCTCGTCTAAGTTCGTTTGATTTAGAATCATACGAGACATGCAAAGCTTGTTTGCTGGGCAAGATGACCAAGACACTGTTCATATGTTTTCCAGAGAGAGCATCGGATTTGCTGGAACTCATACATACTGATATGTGTGGACCAATGAGCTCGATTGCTAGAAGAGGATTCCAATACTTCATCACTTTTACCGATGACTTAAGTAGATATGGCTATGACTACTTGATTAGGCAAAAGTCTGAAACCTTTGAAAAGTTCAAGAAATTTCAGAATGAAGTTCAAAATTAGCATGGCAAGAAGATTAAAGCCTTGCGATCTGATCGTGGGGGGTGTTGACGGCCATAAATTCACATTCTAGCCGTCAATTTCTCGGGAATACCAAGAGCTTTATATTATGTTCCATTCATATTTTTTTTATTTCTAATGAGTTCCGCAAGTTTTGGATGAGTTTTAATTTCAGGAATAAGTGCACAAAAAATGGACAGAAATGGGCAAAAACCCAGGCCAGGCGGCCTCTCCTAGGCCGGCCGGCCTGGCACCTCTGAGGACACAGCCCTGGCTTCGATCCAGTGGCATTGTGACACAATCATAATGATCGGAGTCAAGGATTGGGTCTCGGTTTAATCAAATGGACCGAAAGGCATTGGCATCGATCCAAAGACCCGCAAGGCAGCCCAAGATCAATTGTAAACTAGTGACCCACTTCCCTGGAGAAAGAACAAATGTGGAGTGAAATGTCGGCGCAATGGAGGGCCGAGTTGGGCCAGAGGGAGTGTTGACGGTCACTAACGACCAATTCTAACCATCAACTCCTGCACAAAAAGGAACCACAAAGTGGAGTAAATTCTAGCATAGGGTTTATTTATTAACAAATTCCACATATGGTCCTTGAGAATGTGTGCAGGTGATTTTGAACTAATTTTGCAGGTTTCAAGCACACTTTGGCCCGACGTAAATCGCAGAATTTATCAGAGCACCGATTCAGGCTCAAATGGACCAAGTGTAGCCCAAGAACCTAGTTCAGACCACTCAAGACAGGCCAAGCCCGACTGGGCTAGGACAAGGAGGCCCAGGACAACCTGCTGGACGAAGCTGGGGGCGGTTGGCCCACCTGGCAGGGCGACCGACCTACTGGACGGCCGACCAGGCCCATGGGCCCCACCGCCTCATCCTCGACACGTGGCGCCTCCCTGCTGGTTGTTTAGGTCGGTTCCAGGTGCTTCAGCTCGTGGCTCCCTCCTATAAATACAAGGGAAGGGGTAGAGGTATGAACACACAACACACAACACAACACACACAACACATGTCTCACCTCCAAGTGTAGAGCCTCTCTAGCTTGTGTTTAGTAGGAGTTTAGGAGTAGAGGTACTCAGGAGGGGCACCGGCAACAGCGCTCTTCTCCAAATTGTACCTCTACGAGAGTGAGGGAGATAGTCGGGGAATGTGCCGGGCTTGTCGGCGCTCTTCTCTGCTTGTACCTTGGCGAATGCTTATTCGGTTGTAAGTGTTCGAGACTTTCCTTGCTTATTTAGAATTAGAGTTTAGATCGCAAGTTATCATCTCTGCCTTATATTAGTTGATGTGTATGCTAGCGAGTAGCATTTGACTCTAGAGTTGGGCTCCGGATAGAAAAGGATAACCCTATATGCCTCTAGAGTTAGTAGGGAAAGGCGTAGACGTGGTGTCTAGGCTGGACTATACCACTCAGTTGTTTGATAGTCCCACGGTTTGTAGAGGTAGCCGGCAGGTGGTGACAGCCGTGTTTGAGCCTTTTAGTAATCCTCCACATTCGGATATTCGATAGAGCACATATTGGAACTATCGGCTTGAATAAGACGGTCTATTCCTTTAGCTCGAAGTATAATGGCGACGTGATCTCTTCTTCTAGGCATAGATTCTAGATATAGAAAGTCCTCTCTTTCCTATCCTCCTACACCAGTGTGTGAGTCCTTGGATAGCCTGAACCCGTAGGTAGTGTACTCACGTTCCCTAGAGGATACGATACCCTGGAATACTCTTGGGTGAAAGCTACAGCGGTATCCGTGCACATCCGGATTTTATTCGTGACGTTACAAAATACCAACAAGCTTTCTGGCGCCGTTGCCGGGGAACGGCAGCTACATTATCTTCGGACTCAGTCGTCCTTGTATCTTTTTCATTTTTTTCCTTCTACCTTTACCCTGCTACCCATGGAGCAGCTATCCTTTCCCTAGCTCTCTACCCCAATGGGCGAGTTCTTTGGGCCAACACCATCTTCCTCATCTGACCATGAACTCGACCCTGGCTTTATAGCCATGGTTCGGAAGCGACCCTTCTCTGGAGAAATTCATGAAGATCCCTATGAGCATTTGCTAGAATTCGAGGAACTATGCTCGGGTCTAGAAATCCTAGGCATGACACAAGAAGCCTTGCGGTGGAAATTGTTCCCCTTCTCTCTTATAGAGAAGGCGGAGCAATAGTACACCCACACGATAGGAAATATGAGCGGTGATTGGGAGGAGCTTCGAGATGACTTTTGTTACTCGTTCTCCCTCACCGAACGCATAGACTCCCTATCAATCGACATCCTTGATTTTGAGCAATTAGAGAAGGAGTCCATAGGTGCAGCATGGGCTAGATTCTCACGCCTTTTGGCATCTATCCCAGATATGTCTATACCCGATGAAGTATCATTGGAAGTTTTCTACTCGGGTTTAGACATGGAAACTACCCTAGAGTTTGACGACGCCAGCGGAGGATGGTTCATGCACACAACTCCGGAAGAAGGAAGAGATATCCTAGATAGTTTCTTAGAAGACTCTTTCTTCTCTACCGACTATAGTGAACCCCGCCGGGAGGAATCCGCATCGAGCCATGAGAGTCTCTCAACACCCGAATCTGAGCCTTCATCTTCCACATCTCAATATTTGTTTGTTGAGCCCTCTCCCGAACCACGAACACCGAAGGAAGAATAAATTCAACCTTCGGAGTTCTCTTCCCGATTCGAGGATGATCCATCAGAAAACATCCGAAACACATCGAATTATCTTAGGCACGAGGAGCCTATGAAATCGATGTGTCCTTATGAGACCTTCGATATAATTTCCCGCCATACACCCACAATTGATTGGTCAAAGGAGGCAAAGCGTGCTTCCGAAGGTATTCGGATTAGCCCAACCTCTGCAGCCATCACTTGTTCTGTGAAGGGAAAAATCATAGAAGCTCTTCATGACCCTGCTACTGAGATTTTCATCATACCCGAGTACCTTTTGGATACTCTTGTGGGTAACAAGCCTTTAACCCCGTCCGACAAATACTTTAAGAGTCCATTCGGACTATACTTTGAATGTCGGGGGATTGCAAGGAACGTGCCTATCACCATAGACAAAATCGAGATGCATTTAGATTTTTACATCTACGATATCCTCGATTTTGATCTTCTCCTAGGCCTCCCGCTAGAAAAACTTCTGGCATCTCATGGGAGCCTAGATGAAATGCTAAGGGAAAATGCTTCTGCCACTGCTGCCCCTTGTTTAGAAAATCCCATGGTGAAGCATTTCCCTGAGCAGAACTTGCTCGAGGAGATGGTGCATACATCTCCGTTCATATCATCCGAGCTCGTTCTCTTGGGATTTCTAGAATCCTCTGAAGAATACGACTCGGAAGATAGCCTTCACTTTTGTGGAGATGAACGTTCATCATCACCCTTGACCGAGTTTGAGCCTCTTCCTGCTAGCCTAGAATATGTTGTTCTCGACTATGATCTAGAATCAACATCAAGCTTTCACAATGCATCTCTTGAGATAGAGAATCAATGGGCCATGGAATTCTGTGAGGCGCTGACTCTGGAGTCCAATGAAAAGGATTCCTCAAATGAGCATGGGAATTTCACTTTTGACATACCGCGTAAACCATGCTCATTCAATACAGCTCCAGAGTCAGGCATGCTTAGTGCACCGTGCACACACGAGGACTACAACCAACTTAAGGTCCTCTTTTGCAAAATCTTCAGAAGGTTGGTTGTAGATGTATATGTTTATCATAAACATTACAGATTTCGTGCGTGCACCGTGGCACTAACCTTGTAGCTAGCTTCAACAATTGGTGGTGAAACAATGACCTATCACCAATGGTGGCTGCAACGGTTGTCATGGTCGAGCTTATGACCAGAAACAAAGCACTGACGGGAGATAGCCCGGACTATCATTTATTATCTACTTATTTATTTCCCTTTCAATAAAAAGCAAGAGCATGTTCTAGGATAGTTTTCCTTCGGGTATTTTTGGTCGCTAACCATTCCAGGGGAAGATCAAAGAGAACAATGGACAGACAACACCTATGAACACGTGAGCTAAACCAACTACAACACCTCGATATGCCTTGATGAAGGAACAACTACAGAAGGAGACTTGAACTCCATACACTTGAAGTTTTGCAAACTCCAAGTGTGGGGGAGGTATGTGAGTACCCCAAAGTAAGATCTTTTCTCAATTCATATATTGTCTTGGAATTTGTGTAAGTCCTCGCATCTTGCTCAAAAAAATGAAAAATGAAAAAAATGAGAGGAATTGCCATGGTGACAACATTGAGTCTTCATCAACAAAATGCTATGGTAAGTGCTCTCAATGTCCTGCTTTTGACATTAAACAAAGCCCTGCCGGGACGTCGGCCGAGGATCACCAGGTTCATGCTCATACTTATCTCCCTTTGAATAATGCTCAATCATGCTTCGTGCTCCCTTTATCTGTCCTCGTACGCTCTAGTTTGAATGTGTGTCATGAAACACATTCATAGGCGTTCTAAATCAAGCATGGTGCTTGGGTTAAAATGTCTTCTTCAGTCAAACTTACATGGTGTCAAGTTTGATTGATGTTCTAGAGTTAATACCTTTATAGATATTGGTTGTACATGCGGACTAACCCATGCAGGAAAAACTTCAAATCCAATTGGGTGAGTCATCAAGCTGAATTCAAATGGAAAGGTAAGACAAGATTTTGAATTAATGTTGCACAACATACTCATGTTAATGCAATCTTGATCCAGCCTTGCTTGAGTAAGTATCTTGGTGAGATTAAATTTTAGTTTCAATAAATTTTAGGAGCTCCCTAGTTCTTAAAACCAGTAGAGCTATTAGTTTGTTTCCATATTTTTGTTTTTGAATAAGCACCAGGTACAAGAACAAGTGTGGGGGAGATCTCTCGGAACATTCAAGCATATACACTCGAGATCTCCCACAATATGTGCACAACACCAAACGAACTAGAATGCAGAAGGCCAAGACGAATCGGTGCTAGCAAGGTTTGGACAACCGATACTACCACCATTTGTTCTTCATCACGACGGTTTGCAAACTCTAACCCTCACTCTCCCCAACCTATGAGTTTAAATGAAATCTTTGGTTAATCATCAAAATTAAACTCAAGGTATCCTTTGGTTCTTGTGCTTCTCTATGATTGGTTTGCATACCTTTTATTCTTTGCTAAACCTGAGCTTGTGAATCATATCTTAGGGAACCCGTAATTGTTAAGTTGTTGACTAGTGAGATATGGTTTGATGCAAGAATCCTTGCTTTATCTGCTTATGTGTCTGGGAAATTTTTATCAAAAGGAAAACCTCCATAGCTTTACAACTCCACGTGTTTGTCCTACCAAAGCCATATGTTGATCTTCATGATACAAAACTTTATACATATGTGCCTTGTTGTTGCTTTGAGCTTCTTCAAACTATGTGACCCTAGTGAGATGTCTTTCATACTTGTTTGATCAAGATCATGTGCACTCCACCAGCTGAACTTCTACACTGGAAGTCAGCTATGCCATTCCATCCATCCACAAAATAAAACTCCATGTTTAATGATCTCTCTCTCTCTAGTATCCTTCAAATGAGGCATGGGCTATATAGAAAAAAAAGAGAGAAAAGATGGCATGCCCAAGAAGCATGATGCAAAAAAAAGAAAAAAAATGGACACATCAATGTCCATGAAAAAAAGAGAAAAAATATATATAGCCATGTCTTTATGATATCCAAATAAAGGAGAGAGATTCATAAAAGGAGTATTTCATTCCATTTCCACCATCCACACATGTGCACAATCTTGATCAACATGTTTGATTTGTCATCTCCATGGATCCATTGTTTGATTTTGCGATATATGTGACACAAGTGCATGCTTCCATTTCCCTACCATGAGCTCCACATATGCCATCTTTAGAAGTTGGATGTAAACAAGCAATGTCTTGGTGAGGATATATATACACAGTGAGTGACATGAGAGATCCTATGGAGAAGTAAAAGCTATGGTTGGTCTTTGCAAAAATATTTTCAAAACCCAAGACATGGCAGGAAAGTGGAGGAGACTGAAGTCAATACCATTCCACTCTTCAACTTCCCAAACAATTCATGGTAGACACATCAAAATTCACAGGCAAAGGTAAGGCCTAGAATAATCTGTATATAGGTGTCATATCATGTGAAGTCGGGTCCGCCTTAGTTCTAGCCTTTACTCGAGGACGAGCAAAGAACTATGTGTGGGGGATCTTGTTGACGGTCACTAACGACCAATTCTGACCGTCAACTCCTGCACAAAAAGGAACCACAAAGTGGAATAAATGCTAGCATAGGATTTAATTATTAGCAAATTCCACATATGGTGCTTGAGAATATGTGCAGGTGGTTTTGAAATAATTTTGCAAGTTTCAAGCACACTTTGGCCCGACATAAATCACAGAAATTATCAGAGCACCGATGCAGGCTCAAATGGACCAAGTGTAGCCCAAGAACCCAGTTCAGACCACTCAAGATAGGCCAAGCCCGACTGGGCTAGGACAAGGAGGCCCAGGACAACCTGCAAGACGAAGCTGGGGGCAGTTAGCCTACCTGGCAGGCCGACCGTCCTACTAGTCGGCCAACCTGTCCCATGGGCACCACCGCCTCATCCTCGACACGTGGCATCTCCCTGCTGGTTGTTTAGGTCGGTTCCAGGTGCTTCAGCCCGTGGCTCCCTCCTATAAATACAAGGGGAGGGGTAGAGGTATGAACACACAACACACACAACACATCACTCACCTCCAAGTGTAGAGCCTCTCTAGCTTGTGTTTAGTAGGAGTTTAGGAGTAGAGATACTCAGGAGGGGTGCCGGCAATGGCACTCTTCTCCAAATTGTTCCTCTACAAGAGTGAGGGAGATAGTCGGGGGATGTGCCGGGCTTGTCGGCACTCTTCTCCGCTTGTACCTCGACGGATGCTTATTCGGTTGTAAGTGTTCTAGACTTTTCTTGCTTATTTAGAATTAGAGTTTAGATCGCAAGTTATCATCTCTGCCTTATAGTAGTTGATGTGTATGCTAGCGAGTAGCATTTGACTCTAGAGTTGGGCTCCGGATAGAAAAGGATAACCCTGTACGCTTCTAGAGTTAGTAGGGAAAGGTGTAGACGTGGTGTCTAGGCTGGACTATACCACTCAATTGTCTGATAGTCCCACGGTTTGTAGAGGTAGCCGGCAGGTGGTGACAGCCCTGTTCGAGCCTTTTAGTAATCCTCCACATTCGGATATTTGATAGAGCACATATTGGAACCATCGGCTTGTATAAGCCGGTCGATACTTTTAGCTCGAAGTATAATGGAGATGTGATCTCTTCTTCTAGGCATAGATTCTAGATATAGAAAGTCCACTCTTTCCTATCCTCCTACACCAGTGTGTGTGTCCTTGTACAGCCTGAACCCGTAGGTAGTGTACTCACGTTCCCTAGTGGATACGATACCCTAGAATACTCTTGGGTGCAAGTATGGCAGCCCCGCCCGACATAAACTGGCTTAAGTGCGCTAACCATCACCGAAACGGTTACTAGGGTTAACACGCACTTAAAACGGAGTCATCCGGCAGTGCTGTCGGGTAAAATCCCGATTAAACCACTTGAAACAAGATCGACAAAGCAGTCCAGAGAATGCAACATTCCACAAATTTTACAGCATAGAGTATGAAATTGAATTATTATTACAAACCAAGTTTGAATTGATAAAAGTACAACAGAGTTTAAGTTTGACAGAAAATGAACGATAGTCTAGCGACGAAACAAGACGTCATGATGAAGCCCGTACATGACGTCAGCCACATCCCCAGATGTACCACCTGAAAAACAAACCCACAAGCAAGGCTGAGTATACTAATACTCAGCAAGGCTTACCCGACTAAGGGTATACTTAGCCCTTTATCTAGACATGCAAGGCTTTTGGCTGGAGGGGTTTGGTTTGCCGAAAAGCAGTAAAGAGTAGATCCTTAATTTCAGGTTTTAGCTTCCGAATTCTAGTACAATTAACCATTCTAGGTGAGCCTCTATCCAATAGCATACATGGTGGAAAACAATTATCTTTCATCATCCAACCAACCATATTCATCATCATCATCATCATCTTTCACTTCTTACTCTATGTGGCAAAAGGGTTAAGCAGTCCCAAACCTTGAGAAGCGGATGATTCAAATCGAATTTGTTAACCTGGCCAGGCAGACCTAACACACACGCATGGGGATCGACGTCTCGCTTCGCCCACGCGACTTTTCCCCTTTCTTTCCGGGTTGTGGATCAGGGTCACCCACCTCGACTACAAGAATCCACGCCACAGTACATCGGGTCGTGAGCCTTCTTGCACCCGCATGTGGCCGCATGAGAACAACGTTCAAGAGGGTGAGGGAGAAGTCCACTCGCCGGGCCGATCAGGTACTTCTTACCGATTACCATATTTCTCGGCATGTGGTTAGTACGTTCAAAAGCTTAACCACCACTACCACACACTGCGGCCTTATCATCTTTCACTAAACAGACGGGGTATCACAAGTACCACAATCCCACCCGTGAGCCTTATAGTTGCAATATGTAGTAGACATTCAACTCCTATAATTCTCGCGAGTGACAGGAAATCACTCGACTTCTACCGAACCATTAGCCTAGCCATCTAGTGACCTACACATACTAGTGTTCAAGCATAGGTACCTAGGAATCATGCAGCTAAGGTTCCAAGCAACTCCTTTAAACTTAAATGCGCGAGTAGATAGAAATAATAAGTTGCATAAATTTAAAATAGATAGGACATGCTCCGGGGCTTGCCTGGGAATAACACTAAGTCAGTGTTAGTTAGAGGATAAGTGCTCGGCGAGCATCTTCCTTCGGTCGTGCACATCGGGATCCAACCGTCCATCTTCTAGACGTGTCCACCATTCACCGTCTTCTGGCTCGGCTTCAACGTCACATCCTTCACGTGGTTCATCTATCATACCTAAATGAAATGCAACACTGCATATGTATGAATGCATAGTTCCGAGTTGTTTAGTGATTTAGGTTTTATTATTTTTATTTTAAAGACAACGCACTAAACCTACTTAGCATGAATAGACCCGATTAAAGCACTACCTTACAAAACTTTAAGAAATAGCACGAGAAATATTTTACTGGGTACTACAGGTCATAACACGACTAAACCGACTGGTTTCATATTTTATTTTGCAAGTTACAGAGTATAGAAAAAAAAGTCAAGCTAAATCTATATTAATCAAGATTTATTTATACAGAGAGTTTCAGAATGTTTCTGGGTCTCAAAATTTTATCAGAACCTACACTAAGCATGATAAAACTACAGTAAAAATTTCAGCATTTAAAACCATTTACAACTTCAGTAAAGCATTTACTTATGTAACAACATGCATAAATAATCTAGCTAGTTTCTGTTAAGTGGACATGTTCAAACTTTTTGTACAGCAACTACATATCTAGAATGTCATTCTCTGCAAAAATTCATATATAAATATGTAGCATAAGGACCAAAGCAAAAATGACAAACTAAGCAAGGTGATATCAAGAGTAATTAACACCTCAGGTTCTACTCCACATTTGACCCTCAAACTTGGCATGAAGGTTCATATACCCAAAAATAAATAAGGGTATAAATTTCAGATTTTTCTAAGTACTAGAACTATTTATCATGAGATAGCACTATTACACATGGATTAAATCAAAACCATATCTAGAGACATGTGATGGCTTTCAAACTTTTACTACACTGTTATTTCAGGATATTAAGTGTACAGAAAAAGTTCCATCCATAAATATTCATTATAACATCAAGAAGAAAAAATGCAAGGTATTATGCTAGATCCAACAAAGTGTAGGGTTTCATCTAGTTACAAGTCTTATATGGTGCTCAAATTTTTACACAGAGCTAAACATAGTATGAAGTAGCTACCAACCAAAAATCACCCATAGATACTGAGTAGAACTCCTAGAATAATTATAGCCTATGGAATCTAATCTTTTTCCTAGATTAAAATATAAGCCGAAAATAAATATGTACATGTAATGAAAGTTGTAGATCTAGTAACAAGGAACTCAGATCAATTGAGTCTGCATTTTTCCAATTTCTCTATGAATTTATATCAATTTTACAAGTTCACTGCTTTGGAAAACAAAAAGGAAAAAGGACCTCTTTTTGCGCAGAGGCCCCTGGACTTCTGTTTCTTCCCAGGGAAGGTCCCTGGCGGACTGGACAGAACAGGGGAGAGGTTTGCGCGGTGTTTTCCGGCTAGGTCCCTTGCCAGCGGCGAGGGGAAAGTTGGGGAAAAGGGAGAGGGGTTCGCGCCACACCTTTGGGTGATGTCGGGGCGCGGGGAAGTGCTCGGAGTCGGCAGCTCCACGGAGCAGTGCGGACAGCAGCGGTCTGCTCCGGTGTGGCGGTGCTCTGGTGGGCGAGGGCGAGCGGTGGAGGGGTCGTTGAGCTTCAGGGGGAGGTCGTGGAGCGATTCCCGGGCTCAGTTTGGACGAAGGGAGACTGGAGGTGGGAGCTCCGTGGGAGCAGGGCGACGGCGGCCATGGGGTGCCGCGGCGGCAGCTCGCCGGTGGCTTGGGGTAGTGGTGAGTGGCTTGGGAGGACCAGTGAGGGCCGACGAAGCTCGCTGGGGATACGGTTGGGAGCGAGGAAAAGCGGAGGAGGGGCTCCGCATGAAAAGGGGCGGCGGCGACTATGGCGGGCGGCCATAGCGGAGGCGGCGGCGCCTCTGGCGCAAGGAAGAGCTCGGCTCTGGCTCGAGCGCGAGGAATGGAGAGGAGAAACACGAATTGGTTTCATCGGATGGTTAAGCGGTGACGAGGACAGCGGCACGGCAACGCGTGGACGCGGACGCCGAGAAGCTGCGGCGGCGCGAGCAGAGGAGATGGTGGCGAGGTCAGTTCTGTAGATAACGCGAAGTTCCAAAGTCCAGTTCGTAAACTCATATTTTCTCCTTCTTCAAGGCTTCAAACGAAAAACTTTTGAATACCAAACTTGCTTAAAATTTCGAGATCTACAACTTTCGTTTTAGGTAAAAGTTCATTTGAGGCTTCGTTTGAAAGATAAAACTTAAAACTTTGGTACATTTGAAAAGGTACTATATGCTTCGAAATTCAAATTTTTCTCCCATTTTTGTGTGGCGACTCGAAAAACTTTGAACACAAAATTTGTTCGTCTTTTGAAAACCTACAACTTTGGTTTTGGGCAAAAGTTCGTTTGAGCTATATTTTAGAAATTATTTTCAAAGCATATTTGTCTAAAATTTGAAAGAGTGTTTAAAACCTCGAATTCTATGATTCATTTGACCTGTCATTTTATGTGCAAAATTTCATATACACATAAACACACATACATACACATGCATATTCATACATACACATATACTATTTTCCAAAAGAAATACATAATTTGAGTTTTTCTTGCTTATTAAGCATGAAATCATAATTAATATTTCTTGATTAGCATCTTAAAACTCTGGGATGTCACAGTAAGCTACAGCGATATCCGTGTGCTTGCGGATTTTATTCGTGATGTTATAAAATACCAACAGGGAGGCTGGCCGGCCTCCCCCTGGGCCGGCCGGCCTCCAACTGTCAGTGTTCGGGCAATGCAATGACTACCGACTTCAGGGATCAATCCAGGAAGTCTGTGCAAAGGCGGTGGCCACGTGGCCGAAACCCCAGGCCGGCCGGCCTAGGAGAGGCTGGCTGGCCCCACCCTGTAGTGGCTCGCGTCCCAGCTTCGTGTGGAAGACAAGCACACCGACCTTACCTGCTTACAACTAACTCTACGGGGATTAACTTCCAGAACCGACCTTGGAAGGGCTATAAATAGAAGCACCATCCATCACTTCAAGACACACAACATTGGAGCTCTTCTCTCTTCACTTGTACTTTCTAGAGTAGGTTAGTTGCTTGGGAGTTAGAGTCGAGTCGAGCTTTCTCGGGTTGCTGGAGTCGTCGGAAGTCTGCTATAGCTCTTGTATCTTTCTTTTGATATTATCAATATAAGTTATCTTCTTTATTTTTCCGAGTCAGCTTTACATTCCGCTGTCTTTTATTTACTCAAGTCTGAGTGTTTAGCTTGAGCGCGGAAGTTTCCCTTTAGCTTAGACTAAATTATCTCTCTTAGTGATCGGGATCTTTTCTTACGGGTTTTCTTGTCCGGACTAGAGTATCTCGAGTTAGTGCTCTAGGTTGAGGGGGATTTCTCTCGAAGGCCTCGAGAGAAATCCTAACACCGAGTACAGACGTGGTGTCTGACCTTAGTGTTAGCTAGAAAGTGTGTGCCACCCCACGGAACCGTTGTGGTAGTCGGTAGGTACTGACAGCCCTATCCGTCCTTTGTAATCCACCACATTCAGGTGTTTTCATAGCAGTAGTGTAGGTTGCTGTTGGACTCCCCTCTCATCCCCTTCTGAAGTCCTTCCTCTTCCAGCCGCCAAAGTAAACTCTGCTTTCCCGAGAAGTAGTTAGGTGTTTAGTCTGATCTAGAGAGGCTAGCTCAATAGTTCAGAAGTGTATCAGGGGTCTTATCTCACTCGTTGTCCTCCCAGCTGCTAGATCTCTAAGGAGTTGAACCTCCGTGTGTCACTCGGTCATTGCCTGGCCATTTATCTCACTTACCTATGTGGCTTACCCCCGTCTAGTTAGTCGGACGATTAAGCTAGTACGGTTTTCACTTGATTTACGATACTCTTTACCATAGTGCTTCCCTTAGGAAAAATACGATACCCTGGAATACTCTAAGGTGAAGTGCTACAGCGGTGATTCTGTGCACTTGCAGAATATCTATTCTATCGGGCATAAGAAATTCCAACAAGCATTTCTGGCATCGTTGCGGGGAAGCAATTGGCTAAAGATATCGTAGATAGTTTGATAAACTCTACTAGTTTGTCTTCGCTAACCCTAGCGGGCTTACCATTGCTCTCTCTATCTTTTGATTGATGCAGAGCAGTGCATGACCGGTTTTGACCTACCAAGTAACTTCAACCCAAATCCAAAAAGAATTGGGAGAATCGTGAGACGTCGCGTCGTCCCACCTCAGAAGAAACTCACTTGGCCCGTCAGTTTACCCTCCACTTCAGCATCTTCATCCATGGCTCAGAAGACTCTCTGTCAATTTTCTGCCCCGTCTAGTAGCCATATTCCTACTAGATTGAATGTCAACCAAGCTGGCAATGATGGCTTTGAGCTGAAGACTGGATTCGTGAAAATGGTCCAAACAAGTCCATTCTGCGGAAGGGCATCCGAGGATGCCAATGGCCATCTCCATAACATCCTGGAGGTGAGTAACACCATCAACCCCAAAGGAACTACATTGGATGACGTCCGTATTCGTCTATTCCCGTTCTCACTGCTCGGGAAGGCCAAGACGTGGTTCTATTCCAACAAGGAAGCGTTCACTACATGGGAAGCTTGTTCAAATGCATTCCTTGCAAAATACTTTCCAGTGGGCAAGACCAATGCCCTCCGGAACAGGATTACCGGAATCCAGCAATTATCGGATGAGAGCATCCCGAAAGTCTGGGAGCGTCTCCAGGAGTACATTCAAGCATGTCACACCACGGCATGGAAGAGTGGCTGATCATTCAGAACATCTTCCATGGCCTGAATCAGCAAGCCCAGGACCACGTTGACGCAATAGCGGGTGGTTCCTTCCTTTCTCTCGATGTTGCGGGAGCAAAGGTGCTGATTGACAATATAGCTTCCAACCAAAGTTGGAAAGGAGAAAGGCAGCCAACCCGTCTAGGGGCATGCACCAGATCGACACGGTCGATATGTTAGCTGCCAAATTGGAACTTCTGATGAAGAAGCTAGAATCTCCGCACCAGGAGGTTAA
This sequence comes from Panicum virgatum, assembly GCF_016808335.1. NCBI lineage: Eukaryota > Viridiplantae > Streptophyta > Magnoliopsida > Poales > Poaceae > Panicum > Panicum virgatum. The sequence continues at coordinate 47,982,266 of NC_053147.1, read as the reverse complement.
TCAGGTTTCGGAGTCTCCTATGACATGTGAAACATGTGGCGAGTATGGGCACTCGGGCACTTCGTGCCCATTAACTCAAGAGGACGCGAACTTCGTTGGGAGCAACAATAATCCCAACTCAGGATTTCGTCCTCAGCAGGGTTGGAACTCTAAGCCCAACCTCCCCTTCGGTCAACAACAAGGTATAAACTTCAATAACAGTTTTCAGCCCACATTAAAAGACCTAGTGTACGGCCAAAAGCAAATCAATGATAATATTAGTAAGAAATTCCTTGCTAATGACAAGATCCTGGAATCTATGGCTGCACAACAAGAGGGATTTAATTCTGTTATTAAGAACCAACTGAGCTTTAACAAAATGGTAGAAACTCAAGTAGCTCAGCTTGCATCCTCATGTCCTAATGTTAACACGGGGAAACTACCCAGGCAACCAGAAGTACCCCCGAAGAAAAATGTTAGTGCGGTGACCACGCGTGGTGGTAAGACCACGCAAGAGCCACCTTTCCCACAAGATGCAGGGAAGCAGCGGAACACCGTAACCGCTAGCCATACCAAAGTTAAAGATGAAGCGCAGGAGGAGACCGTCGAATCCAACACATCTGCTACCTAGGAAGACCCCGTGGAACCCCCTAGAACTTCACGGGACTATCACGACACAACTGCCTTACCGTTTCCGGAGCGGATAAGGAAGCCGGTGGCCGACGAACAATTCGGCAAATTTGTGGAGGTAATAAAGAAGCTATATGTGAATATACCGCTTCTTGACGCTATGCAGGTACCCACGTATGCCAAATATCTCAAGGCTATTCTTGGAAACAAGCGGACGCTGCCCACCACTGAGTTCGTGCAGTTAACCGAAGAGTGTAGCACGGCTATACTCGATCCTCTCCTGGTGAAGAAAAAAACCCAGGCTGCCCCACCATCACCTGCTCGATCGGGGCTCAACACTTTTCGAATGCCCTCTACGACTTGGGAGCAAGTGTCAGTGTCATGCCTACGGTAGTTTACGATAAACTTAACCATCATGCACTTGCCCCTACTATCATGTGTTTGCAGCTAGCAGACCAAACGTTCCGCTATCCCGCAGTAATAGCAGAGAACATTCCGGTGAAAATCCGGAATTTCTTCATTCCTGTCGACTTCGTCGTACTCGACATGGAAGTCGACACCAAGACGCCGCTCATTTTGGGCAAGCCATTCTTGAGCACAGCAAATGCCCATATTGATGTTGGAGCTGGAGAGATTTAGCTCAACATTAATGGTCAGAAGGAGAAGTTTGCCTTCAAACCGAAGGTCGAACAATGCTCACAAGTCAAGGAGGTCCATCGGAAAAAGAAACCCGAGAAAGAGGCAAAGAAACCGTCGCTTCCAAACATTGAAGCCTTCATTGAGTTCGTGGAAAGTCTGCGGATTCAGGAGGAGATACGAATTCAAGAGGAGGCGAAACAGATCAAGCTTCATAATTCGAGGAATGCCAAGCAAAGGATCCAGCGTAAGAAATTTCTGGACTCGCAGAAGATGAAGGTCGAATCACAACCCACACCCAAGAAAGTGTGGCAGAAGAAGTGTCATCGCCACAGACTCCATCTGGCGACGGCAATCAAACCAAAGAGATCGAGAGTCTGGCTCTGGACTCTAAACCCAAGCCCTCGCCATAAGGTACGTTGCATATATCCATCATCGCATTGCATGTAGGATAGTTTAATTTCTCCTTGCATAAATTTTTTTTCACCCTACAAAGCATGTTAGAATTTTAACCAATGCATGTTTAAAATTTGAAAGTTTGCATCCATAGAACTTCACAAAAAAAATCGAAAAATTTTGGCCGAGTTGCAGGCCGGCCGGCCCCACCTTGTCTTCTCTGGCAGGGAGCAGCAGGGAGTGGGTTCTTTGATTAATCACAAAGCAAAGGGACAAAGGGTTGAGCACTGAACGTGCTGGAGGCAGGCCGCACAGCCCCATGCAGGCCGGCCGGCCTCTGCCCTCCGCTCATGTCCCATCACCACCGACGGGGATCACTTCACTAGCAAGCCTAAGGAGTAGAGACTCGATGTGGTTCGATGGCCGCCACTCGGAGGCCGACCGGCCTGGCCTAGGCCGGCCAGCCTGGCCCTGGCGCCCGGCTATAAATGCCAGCAAGCTCGATGTCCCTCGGTGCACTAGAAGCTCAGGTTCGAATGTCCCAGCCCGAGCTCCTTAATCTCCTCTCCCTTCCTTGAGTTTCTTTGCCTAATTGATCCCTTTCGAGTTGATTAAGTAGAGGACTCAAGTGCTAGCTCGCCCCAAAATAAAATTTGAGTAGTAATTAGTGAAGTTCATAAATCAGAAAACACAAAAAAAATTCCCCTCTAAATAAAATCATGGCACGCTGAAAGTTGAACGAACATTTGTGGTGGTTTAACGCCCCGCAAGAACGACTAACGACTAACGCTAACCCTCTTCTTAACCCCTTCTTTCCTTTGGGTATTGCTCGTACTAATCTTTTGCAAGCACCATACTGAATCGAGCCAAGGAGGAGGTCAAAAAAGCACTCTCGAGAAGATCAAGAAGATCGCGGAGTTTGTCTTCTTCTCGGGATAGCATGTCGGTTGACTCCGATCACCGCTCACACGCATCCCGGGAAGAAGAAGAAATTCTTGCAGTCCCACAAAGCCGCTTCTGCATCAGGATCCTGATGATGGTTGAACAAATCGCGTGGACATAAAGAATGCCTAAAACGGAGCTAAAACGCAAAATCTAGGCTAAAAACAAGATCCAGGGACCTATTTGTAGGTAAACTAGAAATTCCAGGGGGTTTCTGGGCAAAACCGAGGACTAAAATGTAATTAAACATTAACTCTAGGGTCTAATGCGCAAAAGAACATGGGCTGGACGGCGGTTTAAAATTTTGGAGAGCTCAGGGTTTAAAACATAAAAGTAGGGGTTTTTCTGAAATTACTTTTACACTATAGTGGACTGCGGGTTGATTTCGAGAAAGCCGAGGGTCTCTTTAGAAAAAGAGCCAGGCCGAAAGGGTATCTTTGAATCTGGGCGCTTGGATCTGGATCGGATGGCTCGGATCTAAACGGTTTGGGTTCTAATCGTGGCCGTTGGCCTCTGATCTAACGGTCCGAGTGAAAGGGGGCGGGGAACGGCGGCGTAAGGCGCCAGCGGCGTGGTCCCGTGGCGGGGTTTCGCCGGCGATGGCCGTTCTTGGCCTTCCCGGGGTCAAAAGGGACGGGATCAGGGTCGGGAGGGGACTACGCGACATGCGTAGTCCACCTAGGTGCTTGGAGCAGTGAAGCGAGGCTTGGGACGGCGTGCGCTGCGGCGGTGGCGGGCGTACGCGGTGGGGCATCGCCGGCGTGAGCTCGCGCGGCCACTGGGGTACGTTATAGGATAAAATATCTAGCGTAAAAGCACGGCGGGGAACTGGGGCTGCTCACCGAGCTTGGAAACGGTCGGTGGCGTGACGCAACGGCGCCGGCGGTGAGGACCTGCGGCGGAGACGGGGCGGATCTCGCGGTCCGGGTGCGGTGGCGTCCCTCCGGGTCCCTGGGCTCCTCGATTCGGTGCGCGGTCGGGCTGTGGAGGCGAACTGAGGGTCAGGGCGGAGCGTAACATGCTGGCGACGTGAAATCACGGTGGCGACCGAGCTTACCTGCGGCGAGATCTCGGGCAAATTCCCGTGCGCGCAGGCCTCGGAGTCGGGAGTGGAGGCCCTGGTGAGTTTCCTGGGCCCGAGATGAAACTGTGGTGGGGTGTTGCAGGGCCCGGTGCGCAGCGTGACGCGTGGCCGCGGCGGCATAGCAAGCTCTGCTCTGGTGGAGCAAGGGGAGGCGGCGGCTAGGGTTTGCGGGGCGGCGCGTGGGGTGGATGGGGTGCAGGGGAGTCACAGGGCAGTTTAAAAAGGCAACAGCCCGTGGATCCTCGGCGTGCGGGTCTGCGGGGAAGGTCGCGGGAATCTCGGGCGGACGTTGCGGCTGGCCATTTGCGCGAGCGCGACGCGGAGGGGACGAAGCTGGCAGGCGGGCCCGGGGCGCAGTGAGAGAGAGGGCGACTCGGGCTGCGGGATCGCGGGCGCGGAGCAGGCCGGGGTGGAGCGGGGGCGCGGTGGAGTGGGCCGCTCGGTGCGGACAGAGTGCGAACTGGGTCGAAGGAGCGGGCCGCGGCTGAGCGACGCGCGGGGTTGAGCCACGGGGGAAAGCTGGGTCGCGGGCTGAGGAAAGAGATGGAGAGGGTTGGGCTGGCCGGGTTGGGCTGGGTTGGTTCTTGGGTTTTGGGTGGGTTTAGGGGTCTTCTATTTTCCTTTTCTATTTCTAATTCAAACAAGTCTATTTGAATTCAACTCTAACACTCAAACAAATAAATCAATGCTCCAGCATGAATGCAACAACACAATTAAACCTAAGGAAAATTTTAATTACTTGAGGAACAAAAATTGGAATAATGCAAGACTAGCACAAAAATCCTTAGAAATTTGAATAAATCCAATTAAATTTATTATAAAATGCTGAAATTTAAATTAGGGTGTTTCATACCCTACCCCCTTAAAGAAATCTCGTCCCCGAGATTTAGCTGGGCTGGCTAACAAAGAGATCCGGATATGTCTTCCTCAGTTCATCTTCTCGCTCCCATGTAGCCTCAGCCTCACTATGGTGACTCCACTGAACTCTGCACATCTTGATGCGCTTATTCCTAGTAACCCTTTCTGATGTCTCCAGAATCTTCACCGGATGCTCAATATAAGTCAAATCTTCCTGCACATCTACTCCATCCAGTGGTGCCTGCTCCTCGGGTTCTCGCAGACACTTCTTCAGCTGAGATATATGGAAGACATCGTGAACTCCTGAGAGGTTGGTAGGCAACTCCAGGCGATAAGCAACTTCGCCTTTCCTCTCTAGCACATTGAATGGACCAACATACCTACGGATTACTCTCATCGGAGATACCTTCAGGTGTACATGATCACCAACACTGAAAGTCAGGTCTCTCCATTTGCCATCTGCATAGCTCTTTTGCCTGCTCTGTGCAATCCTCAGATTCTCCTGCACAGCCTGAACCATCTACTCTGCATCTTCTATGATATCAGGGCCAAAGAGCTGCTTCTCACCAATCTGATCCCAATAGAGAGGAGTCCTGCATTTTCTGCCATACAAAGCCTCGAAGGAGGACTTCTTCGGACTGGCCTGATAGCTGTTGTTGTATGAAAACTCAGCATATGACAGGCACTTATCCCAACTAGTACCATACTGAATAGCACAAGCTCTCAGCATATCCTCCAACACTTGGTTGGTTCTCTCTGTCTGCCCATCTATCTGAGGGTGATAAGCCGTACTGAAACGCAGCTTCGTATCCAACGAATCATGGAGCTGCTCCCAGAACCATGAAGTGAACTGAGATCCTCTGTCAGATATGATCTTCTTGGGCACACCATGCAACCAGACAATTCGAGAGATGTACAACTCTGCAAGGCTAGCACCGGAGTAAGTAGTGTTCACTGGAATGAAGTGAGCAACCTTCATCAGACGATCCACGACTACCCATATAGAGTTGTACCCTTTCTGAGTATGAGGCAATCCAACAATGAAGTCCATAGTGATCTCTTCTCATTTCCACTCTGGAATGTTCAAAGGCTGCAATAGACCTGCTGGCCTCTGATGCTCAGCCTTGACACGCTGACAGGTGTCACAAATAGCCATGTACTCTGCCACTGAACGCTTCATACCATACCACCAGAAACGTTCCTTTAGATCATAGTACATCTTCATGCTGCCCGGATGAATAGAGTAAGCTGTATCATGGGCCTCACTTAGAATCAACTTCCGGAGATCATTCACATCAGGCACGCAGATCCGGTTCTTGTACCACAAGGTACCCTGATCATCCTCTCTGAAGTGTGGAGCCTTGCCCTTTTTGAGCAACTCACGGATCTCCTGCAGCTTCTCATCTTCTTTCTGATGCTGCCTGATCTCTGCCTCTAGAGTGGGTACTGCCTCGAATGCTGCGCTCGAAGTATGATGCAAGAAACCCAGACTCAACTGCTCAAACTCCTCACATAACTCCTGAGGCATCTGGAAAGCAACGGCCATGTTGACATAGCTTCTTCTGCTCAGAGCATCTGCCACCACATTGGCCTTACCCGGATGATAGTGAATCTCCAGGTCATAATCCTTGACCAACTCTAACTATCTCCTCTGCCTCATGTTCAGCTCATTCTGCGTGAAAATATACTTGAGGTTCTTGTGATCAGTGTAGATATCACACTGCTGCCCATACAAGTAATGCCTCCAAATCTTCAGAGCATGCACAACTGCGGCTAACTCAAGATCATGAGTGGGATAATTCAGCTCATGCCGACGTAACTGCCGTGAAGCATAAGCTATCACTCTGCCCTCCTGCATCAGAACACAACCAAGACCATCCTTCGAAGCATTACAGTACACCGTGAACCTCTTGCTCTGGTCTGGCAGAGTAAGGACTGGCGCCGTAGTCAACCTCTTCTTCAGCTCATCGAAGGCCATCTGACGCTCATCAGTCCATATAAATGCCGCATTCTTCTCTAGCAAGGAAGTCAAAGGCTTCGCGATCTTGGAGAAATTCTCAATGAACCTCCGATAATATCCTGCTAAGCCCTAGAATGACCGGACTTCCTTCACTGTCTGCGGTGTCTCCCACTCGAGCACATCCTTCACCTTGCTCGGATCAACTGCAATACCTCCCTTGGAGATGATATGACCGAGGAATGGAACCTCGTCAATCCAGAACTCACACTTGCTGAACTTAGCATACAGCTGATGCTCTCTCAATCTCTGCAACACGAGTCTCAGATGTTCTTCATGCTCTTCCTCTATCTTGGAGAAGATCAGAATATCATCGATGAAGATCACCACGAAGACATCTAGATAATCCATGAAAACCATGTTCATCAGATGCATGAAGAAAGCCGGGGCATTAGTCAAGCCAAAGGACATGACCGTGTACTCATATCGCCCGTACTTGCAAGTGAATGCCGTCTTCGGAATATCCCCAGGACGGATCCTCAGCTGAAAATAACCCGAACGCAGATCAATCTTCGAGAATATACGAGCACCTCGAAGCAGATCAAAGAGATCCTCAATATGGGGCAGTGGATGCTTGTTCTTGATGGTAACTGCATTCAACTCCTGATAATCGACACACATCCTCTTCGAGCCATCCTTCTTATCTACTAGCAACAATGGAAAAGCCCAAGGAGAGAAGCTGCGACGGATATAGCCCTTGGCTAGCAACTCGTCAATAGTCTTCTTGACTTCCTCATGCTCTATAGGTGCCATGCGGTAGGGCCGCTTTACAATAGGAGCTGTGCTAGGCAAGAGATCAATAGAAAACTCGATGTCGCGTTCAGGCGGCATACCTGGCAAATCATCTGGAAAGACATCCGGGAATTCAGACACCACGCGAATACCATCCGTGGGTCTAGCGTCCATCTGATGAAGAAATCCAGAAGGCTCTGAAGCACTGACTGTCACCTCTTGGCCATCAAATGCTGACAAGTGAACTGTCCGCTGAGCACAATCAATACAGACTGCCCATCTGGTAAGGGTCTCCATGCCCAAAATCACATCTATCCCCGAGGAATCAATGACGATCAAACCAGTGCGGAATTCTACCCCCTTTATGACCATACTAACTCTGGAGCATATAGAACATGTATGTATCTGGCCCCAAGGTGAGGTAACTACCATAGCTGTCCTCATACAAGAAACTGGTATACCATGCTTCTCGGCAAATGACTTGGAAATGAAAGAATGAGTAGCACCGGTATCGAAAAGCACTGTAGCGGGGTGAGAGTTGACCATGAACGTACCAATAACCACGTTAGGAGCCTCGGCCGCTGACTCGGCCGTCACGTGGTTCACCCGACCCTGTGCTGGCACCCTGGGCTGAGCTGGGCGCCCCTGCTGTCCCGCCTGCGCCTTCCGGGGGCAAGAGTTGGCGTAGTGCCCCGGCTGGCCGCAGTGATAGCAGGTGCAAGGGGGTCCCTGAGCCTGCTGTCTGGCAGGAGGAGCTGCCTGCCGTGGAGCCTAAGGTGCTGGCGGAGCTGGTGGAGCAGCACGAGCCGGAGGTGCCTGTAACCTCGGGCCCTGACCTGCCTGCTGCTGCTGTTGAGGCGGGTACTGCTGCGGCCTCTGCTGGTATACTGCTGGGGAGGCCGGTACTGCTGCTGCTGGTACTGCTGAGCCGGCTAGAGGCGAGGACAAGTGTTGCTGCCGGAAGCAACGGGGACAATCTTCCTCTTCTTGTCCTCCATCTCCAGGTGCTTGCGCTCAGTGTTGAGCGCGCTGTCAACCAGATGGTTGAAGTCGTCGAAGCGGAGGTTGAGTAGTGCGTACTGGAGGTAGTCCTCAAGACCCTCCATGAAGTGATCCTGCTTCTTGCGGTCATCCACAACATCGGCAGGGGCGTAGCGAGCAAGCTGCAGGAATCGATCACGATACTCCGTGACCGTCATAGTCCCCTGAAGTGAAAAAGAGATAGATATATATATCGAAGGATTAATTCATGACTCAGAAAGATAGAACAAGGCGGTATTAGCTCAAAAGGAAAAGTTGAATGATTATTTCTGAGATTACCTGCTTCAGTGCAAGGAACTCCTTCTGCTTCATCTTCATAACGCACGCGGGGACGTTGTGGCTGCGGAACCGCTCCCGGAACTGGAGCCAGGTGAGAGCCTCGCGGTCCTGAACTGGGTGGGACTCCCACCACTCCAAAGCTGCACCTCACAGCTGTCCTGCTGTGTACAAGACTCGCTCTCGATCATCGCACTGAGCGATGTCCAGCTGGCGCTCCACTGCACGGAGCCAGTTGTCAGCCTGAAGAGGGTCGGACGTGTGAGAGAACGTCGGCGGGTGACCCCTCAGGAACTCGGCACGCCTATCGCGGGGCTGCGGCGGTGGAGGAGGCGGAGGCTGAGTGGGAGCCTGCTGAAGTGCCTGAACAGTGTTGTTCAGGGTAGCCATCATCTGCATCTAGAGCTGGAAGTACTGCTCCGGGGTCAGAGGCGGAGGCATCGGGATCCCAGTGCCCTGGTGGTTCTGCCCCTGGTTGTTCTGCCCCTGCTGGTCAGAACCATGCCTGGTGTTCACCATCTGATTTGGACAAAAGATTTCATGAGTAAGGATATTGCGGAATTAAATTCAGATGTATACGATATTTTTCTGCGAGAAAGACTTAGACATGATAAAGTAGATAGGATAGAGTAGATGGTTTTACCCCCAACGATCTAACTTGTTTTATTAATTAATTTAACTTTAACTTAAAACTGATTTTCATTAAACAAATTTAACTACTAAACTATGCAATCATTCAAAAATCCAAATCAAACATGTAGCATAATAACAAGCATACAGATTTCACAACTTAGCCGAGTTTAACATACGACTCGACTAACACATCGCGTCGCAGAACGTGCTATCGTATTATTATAAAGGGTCACCTAGCTGATACTCATGGTGGTCAGATGACTGATTCAGGACAAAGTCTACGAAAACTATTCTTTAGAGAGAGAAATCAAGGCAAGACGAGTAAAAGTCATAGAATTCAAGGGGTATAATAGTAAAATAGTTTTAGCAGGCAAGGATTTGGAGAGAGAAGTCCTAAAACTCGACCAGTTCTATCTAGGCTTCGTCCTACAGTCGACCTGGCTCTGGTACCACTCTGTAACACCCGGTTTATAAAAGGACATAAACCGAGCAATCATATACGTGCCAGGATCAAGTCACACGTATATAGAACAGAATGAACAGTATATCACAGCACTTATCACGTAAAAAGACATAATAAAGCGAGTACGAATGTTATTTATTACATTAATGACAAAAATGTCTGATACAGCGGAAGCGAAGTACAAATACGATAAAAACTCTCCGAAGCTGAGCAGGGCGCTACAGGGACGTCGACTGGGAAACGAACGCCTAGAAGTCCTCATAGTCCTGGTAGCGCTGAGCGAACTCCCTCGCGTCGGCAGGAACTGAGCAGCAGTAGAGTATCCAAGAGGAAAATGTAGAGAAGAGGCAAGAGTGAGTACACAACTTGTACACAACAAGTATAACACAAACTATGAGGCTCTAAGGTTGGCTGACTCAACTGCATTAGCTTTTAAGTCTTGGCAAAATTTTATTAAAGCTAATTACTACAAGTTGGTGAATTACCATAAACCCAGTTACATAGTAATTAATCAAAATTAATTAAGAACTACTGAGAACCAAACCGAACCATGCCACCCGGGGAAACCTGCCTCGTCGAAGGAAGATAACCCCACTAATGAAAAGGAGGATCTGGGCCGCTCATGACCGTGAGCACGGCTAGTATACCAGTTTTACACTCTGCAGAGGTTGCACATCTTTACCCACAAGTCGTGAGCTACACTAGTTGTTCATCACACTTCCTTAGGTGAGATGACTAGCAAACTCACTATGAGGCCTTTACAAAGAATCTCGTTGGTAGGGAGTAACCACGAGGGTGGATCGGCGACTATGGAGCAGGTCTAGTGGGCGTCATGACATGAAGCACAGACGAGGCCACTCAGCACGAGAGCCATAGAAGCTTACCGCCCCTGCCCCGCAGGTAAGTTACTCCAAACCTAAAAGACCTAATTATTACGCCAAGACCGTCCCATTCCAGTCTTGTGGTAGCGCTGTTGTCCCAGGTTGTCGCTCTATGAACCGGTCCTTATGGAGAGTGACCAACCAAGCACTAAGCACCATGCTGGCCCCCTAAACCAAGTTTCTAACAAAACATATGTAACACCCTAATTTAAATTTCAGCATTTATCAATAAATTTAATTGGCTTTATTTAATTTTCTAAGGATTTTCTGTGTTAGTCTGGCATTTAACCCAAATTTTTGTTCCTCAAGTAATTAAAATTTATCATAGGTTTAAATTTTGTTGTTGCATTCATGCTGGTGCATGGTTTTGTTTTGTTTGTTTGTAGAGGAGTTTGAATTCAAATTGTTTTGAGTTGAGAGTAAAGGAAAAAGGAATAGAAAAGAGGAGGAAAAGGAGAAGAATAGAAACCCAACCCAAGACCCTCAACCCAGCCCAAACCTAGAATCCGGCCCAACCCGCTGCGTACACCCCATGCCACGGGCCCACTCCACCTCACCTCAGCCTGGCCCACGTCTCGCCAAACACCGGCCCGGCCTGCTTCTCCCGCTCGCAGGCCTAGCATCGCGCTCACCCGCTCAGCGCCCCACGCTCACCCGCGCCCCGCTGACAAGCCTGCCCCACCTGGCAGCCTCGTCACCTTCCCCTTTCCCCTCCGCTGCGCCAACGGACCCCGACCTTCCCGCCGTGATCCCCGCGCTGCGCCGCGTCCTTAGCACGCACGCCTAGGTTCCCCGCCGCCCTATAAGTAGCGCCCCGCGACCCCCAACATCCCCTCACCCTAACCCTAGCGCCGCCCCCGCTCTGCTCCGCCGCCAGGAGAGCTTTGCGCCGCCGCAGGTAAACTCCGCCGCCCAAATTCTCCGCCGCCGGCGACCCAAAGCCCCCCCTTACCCCCATAATCTTTGCACAGGACCGCCAGGAGCTTCCCCGGGCCTGCTGCGATCCACACCGACCCCGGTTCGACCTCCCTCCGCGAGCTCCACTGGTGCGCCACCGCCAGATGTCGCCGCCGAACGCCCTACGCCGGCCACCTCCTTCAATACACAGCCCGGTGAGCTTCGCGAACCTGCTCTGGACCTCTTGGCGCTAGCCGTAGCCCTTGGGACCCCCTAGACCACCATCGTCGGCGATGCCATGTCCCGCCGAACCGCCTCACCGCTGTTTGCCCTAGCCCGGCCATCCCTGGCCCGCGTTCGGGATCCCAGTGTATCACCCGTGCCACATTTGTGCTCCCCGGCCCTTCCCCACAACAAATTAACACCCAGAGTGCCGGATTAGAGCTAACTCCGGCGGACCCTGCCTCGCGTCGCCGCGGAAAACGAACCCCGGCGACCCAGCGCCGCCGCCCTCACCCCCAACCCTTCTGAGCCGTCCGTTTCGATGTCCACGGCCTAGATTAGATCCCGCACCGATCTATTCCTAGCCCTCGGATCCAGATCCAGCGATCCAGATCTAAGCATACCCCTTCGGCCTGCACCTTTTGTTAAAGAGCCCTCAGATTTTAGCCAAATCAACCCGCACTCCTTTGTAGTTCAAAAGTAATTGCAGATATGCCCGAAACTTTGCAAGGACCCCCCTGACCTTCCGAGAAATTGAACCCGCCGTCCAGCCCCTGTCTTTTTGGCGAGTTAGACCCTGAAGCTTTAGTTTAATTACGTTTAGACCCTCGGTTTTTGCAGAAAACCCCCTGGAACCCAAGTTTTCTCGCAGTTTAGCCCCTAGAACTTGTTTTTAGCCTAGAAAATGCGTTTTAGCTCCGTTTTAGGCGTTCTTTATATCCACGCGATCGTTGTAACGCGTAGAATAGTTTTAGACTAGTTTAGTGTGCTGTTTTTATGTTTCGATGTACTGTTTCTTATGTTTTTATTAGTGTTTGCTTGTATGCTTATTGTTATGCATTGTTTTGGCCATGTGTTCGTGAGTAGACGCTGAGTTACCGGAGGAGCCCCAGTACCAGTACCCGAAGCAGCCATCTTCGGAGCAGTTTGAGTAGCAGCCAGAGCAGTACGAGGAAGGCAAGTATAATATGAACAACCCATCACATTTAAATACATTTACATACTGCATTTTAATACTGTATGCCTATAAGGACTGTCCTAGCCACTTTATATCCTTTATATATACCTTTGGGTTGCATTTTGGTTAGTTGTGCTAGGTTGCTACGCTATAACACATTCTGGTCCTTTTTAATTAATTTGATTAATGGTTTACTTGAACTTAATTCTGAGAGTGGTCCTCTATGCTTCGTGCTTGAGTGGCTCACGTCTCGTTAAAATATGGTTTTTGTAGAAACATGGTTTAGGGGGCCAGCACGGTGCTTAGTGCTTGGTTGGCCACTCCCCATAAGGACCGGTTCATAGAGCGACAACCTGGGACAACAGCGCTACCACAAGGCTAGAATGGGATAGACTTGGCATAATAATTAGATCTTTTTGGTTTGGAGTAACTTACCTGCGGGGCAGGGGCGGTAAGCTTCTATGGCCCTCGTGCTGAGTGGCCTCGTCTGTGCTTCGTGTCTTGACGCCCACTAGACCTGCTCCATAGTCGCCGATCCACCCTCGCGGTTACTCCCTACGAACGAGACTCTTTGTAAAGGCCTCGTAGTGAGTCGCTAGTCACCTCACCTAAGGAAGTGTGATGAACCTCTAGCGTAGCTCACGACTTGTGGGTAAAGATGTGCAACCTCTGCAGAGTGTAAAACTGGTATACTAGCCGTGCTCACAGTTATGAGCGGCCCAGATCCTCCTTTTGATTAGTGGGGTTGTCTCCTTCCGACGAGGGAGGTGCCTCTCGGGGTTACCTTGGTGGCTTGGTCTTGGTTTGGTTCTCAGTAGTAACATGATTAATTCTGATTAATTACTATGTAACTGGGTTAAAGGTAATTTATCAACTTGTAGTAATTAGCTTTAGTAAAATTTTGCCAAGACTTAAAAGCTAATGCAGTCAGTCAGCCAACCTTAGAGCCTCATAGTTTGTGTTATACTTGTTGAGTACAAGTTGTGTACTCACTCTTGCCTCTTCTCTACTTTTTCCTCTTGGCTACGCTACTGCTGCTTAGTTCCTGCCGACACGAGGGAGTTCGTCCAGCGCTACCAGGACTACGAGGACTTCTAGGTGTTCGTCTCCCAGTCGACGTCCCTGTGGCGCCCTGCTCAGCTTCGGAGAGTTTTTTTTATCGTATTTGTACTTCGCTTCCGCTGTATCAGACATTTATGTCATTAATGTATTAAATAACATTCGTATTTCATTTCATTATGTCTTTTTTGTGATATGTGCTATGATATACTGTTCATTCTGTTGTATATACGTGTGACTTGATCCTGGCACGTATATGATTGCTCGGTTTATGTTCTTTTATAAACCGGGTGTTACAGAGTGGTATCAGAGCCATATCGACTGTAGGACGAAGCCTAGATAGAACTGGTCGAGTTGTAGGACTTCTTCTCTCCAATCCTCGCCTGCTGAAACTATTTTACTATTACATCCCTTGACTTCTATGACTTTTACCCTTCTTGCCTTGATTTCTCTCTCTGAAGAATAGTTCTCGTAGATTTTGGCCCGAATCAGTCATCTGACCACCATGAGTATAATCTAGGTGACCCTTTTATAATAATACGATAGCATGTTCTGCGACGCATTGTGTTAGTCGAGTCGTATGTTAAACTCGGCTAAGTCGTGAAAATTGTCTGCTTGTCATTATGCTACATGTCTGATTTGGATTTTTGAATGATTGCATAGCCTAGCAGTTTAAATTTGTTTAAAGAAAATTACTCTCATGCTAAAGTTAACTAATTAATAAAATGAGTTAGATCGTTGGGGGTAAAACAGTCCACTCTATCCTGTCTACTTTATCATGGCTGAGTCTTTTTCCGTAAAGAGTTATCATATCCATCTGAATTTATCCCTGCAATATCCTTACTCGTGAAATCTTTTGTCCAAAATCAGATGGTGAACACCAGGCGTGGTTCTGACCAGCAGGGGCAGAACAACCAGGGTCAGAACACCCAGGGGACCGGGATCCCGATGCCGCCGCCTTTGACTCCGGAGCAGTACTTCCAGCTCCAGATGCAGATGATGGCCACCCTGAACAACACTGTTCAGGCTCTTCAGCAGGCTCACACTCAGCCTCCGCCTCCTCCACCGCCGCAGCCTCGCGACAGGCGTGCTGAGTTCCTGAGGGGTCACCCGCCGACGTTTTCTCACACGTCCGACCCTCTTCAGGCTGACGACTGGCTCCGTGCAGTGGAGCGCCAGTTGGACATCGCCCAGTGCGATGATCGTGAGCGCGTCTTGTACGCAGCAGGACAGCTGCGAGGGGCAGCTTTGGACTGGTGGGAGTCCCACCCAGTTCAGGACCGCGAGGCTCTCACCTGGCTCCAGTTCCGAGAGCGGTTCCGCAGCCACAACGTCCCCGCGGGCGTTATGAAGATGAAGCAGAAGGAGTTCCTTGCACTGAAGCAGGTAATCTTAAATATAATCATTCAGCGGTTTCTTTTGAGCTAATGCCCCTTGTTCTATCCTTATGAATCTTGAGTTAATCTTTCGATATCTATCTGTCTTTGTCAATTCAGGGGACTATGTCGGTCACGAAGTATCGTGATCGCTTCCTTCAGCTGGCTCGCTACGCCCCTGCCGATGTTGCGGATGACCGCAAGAAGCAGGAGCACTTCATGGAGGGCCTTGAGGACTACCTCCAGTACGCGCTGCTTAACCTCCGCTTCGACGACTTCAACCATCTGGTTGACAGCGCGCTCAACACTGAGCGCAAGCACCTGGAGATGGAGGACAAGAAGAGGAAGATTGTCCCCGTTGCTTCCGGCAGCAACACTCGTCCTTGCCTCCAGCCACCCCAGCAGTACCAGCAGCAGTACCGGCCTCCCCAGCAGTACCAGCAGAGACCGCAGCAGTACCCGCCTCGACAGCAGCAGCAGGCAGGTCAGGGCCCGAGGTTACCAGCACCTCCGGCTCGTACTGCTCTACCAGCTCCACCAGCACCTCAGGCTCCACGTCCGGCAGCTTCTACCGGACAGCAGGCTTCGACACTTCCACGCGTCTGCTATCACTGCGGCCAGCCGGGGCACTACGCCAACACTTGCCCCCGGAAGGTGCAGGCGGGACAGCAGGGGCGCCCAGCTCAGCCCAGGGCGCCAGCACAGGGCAGAGTGAACCACGTGACGGCCGAGTCAGCGGCCGAGGCTCCTAACGTGGTTATTGGTACGTTCATGGTCAACTCTCACCCCGCTATAGTGCTTTTCGATATCGGTGCTACTCATTCTTTCATTTCCAAGTCATTTGCCGAGCAGCATGGTATACCGGTTTCTTGTATGAGGACAGCTATGGTAGTTACCTCACCTGGGGGTCAGATACGTACATGTTCTATATGCTCCAGAGTTAGTATTGTCATAAAGGGGGTAGAATTCCGCACTAGCTTGATAGTTATTGACTCCTCGGGGATAGATGTGATTTTGGGCATGGAGATACTTACCAGATGGGGAGTCCGTATTGATTGTGCTCAGCGGACAGTTCACTTGTCAGCATCTGATGGCCAAGAGGTGACAGTCAGTGCTTCAGAGCCTTCTGGATTTCTTCATCAGATGGAGGCTAGACCCACGGACGGTATTCGCGTGGTGTCTGAATTCCCGGATGTCTTTCCGGATGATCTGCCAGGTATGCCACCTGAACGCGCCATTGAGTTTTGTATTGATCTCTTGCCTGGCACAGCTCCTATTGCAAAGCGGCCCTACCGTATGGCACCTATAGAGCATGAAGAAGTCAAGAAGACTATTGATGAGTTGCTAGCCAAGGGCTATATCCGTCGCAGCTTCTCTCCTTGGGCTTTTCCATTGTTGCTGGTAGATAAGAAGGATGGCTCGAAGAGAATGTGTGTTGATTATCGGGAGCTGAATGCAGTTACTATCAAGAACAAGCATCCACTGCCCCGTATTGAGGATCTCTTTGATTTGCTTCGAGGTGCTCGTATATTCTCGAAGATTGATCTTCGTTTGGGTTATTTTCAGCTGAGGATCCGTCCTGGGGATATTCCGAAGACGGCATTCACCTGCAAGTACGGGCTATATGAGTATACGGTCATGTCCTTCGGCTTGACTAATGCCCCGGCTTTCTTCATGCATTTGATGAACATGGTCTTCATGGATTATCTAGATGTCTTTGTGGTGATTTTCATTGATGATATTCTGATCTTCTCCAAGACAGAAGAAGAGCATGAGGAGCATCTGAGACTCGTGTTGCAGAGATTGAGAGAGCATCAGCTGTTTGCCAAGTTTAGCAAGTGCGAGTTCTGGATTGACGAGGTTCCATTCCTCGGTCATGTTATCTCTCAGGGAGGCATTGCTGTTGATCCGAGCAAGGTGAAGGATGTGCTAGAATGGGAGACACCGCAGACAGTAAAGGAAGTCAGGTCTTTCTTGGGCTTAGCTGGATATTATCGGAGGTTCATTGAGAATTTCTCCAAGATCGCGAAGCCTTTGACTTCTTTGCTGGAGAAAAATGTGGCATTCATATGGACAGATGAGCGTCAGATGGCCTTTGATGAGCTGAAGAAAAGGTTGACTACGGCGCCAGTCCTGACTCTGCCTGACCAGACGAAGAGGTTCACGGTATATTGTGATGCTTCGAAGGATGGTCTTGGGTGTGTTCTGATGCAGGAGGGCAGAGTGATAGCTTATGCGTCACGACAGTTACGTCGGCATGAGCTGAATTATCCCACTCATGATCTTGAGTTAGCCGCAGTTGTACATGCTCTGAAGATTTGGAGACATTACTTGTATGGACAGCGGTGTGATATCTACATTGATCACAAGAGCCTCAAGTACATTTTCACGCAGAATGAGCTGAACATGCGGCAGAGGAGATGGTTAGAGTTGGTCAAGGATTATGACCTGGAGATTCACTATCATCCGGGCAAGGCCAATGTTGTAGCAGATGCTTTGAGCAGGAGAAGTTATGTCAACATGGCCGTGGCTTTCCAGATGCCTCCAGAGTTATGTGAGGAGTTCGAGCAGTTGAGTCTGGGCTTCTTGCATCATACCTCCAGTGCAGCGTTTGAGGCAGTACCGACTCTAGAGTCAGAGATCAGGCAGCATTAGAAAGATGATGAGAAGCTGCAGGAGATTCGTGAGTTGCTCAAGAAGGGCAAGGCTCCTCATTTCAGAGAAGATGATCAGGGTACTTTGTGGTACAAGAACCGGATCTGCGTGCCTGATGTGCATGATCTCCGGAAGTTGATTCTGAGTGAGGCCCATGATACAGCTTACTCTATTCATCCGGGCAGCACGAAGATGTATTATGATATGAAGGAACGTTTCTGGTGGTATGGGATGAAGCGTTCAGTGGCAGAGTACGTGGCTATTTGTGACACCTGTCAGCGTGTCAAGGCTGAGCATCAGAGGCCCGCAGGTCTGTTACAGCCTTTGAAGATTCCAGAGTGGAAATGGGAGGAAATCACTATGGACTTCATTGTTGGATTGCCTCGTACTCAGAAAGGGTACAACTCCATTTGGGTAGTAGTGGATCGTCTGACGAAGGTTGCTCACTTCATTCCAGTGAACACTACTTACTCCGGTGCTAGACTTGCAGAGTTGTACATCTCTCGGATTGTCTGCTTGCATGGTGTGCCCAAGAAGATCATATCTGACAGAGGGTCTCAGTTCACTTCTCGGTTCTGGGAGCAGCTCCATGATTCGTTGGATACGAAGCTGCGTTTCAGTACGGCTTATCACCCTCAGACAGATGGGCAGATAGAGAGAACCAACCAAGTGTTGGAGGATATGCTGAGAGCTTGTGCCATTCAGTACGGTACTAGTTGGGATAAGTGCCTGTCTTATGCTGAGTTCTCATATAACAACAGCTATCAGGCCAGTCTGAAGAAGTCCCCCTTCGAGGCATTGTATGGCAGAAAGTGCAGGACTCCTCTCTATTGGGATCAGATTGGTGAGAAACAGCTCTTTGGCCCTGAGATCATAGATGATGCAGAGCAGATGGTACAGGCCGTGCGAGAAAATCTGAGGATTGCACAGAGCAGACAGAAGAGCTATGCTGATGGCAAACGGAGAGACCTGACTTTCAGTGTCCGTGATTATGTGTACCTGAAGGTGTCTCTGATGAGAGGAATCCGCAGATTTAATGTCAAGGGGAAGTTAGCACCTCGGTATATTGGTCCATTCAAGGTGCTAGAGCGGAAAGGCGAAGTTGCTTATCGCCTGGAGTTACCTCTCAGCCTCTCAGGAGTTCATGATGTCTTCCATATATCTCAGCTGAAGAGGTGTCTGCGAGTACCCGAGGAGCAGGCACCCCTGGATGGAGTCGATGTGCAGGAAGATCTGACTTATACTGAGCATCCGGTGAAGATTCTGGAGACATCGGAGAGGGTTACTCGGAACAAGTGCATCAAGATGTGCAGAGTTCAGTGGAGTCACCACAGTGAAGCTGAGGCTACTTGGGAGCGAGAAGATGAGCTGATGAAGACATATCCAGATCTCTTTGCTAGCCAGCCCAGCAAAATCTCAGGGACGAGATTTCTTTAAGGGGGTAGGGTCTGTAACACCCTAATTTAAATTTCAGCATTTATCAATAAATTTAATTGGCTTTATTTAATTTTCTAAGGATTTTCTGTGTTAGTCTGGCATTTAACCCAAATTTTTGTTCCTCAAGTAATTAAAATTTATCATAGGTTTAAATTTTGTTGTTGCATTCATGCTGGTGCATGGTTTTGTTTTGTTTGTTTGTAGAGGAGTTTGAATTCAAATTGTTTTGAGTTGAGAGGAATGGAAAAAGGAATAGAAAAGAGGAGGAAAAGGAGAAGAATAGAAACCCAACCCAAGACCCTCAACCCAGCCCAAACCCAGAATCCGGCCCAACCCGCTGCGTACACCCCATGCCACGGGCCCACTCCACCTCACCTCAGCCTGGCCCACGTCTCGCCAAACACCGGCCCGGCCTGCTTCTCCCGCTCGCTGGTCCAGCATCGCGCTCACCCGCTCAGCGCCCCGCGCTCACCTGCGCCCCGCTGACAAGCCTGCCCCACCTGGCAGCCTCGTCACCTTCCCCTTTCCCCTCCGCTGCGCCAACGGACCCCGACCTTCCCGCCGTGATCCCCGCGCTGCGCCGCGTCCTTAGCACGCACGCCTAGGTTCCCCGCCGCCCTATAAGTAGTGCCCCGCGACCCGCAACATCCCCTCACCCTAACCCTAGCGCCGCCCCCGCTCTGCTCCGCCGCCAGGAGAGCTTTGCGCCGCCGCAGGTAAACTCCGCCGCCCAAATTCTCCGCCGCCGGTGACCCAGAGCCCCCCCTTACCCCCATAATCTTTGCACAGGACCGCCAGGAGCTTCCCCGGGCCTGCTGCGATCCACACCGACCCCGGTTCGACCTCCCTCCGCGAGCTCCACCGGTGCGCCACCGCCGGACGTCGCCGCCGAATGCCCTACGCCGGCCACCTCCTTCAATACACAGCCCGGTGAGATTCGCGAACTTGCTCTGGACCTCTTGGCGCTAGCCGTAGCCCTTGGGGCCCCCTAGACCGCCATCGTCGGCGATGCCATGTCCCGCCGAACCGCCTCACCGCCGTTTGCCCTAGCCCGGCCATCCCTGGCCCGCGTTCGGGATCCCAGTGTATCACCCGTGCCGCATTTGTGCTCCCCGGCCCTTCACCACAGCAAATTAACCCCCGGAGTGCCGGATTAGAGCGAACTCCGGCGGACCCTGCCGCGCGCCACCGCGAAAAACGAACCCCGTTGACCCAGCGCCGCCGCCCTCACCCCCAACCCTTCTGAGCCGTCCGTTTCGATGTCCACGGCCTAGATTAGATTCCGCACCGATCTATTCCTAGCCCTCGGATCCAGATCCGGCGATCCAGATCTAAGCATACCCCTTCGGCCTGCACCTTTTGTTAAAGAGCCCTCGGATTTTAGCCAAATCAACCCGCACTCCTTTGTAGTTCAAAAGTAATTGCAGATATGCCCGAAACTTTGCAAGGACCCCCCTGACCTTCCTAGAAATTGAACCCGCCGTCCAGCCCCTGTCTTTTTGGCGAGTTAGACCCTGAAGCTTTAGTTTAATTACATTTAGACCCTCAGTTTTTGCAGAAAACCCCCTGGAACCCTAGTTTTCTCGCAGTTTAGCCCCTAGAACTTGTTTTTAGCCTAGAAAATGCGTTTTAGCTCCGTTTTAGGCGTTCTTTATATCCACGCGATCGTTGTAACGCGTAGAATAGTTTTAGACTAGTTTAGTGTGCTGTTTTTATGTATTGATGTACTGTTTCTTATGTTTTTATTAGTGTTTGCTTGTATGCTTATTGTTATGCATTGTTTTGGCCATGTGTTCGTGAGTAGACGCTGAGTTACCGGAGGAGCCCCAGTACCAGTACCCGGAGCAGCCATCTTCAGAGCAGTTTGAGCAGCAGCCAGAGCAGTACGAGTAAGGCAAGTATAACATGAACAACCCATCACCTTTAAATACATTTACATACTGCATTTTAATACTGTATGCCTATAAGGACTGTCGTAGCCACTTTATATCCTTTATATAAATATCCTTGGGTTGCATTTTGGTTAGCTGTGCTAGGTGCCGTGCTATAACACACTCTGGTCCTTTTTAATTAATTTGATTAATGGTTTACTTGAACTTAATTCTGAGAGTGGTCCTCTATGCTTCGTGCTTGAGTGGCTCACGTCTCGTTAAAATATGGTTTTTGTAGAAACATGGTTTAGGGGGCCAGCACGGTGCTTAGTGCTTGGTTGGCCACTCCCCATAAGGACCGGTTCATAGAGCGACAACCTGGGACAACAGCGCTACCACAAGGCTAGAATGGGATAGACTTGGCATAATAATTAGATCTTTTTGGTTTGGAGTAACTTACCTGCGGGGCAGGGGCGGTAAGCTTCTATGGCCCTCGTGCTGAGTGGCCTCGTCTGTGCTTCGTGTCTTGACGCCCACTAGACCTGCTCCGTAGTCGCCGATCCACCCTCGCGGTTACTCCCTACCAACGAGACTCTTTGTAAAGGCCTCGTAGTGAGTCGCTAGTCATCTCACCTAAGGAAGTGTGATGAACCTCTAGCGTAGCTCACGACTTGTGGGTAAAGATGTGCAACCTCTGCAGAGTGTAAAACTGGTATACTAGCCGTGCTCACGGTTATGAGCGGCCCAGATCCTCCTTTTGATTAGTGGGGTTGTCTCCTTCCGACGAGGGAGGTGCCTCTCGGGGTTACCTTGGTGGCTTGGTCTTGGTTTGGTTCTCAGTAGTAACATGATTAATTCTGATTAATTACTATGTAACTGGGTTAAAGGTAATTTATCAACTCATAGTAATTAGCTTTAGTAAAATTTTGCCAAGACTTAAAAGCTAATGCAGTCAGTCAGCCAACCTTAGAGCCTCATAGTTTGTGTTATACTTGTTGAGTACAAGTTGTGTACTCACTCTTGCCTCTTCTCTACTTTTTCCTCTTGGCTACGCTACTGCTGCTCAGTTCCTGCCGACACGAGGGAGTTCGTCCAGCGCTACCAGGACTACGAGGACTTCTAGGTGTTCGTCTCCCAGTCGACGTCCCTGTGGCGCCTGCTCAGCTTCGGAGAGTTTTTTTTATCGTACTTGTACTTCGCTTCCGCTGTATCAGACATTTATGTCATTAATGTATTAAATAACATTCGTATTTCGTTTCATTATGTCTTTTTTGTGATATGTGCTATGATATACTGTTCATTCTGTTGTATATACGTGTGACTTGATCCTGGCACGTATATGATTGCTCGGTTTATGTTCTTTTATAAACCGGGTGTTACAACATATTTTAACGGGACGTGAGCCACCCAAGCACGGAGCACAGAGGGCCACTCCCAGAATTAAGTTGCATAAACCATTAATCAAATTAATTAAAAAGGACCAT
This sequence comes from Panicum virgatum, assembly GCF_016808335.1. Taxonomy (NCBI): domain Eukaryota; kingdom Viridiplantae; phylum Streptophyta; class Magnoliopsida; order Poales; family Poaceae; genus Panicum; species Panicum virgatum. Next base: position 47,959,739 of record NC_053147.1, on the reverse strand, counting down.
TATGTGTTATAGCGCGGCACCTAGCACAACTAACCAAAATGCAACCCAAGGATATATATAAAGGATATAAAGTGGCTAGGAAAGTCCTTATAGGCATACAGTATTAAAATGCAGTATGAAAGTGTATTTAAAAGTGATAGGTTGTTCATGTTATACTTGCCTTCCTCGTACTGCTCCTGCTGCTGCTCAAACTGGTCGAAAGACGGCTGCTCCGGGTACTGGTACTGGGGCTCCTCAGATGGATCAACGTCTACTCACGAACACATGGCCAAAACAAGGCACAACAATAAGCATACAAGCAAACACTAACAAAAGCTAAGAAACAGTACATCAATACATAAAAACAGCACACTAAACTAGTTTAAAACTATTCTACGCATTACAACGATCGTGTGGACATAAAGAACGCCTAAAACGGAGCTAAAACGCAAAATCTAAGCTAAAAACAAGATTCAGGGACCTATTTGTAAGTAAACTGGAGATTCCATGGGGTTTCTAGGCAAAACCGAGGACTAAAACATAATTAAACATTAACTCTGGGGTCTAACGCGCAAAAGTACAGGGACTGGATGGCGGTTTCAAATTCTGGAGAGCTTAGGGTTTAAAACGTAAAAGTAGGGGTTTTTCTTGAATTACTTTTACACTATAGTGGACTGCGGGTTGATTTCGAGAAAGCTGAGGGTCTCTTTAGAAAAAGAGCTAGGCCGAATCATTGAATCCGGATCGGATGGCTCGGATCTAAATGGCTTGGGTTCTAATTGCGGCCGTTGGCCTCTAATCTAACGGTCCGTGTGAAAGGGGGCGGGGAAAGGCGGCGGAAGGCGCCGGCGGCGTGCTCCCGTGGCGGGGTTTCGCCGGCGATGGCCGTTCTTGGCCTTCCCGGGGTCAAAAGGGACGGGATCAGGGTCGGGAGGGGACTACGCGACACGCGTAGTCCACCTGGGTGCTTGGAGCAGCGAAGCGAGGCTTGGGACGGCGTGCGCGGCGGCGGCGGCGGCCGTACGCGGCGGGGCATCGCCGGCGTGAGCTCGCACGGCCACTGGGGTGCATTACAGGCTAAAATATCTAGCGTAAAAACATGACGGGGAATTGGGGGTGCTCACCAAGCTTGGAAACGGTCGGTGGCGTGGCGCACTAGCGCCGGTGGTGAGGACCTGCGGCGGAGACGGGGCGGATCTCGCGGTCCGGGTGCGGTGGCGTCCCTCCGGGTCCCTGGGCTCCTCGATTCGGTGCGCGGTCGGGCTGTGGAGGCGAACTGAGGGTTAGGGCGGAGCGTAACACGCCGGCAACGTGAAATCGCAGTGGCGACAGAGCTTACCTGTGGCGAGATCTCGGGCAAATTCCCGTGCGCGCAGGCCACGGAGTCGGGAGTGTAGGCCTTGGTGAGTTTCCTAGGCCCGAGATGAAACTTTGGTGGTGTGTTGTAGGTCCCGGGACGCAGCGTGACGGCATGGCCGCGGTAGCGCAGCGAGCTCTGCTCCAGTGGAGCAAGGGGAGGCGGCGGCTAGGGTTTGCGGGGCGGTGTGTGGGGTGGATGGGGTGCAGGGGAGTCACAGGGCGGTTTAAAAAGGCAACAGCCCGTGGATCCTCGGCGTGCGGGTCTGCGGGGAAGGTCGCGGGAATCTCGGGCGGACGTTGCGGCTGGCCGTTTGCGCGAGAGCGACGCGGAGGGGACGAAGCTGGCAGGCGGGCCCGGGGCGCAGTGAGAGAGAGGGCGACTCGGGCTGCGGGATCGCGGGCGCGGAGCAGGCCAGGGTGGAGCGGGGGCGCGGTGGAGTGGGCCGCTCGGTGCGTACCGAGCGCGAACTAGGCCGAAGGAGCGGGCCGCGGCTGAGCGACGCGCTAGGTTGGGCCACGGGGTAAAGCTGGGTCGCGGGCTGAGGAAAGAGATGGAGAGGGTTGGGCCGGCCGGGTTGGGCTTGGTTGGTTCTTGGGTTTTGGGTGGGTTTAGGGGTCTTCTATTTTCCTTTTCTATTTCTAATTCAAACAAGTCTATTTGAATTCAACTCTAACACTCAAACAAATAAATCAATGCTCCAGCATGAATGCAACAACACAATTAAACCTAAGGAAAATTTTAATTACTTGAGGAACAAAATTTGGATTAAATGCAAGACTAGCACAAAAATCCTTAGAAATTTGAATAAAGCCAATTAAATTTATTATAAAATGCTGAAATTTAAATTATGGTGTTACACAAACAATTCGAGATGACTCTCCAATAATTTAGTGTTGCTTTGGGCTTTAATAAAAGATGCATCCTAGACCCCAACACACTTGTTGAGTGCTATCAATATGATCATAGCTCTTGGTGGAGTGAAATTTCTAATGAACCCGTGAGTAGCAAGAACAGCATAGTTTCAATTCATAATCCTACTCTGAGGTTTCTTGCCAAGTGGCTCGCCATGATTGTGCACTCTCACACAGACATTCGCCTCTGCAGCTTGTCTGAGCTGCAGTATCTGTACGCTATGGCGAACAAGATTCGCTTTTCGCCTGTTCGAAGCATGCTTGCTCATTGGCAGAAGATGATTACGGGTAAAAGTCCCATCGACATAACCCCACTGGTCACCCGTGTGGCGAGGTATGTCAAAGCGATGGATGGCGCCAAAGTCACTTTCTTGCCCGAGACGGAGGCGTACAGATACGAGGTCGGTCTTGAGCATTTTGTGCAAGGGCAGATGATGCGAGAAGGGCTAGAAAATTCTCTCTTTATGTGTTACTCCGGGTACGATAGGGAGATCGAGCTTCCATGCCCAAGACTCTCTCTCTCTCTACTCGGTGAAAAGTGTAATGTTGTAGATGGAGAAAAGAGAACCCGCACGGCGGAGTGTTGCAGGTCCACAAGCGAGGAGCAGGACCCTGTGCGAGCAGGCCGGAGCAGGTCCATCACGACGGACAACCCCGGTTCATGCATCAACACAACCGGGGTCGTCCATGCAGAACATGAGCTTCGAGGAGGCGTACGGGCATTACAACTATGTCCCGTATCAGGCCGGCAGCAGCGGATTCGCCAGTGGACAAGGACCGTACTACCCCGCAGGTATTCATTCATCTTATGGTCCACAGGTGGGTCCCTCATCGTCATCACGCTTCAACTATAAGGACTCGATTCTTCGGAGCATCACGGACCTTTCGAACCTCATCAGCACACTTGGTACACAGCAGCAACAGATACAAGACATGATGGCACACAACACTCAGCTTACTCAGGAGAGCTGGGGGTTGACCTCCACTTTGCAGTACGACGTCTCGAACATCTTCATCCACCTTGGGATGGACTATCAGCAGTCCCAGCCGTACCAGCCAGCCGAACAGGAGAACAATGACAACGAGGAGGAGAACAACGACGACAATGAGGACGACAAGGATGATGATGAGGAGGAGGACCCCGACGAGGGAGAGCAAGACTCCGATGAGGAGGACTGAGCTTCATCGAATCTTGGGGGCGGACACACAGCCAGGTAAGTCATCACACCCGTCTCTTATTTAGTAGCCATGCCAAAAAAGATAAATAATAATAATAGTAGTAATAAATAAATAATCTCATAACAAAAATCCCAAAAATATTTCCATGCTTTGAATAAAATTTATATGAGTGGAAATCCGTGTAAGCTCTTACTTTAGAAATGATGAATAGTTGCTCTGTTAAAACTCTGTATGTGCCTCGTTTACATATTAGTTCCACTAAAAATCTGGTTGCGTGGAGGCATGAGTTTAATTTCTGAAATCTAAGTTGTTGCGGGATTTGAGATAGCCCAAACCGGAATTTAAACTGCTTGCTCTAGCAGGGAACCCCTCGGAATTCTTTTAAATCAAAATTTTGGTAAAGGTTTCCCATGGTTAACATGATCCATCCAGAGTCTTATATTGCATAAACCATTTGAGCTATCTGAAGTTACTTTGAGCTTTGTCGAATGGTGCATGTGGCAGAACGCCAACATTAATTCAGATCAAATGTGTTAACCATCACTGATATCGATAAAATGGTTGATACGCACTTAAAACAGAGTAATTTGACAGTCTATCGAATAAAATCCCGATAAAACCACTGAAATTCCGATCGAAACAACATACCTCACGCGAAGGTGAGTTCAGAGATTACAATAATGATAAATTTTACCATACAACTTTAATAGTAAAAGTTATTACAAACTAAGTTTGAGAATTCAAAAAGGGTAACTCAGAAATTTGAAAGTAGATAAGTTCTTCAGAGTTTATAAATGTTGACGGTCCTTAAGTCAGAAATAAAGCCATCAACTCCTACATCTTTTCATAACTTTCAAGCACCAAAAATAGTTATAGGGCTTATTGCTAATCATTTCCACGAGTTTTGGTGATTCTTGGATTGCAGGCACCCACACACGAAAAAGGGCCAAAATAGACAAATAACGCAACACAGATGCACAGAATATCCGACGCTGCATCATACCAACAAAGAGGGCCCACAAACCAGACCAAACCGACCAATCCAACCCCGGCACCGACCTATCTGACATTAGGACCCACCAAGCAGAGACCCAGCAGAAGGTGGTGGCCAGAGGTGGCCAAGGGGGTTCGGTCAACCCCACATGGCAGGCACTCGGGCTGAGATTTGGCAGGAAGCTCGTTCTTATCCTCCAGAAGGCGGTTATCCAGGTTCCCATATTTGTTGATGGCGGGAACCAACCTTTGGGGCTATAAAAGCAGCCCCACACACCCTCTCAAGTCATCACTCATTCCATCATCACTCCACTTGTGGGAGAAGTAGTAGTAGGTCTCCACTTGTATTAGTAGAGTAGAGGGAGTGTGCGGGAGAAGGATCGGAGAAGAGCCGGACGTGTCGGCCTCTCTTTGTCTTGTACCTCGGTGGGTACGAATCAATTGAGTAAGTATCCGAAGTTCATCTTTTGTCAAGTTCTTGGTTAAGTATTCTTAAGTTATTCATTTGTTTACGGGATCATCGTCCGTTCTCCTAACGGTTGCTCTAGTAGAGGGCCCCTGATAAAGACGGGTAACCCTGCGCAATGCTAGAGTATGTAGTCGAAGGGTTAAGCGTGGTGCTTAGGTCCTAGATTACCTTTGTTTGCCTTGTGCTCCACAGTATTGCGGGGTAGACCGTAGGTGGTGACAGCCCTGTCAGTCCGCTACGAAGCTGCTTCGTGGTTAATGCACTCCCCCCTGTCCGAGTACGGCGTAGAGCCACAAGCCGGAGGTCCCTAACATACTTGGGTCAGACCGGTGCCCGAAGTAAACAAGTGACAAGCCTAAGTCTACCTTGCCTTGATCTTTAACCTTAGATAAACCACACTACCCGAAGCTCGCCTACCTCTTCTACTCCTGGGTTAAACTAGGCAGAAGGTCATTACACATCCATTCCTTGTGAAATCTCGATACCATGAATACTCTCCGGGTGAAGTGCTACAACGGTATCTTTCGTGCGCTTGCGGATAACTCTGTGAACGTTAAGAAATACCAACAATAAACAGACAATAACTAGCGACGATATATGACATCATGATGAAGCCCGTACATGACGTAAATCTCACCAAGCATCCCAAAAATTTACCTGAAAATAAAGTCACATGCAAGACTGAGTATACTAATACTCAGCAAGACTGACCCAAAAAAGAATATATAATATTCCTTTAACTAGACATGCAAGGCTTGTGAGGGCTCTGGGGTTTTCTTTTGCTGAAAAGCAACAAAGAGTAGGTCCTTAATTTTCAAGTTGTAGCTTTCAGATTCTAATTTTATTTACCATTCTAAGTAAGCACCTATCTATACAAGAATGGTAGAGGAATTATTTGCATTCAACCATATTAAGCATTGTTTTGTTCCACTTCTTACTCTATGTTGCAAAGGGATTAAGCAGTCTAAATCTTCGTGAGAAACGAACGATTTTGAATCGAATTTCCAACCTTGCAAGGACAAACCTAGCACACACACTTGTAGTACTGTCGAGTCACTCCCAAGCAACCTTTTGCTTCTCATTCCAGTTCATGGATCAGTGCCACTCTCCCCGACTACAGGGAACAAGCACATCCCTGCACCCGTGGTGTTGCACAACATAAATAAAATCATATCTCCCAAGCAACTAGGCTTACCACGTACCATATTTACGGCATGTGGCTAGTACTTTCAAACGCTTAACCACCTCTACCACACACTGCGGCCTTAGTGAATTATCAACACAGACGGATTTCAACTATGAAACTTGCAACCAAATCCGTCCATGGTCCTTATAATGATTGCAAGAAAGTAAACAATCAACTCCTATAAATCTCGCAAGTGACAGGCAATCACTCGACTTTTACCGGTTCTATTAGCATTGCATCTAAGCGAACTTAGTTCTAGTATTCAATCATTGGGTAACTAGAATTATGCAACTAGAGTTTTCATTCAACTCCAATAACTTAAATGCACAAGTAAATAATAATAAATTGTAAAACTTAAAAAAAAAGGATTATGCATCGGGTCTTGCCTTTAGCAACATTTATAGAGTCAGTGGATTTTGATTCTTCTGAATCGAGTTCGGGTATTCAGTTAGTTCAACAATGTTGGCCTGGCTTCGGAAATATCCCTGTTTGGTTCCCGGCTGAGTTCGTACGTTCCGTCGACTAGCGATATTATTTCTATATGCAATGTAGTAGTTGAAATTAGTGCAGTGCTTAAGTATAGCTTTCCTTTACTAAAAAGTTGTTATTCAATAAAATCAAGTCAAGAAAACAACCATTTCATTTTCTACTTACTAGGCAGTCATTTATAGAGTAGAAGTGAACATAATAAATTCCATAAAATAACATGGCTGGCTACTCTAAGCAACATAGGGTGGTTTCATTCAAATCTAGAGTTTGAATTCAAAGAAGTCAAACGACTTAGACCTTAATGCAAACATGGCATGACCCTGCATTCAATCATTTTAACCTAAACTTGACAAACATTGGTGGAGTAGTACTTTTTTAAAAAATTAACTAACTAGAGCAACATGCTTACATTCACATGACAACTAGGATGGGGTTTATGTCCATCTAAGTCATGGTTTAAAAGTAATTAACAAACCATAAACTAGGAACATGTTCTGATCCTATAAATTTATGCTAAACAATATTAGATAAAACAACTCTACCCTACAAAACTCAAATCCATTCATGCAACGCATAATTCACGAATTAAAACTAGAACCACATGGTTAAAACCAAAACCTTAATGTAGACAATGCTAAAACTCTCCCAAAAATTACCATAGATTACTTGTGATTAGTAGAGGCCATGGTAACAAGATAACCTTAAGAAATTAACAAAAACATGCTTTCAAAAATTGTATATACTAGAATTAAACCAAGTACATAAAGTCACGAGCAAAAGTCAGGCATTAGGACCACAAATTTTGCACAAGACTATGCATAGCAAAAGGATGTCAGGTTCCAAAAAGCAAGCATAGTAAGGCTATGGTTAAACAGATATAATTAAATCACTCATTTCCTAACAGTTAAAATATAGCACATAATATAAGGTTTCAAACAAACTTTAGTAGCCTAAATCATAGAGCTAGTTAAGAGGAACACAACAAAATTTATTTGACATTTTTTCTGATTTTTCTACATTTTTCTACGAATTTACAAAGTTCACTAGAAAAAGATAAAAGGGACATGTTTCTTTTACAGAAAGGTCCTTAGAAATATTTGAATCCTAGCAATTAGGTCCTTGGGTCAGAGCAGGGGAAGGGGATTGACCGGCCAAATCCGGCAAGGAGGGTCGCCGACGATGAGAATGGAGGGGCAAAGGAAGTAGAGCTGCTCAAGCGCTACATGTTGGTGGGCTTCAAGGGGTAGGTTGAGGGCCGGAGGGGGTTCTTCGAAGATGAGGCAAGGACGGCGGAGGGGTGGCTCGTCGGTGGTGGCGCTTTGATGGGGGCACGGTGGGTCTGAGCAGCTTGAGACCTTCAGGGGCTCAAGACCGATCTGACCAGGGGGTCGTGGTGGCCGGAGGGATGCTTGAGCGACAGGTCCACGACGGAGGGGCTCGTCAGGGCAGGAAGAAAGGGGCGGCGGTGGTGTACGCCAGCGAAGAAGCCCGATCGGGGCTATTTATAGTCCAAAGACAAGGGGATAAGCGAGAGGAGGCTCCACTGAATGAGTTCGGCCGGAGAGAAGGCGAAATCGGCGACAGCGGCGTGTTCCCGTGGGCGGCCGGCGAGGTGGCACGGGGAAACGGCGTGGCGCGCACGCGAATGGCCAGCAGGGGTGGTGGAGTAGTGGCGGGGTCCTTGTGCGCGACACGTGGAGGCAGCGAGGTGGCTCAGGAAGGCTGCTTCCCACGGCGGTGAGCTCGCCGAAAAGAAAACAGGGGTGGCAAGACCAACGGCGCGGCTTGGAGAGAGGAGGAGAGGGTGCCAGCGAGAGGATGGTGGGGTCAAGGAGGACCCTAGGGAGGTCAGCTGCGCTCCAGAGGCGGCGCGAAGCCAAACCACGGCGGGGAAATTGGCGGAAAGGGGCGGCGCCCCTGTTTTAGCATAGGAAGGAAGGAGAAAGGGTGAGGCAGGGGTGGTTTTGTGATTTTCCAAAATCTCAGGGACCTAACTAAAAATAAAATTTCCTAGTGATCTAGGGCTCAGATGAAAAAGTGTTCAACATGAAAGCTGTGTAGTTTTACAAGATCTACAACTTTCATGTTGTGCAAAAAATCACTAAGTGTTGGTATTTCTTAACTCTCACAGAGGAATCCGCAAGCGCACGGAAATATCGTTGTAGCACTTCACCCGGGAGTATTCAGGGTATTGTATTTTCCACGAGGAATAGGTGTGTAACTGTCTTCTAACTAGATTACCCCAAAGAAGGTAAGAGATAGAGAGGACATAGGATAGTGTGGTTCTGATCTAAGGATGGGTTCGAGGAAAGATACACTAATGTTTCCACTCGCTCACTTCAGGCACCGGTTTGACCCTGGTCTGCCAAGGAATATCCGGTATCGCTCTATGTCGTACCCAAGTGGGGGGGGAGTGCACTAACCATGCAGACTCTCTCCGTAGCGAACGGACAGGGCTGTCACCACCTGCCATCTACCCCACAATACCAGCTGAGTACGAGATAAACAAAGGTAATCTAAGGCCTAGACACCACGCATATGCCTTCGACTACTACTCTAGAGTTGTATAGGGTTATCCCGTCTTTCTCAGGGGTCCTCTTCTAAAGTATCCGCTACTAGAACGGACAATGAACCCGCGAATGAATGAGAACAAAAGAATAACTTAACTGGAACTCACCGAATAGAAGAACTCGGATATGTACTCCAAATGTACCGTATCCATAGAGGTACAAAGCCGAAGAGGTGTCGACAAGTCCGGCTCTTCTCCCACTTCTTCCTCACACACTCCCTAGGCTAAGGATACAAGTGGGAGCCTCTCTACTCTACTCCTTCACAATGAAATGGTGTGTGTTGAGAGGGGTCTCTCCTCCTCCTTATGTAGCCTCTCCATGGATGGATCCGCGGTTAGACTCGCGAGGTGGTACTATGCACATCCGGAGTAGACATAGGGGAGCTGTGGGAAGCTGCAGGAGAAAGCTGGGTCCATTTAGGCCCAATAGGGGTCGGGCGACCCATTGGGTCGGCCGAGCCCAAATGGGGCTCCCTCTGGCCTGTCTTCTTCTGGATAACTGATAGGTGGGCCATGGTGTTGATCCTTGGGTGCATCTTGCTTGGAACGCCCGCTTTGTCTGATTTGTGGGCCATCCTTGTAAGTGGCATTTCTGGGTAGCAGTATTTTATGCATTTCATCGTGTGTTTTCCTGTGTTTTCCCTGCTTTGCAAATGTGGGTGCCTGCAGATGACAATTCACCAAAACTCGTGGAATTGATTAGTTATAAGCCCTATATCTAAGTTTGGTGATTAAATATCCTGAAAAACTGTAGGAGTTGATGACTAATTTTAGCACTTAAGGACCGTCAACAACACCCCCACACTTAGCCCTTTGCTCGTCCTCGAGTAAAGTTTGAAGGACTAATGCGGATGGCACTCCTTGAACATAACCTGCATACAAGTTATTCCAAGCTTCTTCCAGTTTCTGTGAACTTGTCAGTGGCTACCATGCTTTCTTGGGTAATTGAAGAACGGAATGAAGCAGACTTCAGGTTCCTAGATCTTCCTGCTCAGAAACTTGTGTTTTATTTTTATTTTTTATTTTTTTATTTTTTTGAAGACAAAAGCATAGTCTTGCTCCTCAAATTATTCTCTCGAATCTCTCTTTTTGTTTCAGAACCTCACCAAGGCACAGTTGTTGCCTTCTTTTCTCCTACCATCTAATCAGGCATATGTGGAGCTCAGGGTAGGGGTAAAGAGGCACGTTTGCTTTGCTTATGTTGTTAAGTCAAAAACAAGATCCAAGCAGAAACAAGTCATACAACATGATCAAGAGGTGCAAGTGTGTGGAATATTTTTGGTGGATAGTGGATGAACTCCATTGGATGATCTATCTCTCTCTTTGTCTATTTTTTTTCTTGGACATGGGCTATATATTTTTTTTCTTCTCTCTTTTTTTGACATGTCTTGTGGACATGTGGCATACCTTCTTTGGGTATGCATCTTTTATTTCTTTTTGTATAGCCCATATCCTTGATGATAACCTTGGAGAGAGACATGATAGAACTTGGAGTTTTATTTTGCGAGTGGATGCAAATAATTGCTAACTTCCAGTGGTGGAAGTTTAGCATGTGAATGGATGTGTACATGATCTTGATCATAAGAGTATGATAAGTTTCTAATCAATGGTCGAAGAGTTTGACAAAACTCAAAGCAAAGTCAAACTGCATATGAGGGTTTTGATCATGAAAAATCTAACTTTGGCCTTGGTAGGAATTTTCAATTTGAGGAGACAAGCCATTGCATCTTTTATATATATATATTTTTGAAAAGAAATCCCAAATACTTTGCAAGGAAGAGCATGGTTCCATTCATCCAAACATATCGCATTTGTCAATTACTTAGATAGCTTGGGTTCCCTATGATAAATGATTGTTCACAAGAACCAGAGAGAATACCAGGAATAAAGAGTATGCATGTTTATTCATGAAAGTGCGTGGAGTGCAAGGCCCTTCTTTGCTTTGAAAATTTCATATCAGAATTTATTTGAACAGGGAGGTGTGAGTTTAGGATGCAAACCAACGTGATGGATGAAGAAGGGCAATACAGGCCTCCTTAGGAGTTCGGCGGGCCTTGGGGGCCTGGCCGACCCTTTAGTTGGCCAGCTAGGTCCTGTCTTGGGCATGTTGCTTGGAACTGGTCTGTCGGTGTCGCGTGATGTTGGGGGAGAGATCTCAAGTGAGTTTGCTCCTTGTGCTTTTGAGAGATCTCCCCCACACTTATTCTTGTACCTGCTTTTATTCAACAAAACAAAGGTGGAAACAAGCAAGGACTCTGCCGGTTGTAAACACCAGGGAGTCTAAACTTTTATTGAAATTGAAAAAGCCTAAATTTCTTTTATTTTGTTTTTTACTTATTCTATTTTTTTATTGCTTTTATGTTTTTTTTCATGGCAAGCTAGGCATGATGGGTAACTTGGCAGGGTGGAAGCATGACATGAGGATGCACGAGTTATGAGATTACTTACTATAACACCCGGTTTATAAAAGGACATAAACCGAGCAATCATATACGTGCCAGGATCAAGTCACACGTATATACAACAGAATGAACAGTATATCATAGCACATATCACGTAAAAAGATATAATAAAGCGAATATGAATGTTATTTATTACATTAATGACAAAAATGTCTGATACAGCGGAAGCGAAGTACAAATACGATAAAAACTCTCCGAAGCTGAGCAGGGCGCCACAGGGACGTCGACTGGGAGACGAACGCCTAGAAGTCCTCGTAGTCCTGGTAGCGCTGAACGAACTCCCTCGTGTCGGCAGGAACTGAGCAGCAGTAGCGTATCCAAAAGGAAAAAAGTAGAGAAGAGGCAAGAGTGAGTACACAACTTGTACTCAACAAGTATAACACAAACTATGAGGCTCTAAGGTTGGCTGACTCAACTGCATTAGCTTTTAATCTTGGCAAAGTTTTATTAAAGCTATTTACTACGAGTTGATGAATTACCATTAACCCAGTTACATAGTAATTAATCAGAATTAATCATACTACTACTGAGAACCAAACCAAAACCAAGCCACCAAGGTAACCCCGAGAAGCACCTCCCTCGTCGGAAGGAGATAACTCCACTAATCAAAAGGAGGATCTGGGCCGCTCATAACCGTGAGTACGGCTAGTATACCAGTTTTACACTCTGCAGAGGTTGCACATCTTTACCCACAAGTCGTGAGCTACGCTAGTTGTTCATCACACTTCCTTAGGTGAGATGACTAGCGACTCACTACGAGGCCGTTACAAAGAATCTCGTTGGTAAGGCGTAACCGCGAGAGATAGGTCAGCGACGATGGGGCCCACCTCCGGGGGTACAAGCACAGGAGCGCAATCCAAGCACAGACCAAGCCGGAGGAGCAGGGACCATCGAAGCTTACTACTCTTGCCCCGCAGGTAAGTTACTCCAAACCAAAAAGACCTAATTAGTAAGCCAAGTCTATCCCATTCTAGCCTTGTGGTAGCGCTGTTGTCCCAGGTTGTCGCTCTATGAACGGGTCCTTATGGAGAGTGGCCAACCAAGCACTAAGCACCGTGCTGGCCCCCTAAACCATGTTTCTACAAAAACCATCTTTTAACGAGACGTGAGCCACTCATCCACACAGAGGGCCACTCTCAGAATTAAGTTCAAGTAAACCATTAGTCAATTTAATTAAAAAGGACCAAAGTGTGTTATAGCGCAGCAACCTAGTACAACTAACCAAAATGCAACCCAAAGGTATATATAAAGGATATAAAGTGGCTAGGAAAGTCCTTATAGGCATACAGTATTAAAATGCAGTATGAAAATGTATTTAAAAGTGATAGGTTGTTCATGTTACACTTGCCTTCCTCGTACTGCTCTGGCTGCTGCTCAAACTGCTCCGAAGACGGCTGCTCCGGGTACTGGTACTGGGGCTCCTCAGATGGATCAACGTCTACTCACGAACACATGGCCAAAATAATGCACAATAATAAGCATACAAGCAAAAACTAAGAAATAGTACAACAATACATAAAAACAGCACACTAAACTAGTCTAAAACTATTCTACACGTTACAACGATTCCATGGATATAAAGAACGCTTGAAACGGAGCTAAAACGCGTATTCTAGGCTAAAAACAAGTTCTAGGGACCTATTTGTAAGAAAAACAGGGTTCCAGGGGCTTTTCTGCTAAAACCGAGGGCCTAAACATAAATAAACATTAACTCCAGGGTCTAACTCATAAAAGAACCAGGGCTGGACGGCGGGTACTAATTTGGGAAAGCTCAGGGGCCTAAGTGAATAAAACAAGCCTAATCTGTAATTATTTTTGAATGGCTGTGGACCGCGGGTTGATATTGACAAAGGTCAGGGGCTCTTATGCAAAAATGACAGGCGAAGCGGTACGTGCCGATCTAGATCGTTGGATCCAGATCTGATGGTCTGGGTTTTAAGGGCGCTGGATCTAATCAGGGCCGCAGATCTAGGATCGGACGGCTGACACGATTCGCGCGCGGGAGCGGCGGCGATAGGTCGCCGGAGCTCTGCTCCACGGCGGGGGGGTCGCCGGGGTTGGCCAATCCGACGTCCCCGTGGCCGATTCGGGCTGCGGCTTGGCTCGGGAGCATGTCCGTGGCACGCGCAAGCCACTGGGGCACTCAGGGGAGAGGATTGGGGCATGGGACGCTGTGAGCGGCAGCGATGGCGGGCGAACGCGGCGGAGTTCGCCGGCGCGAGCGTTCTGGGCGACGCCAGGGGCTACGGACCACGAATTCTAATGCCAAAAGGACCGGGGAGGGCTGTGGGTTCTCACCGGGGCTTCTGATGGCCGAAGACGTCGCGCAGGGTGCTTGGCGTCGCGGACCGGCGGCGAGTCGCAGCGGCGCTCGGGGGAAGGGTCGAAGCAGGGGCGCGCTGGGCTCCTGGACGCCTTGGGTCGGCGCGGGGCGTCCCTGGAGTCGACGTGGGGCTTCTGCGCGGCTCCGGTGTGCTGGGGTGGGGTGATGTGGCGGAGCAGCGACGGCGCCGTGGCTCGGCACGGCGGCGCAGGGCGGCGGGCTAGGGTTAGGCCTCGGCTGCGGATGAGGGCGCAGGGAGGGTCACGGGGGGTCAAATAGAGCCGGAGCCCAGGGATTTCGGCTCGGCGTTACGGAAGGGGATCCCGGGGATCACGGCCGGGGATGCCGCGCAGTCGTTGCGAGCGCTGCGCGGGGGAGAAGACGGGGCCGACAAGCGGGCCCCGCTGGTCAGCGAGCCAAACGCGAGCAGTGCGGCGGCTCGGGCTGAGCGGGAGGAGAGGACGGAGTGGGCCTGTGCGGGTGAGTGGGCCGCGACGCGAAGCTGGTCGGGGTGGAGCGGCCCGGTCGCGTGCGGGGAAGCGGGCCCAGGAAGAGAGGGGAGCGGGCAGCGCTGGCTAACTGGGCCGCGGGGAAGGGAAGGAGAAGATGGGCCGGGCTGGGCTGACTTGGGCCGGGTTTTGGGTTTTGGCTGGTTTTCCTTTTCCAAAACTTCTTTTTCTTTTCTATTTCTAACCAAATACAACTAATTGAATTCAAACTAATTTGAATTCAAAACCTAACCACTCAACAAAAGAAAGGATGCTCCAGCATGATGCAACAACAAAATTAACCTATGATGGATTTTAATTATTTATGGAACAAAAATTAGATTTAATGCAAGCTAAGCAAATTAAACCCTTAGAAAATTAAATAAATCAATTAAATTTATTAATAAATGCTGAAATTTAAATTAGGGTGTTACATACCCTACCCCCTTAAAGAAATCTCGTACTCGAGATTTAGCTGGGCTGGCTAGCAAAGAGGTCTGGATAGGTCTTCCTCAACTCATCTTCTCGCTCCCATGTAGCCTCAGCGTCACTGTGATGACTCCACTGTACTCTGCACATCTTGATGCGCTTGTTCCGAGTAACCCTCTCTGATGTCTCCAGAATCTTCACCGGATGCTCAGTATAAGTCAGGTCCTCCTGCACATCTACTCCATCCAGTGGTGCCTGCTCCTCGGGTACTCGCAAACACCTTTTCAGCTGAGATATATGGAAGACATCATGAACTCCTGAGAGGCTGAGAGATAACTCCAGGCGATAAGCAACTTCGCCTTTCCGCTCTAGCACCTTGAATGGCCCCACATACCGAGGTGCTAACTTCCCTTTGACATTGAATCTGCGGATTCCTCTCATCGGAGACACCTTCAGGTACACATAATCACCGACACTGAAGGTCAGATCTCTCCATTTGCCATCAGCATAACTCTTCTGTCTGCTCTGTGCAATCCTCAGATTTTCTCGCACAGCCTGAACCATCTGCTCTGCATCATCTATGATCTCAGGGCCAAAGAGCTGCTTCTCACCAATCTGATCCCAATAGAGAGGAGTCCTGCATTTTCTGCCATACAGTGCCTCAAAGGGGGACTTCTTCAGACTGGCCTGATAGCTGTTGTTATATGAGAACTCAGCATATGACAGGCACTTATCCCAACTAGTGCCATACTGAATAGCACAAGCTCTCAGCATATCCTCCAACACTTGGTTGGTTCTCTCTGTCTGCCCATCTGTCTGAGGGTGATAAGCCGTACTGAAGCGCAGCTTCATATCCAATGAATCATGGAGCTGCTCCCAGAACCGAGAAGTGAACTGAGACCCTCTGTCAGATATGATCTTCTTGGGCACACCATGCAAGCAGACAATCCGAGAGATGTACAACTCTGCAAGTCTAGCACCGGAGTAAGTAGTGTTCACTGGAATGAAGTGAGCAACTTTCGTCAGACGATCCACTACTACCCAAATGGAGTTGTACCCTTTCTGAGTACGAGGCAATCCAACAATGAAGTCCATAGTGATTTCCTCCCATTTCCACACTGGAATCTTCAAAGGCTGTAACAGACCTGCTGGCCTCTGATGCTCAGCCTTGACACGCTGACAGGTGTCACAAATAGCCACGTACTCTGCCACTGAACGCTTCATCCCATACCACCAGAAACGTTCCTTCAGATCATAATACATCTTCGTGCTGCCCGGATGAATAGAATATGCTGTATCATGGGCCTCACTCAGAATCAATTTCCGGAGATCCTTCACATCTGGCACACATATCCGGTTCTTGTACCACAAGGTACCCTGATCATCCTCTCTAAAATGTGGGGCCTTGCCCTTCTTGAGCAACTCACGGATCTCCTGCAGCTTCTCATCATCTTTCTGATGCTGCCTGATCTCTGCCTCTAGAGTCGGTACTGCCTCAAACGCTGCACTGGAAGTATGATGCAAGAAGCCCAGACTCAACTGCTCGAACTCCTCGCATAACTCTGGAGGCATCTGGAAAGCCACGGCCATGTTGACATAGCTTCTCCTGCTCAGAGCATCTGCTACAACATTGGCCTTGCCCGGATGGTAGTGAATCTCCAGATCATAATCCTTGACCAACTCTAGCCATCTTCTCTGCCGCATGTTCAGCTCATTCTGCGTGAAAATGTACTTGAGGCTCTTGTGATCAGTGTATATATCACACCGCTGTCCATACAAGTAATGCCTCCAAATCTTCAGAGCATGTACAACTGCGGCTAACTCAAGATCATGAGTAGGATAGTTCAGCTCATGCCGGCGTAGCTGCCGTGAAGCATAAGCTATCACTCTGCCCTCCTGCATTAGAACACACCCAAGACCATCCTTCGAAGCATCACAATATACCGTGAACCTCTTCGTCTGGTCTGGCAGAGTCAGGACTGGCGCCGTAGTCAACCTTTTCTTCAGCTCATCAAAGGCCCTCTGACGGTCATCAGTCCACACGAAAGCCACATTTTTCTCCAGCAAAGAAGTCAAAGGCTTCGCGATCTTGGAGAAATTCTCAATGAACCTCCGATAATATCCAGCTAAGCCCAAGAAAGACCTGACTTCCTTTACTGTCTGCGGTGTCTCCCACTCGAGCACATCTTTCACCTTGCTTGGATCAACAGCAATGCCTCCCTGAGAGATAACATGACCGAGGAATGGAACCTCGTCAATCCAGAACTCGCACTTACTGAACTTGGCATACAACTGATGCTCTCTCAATCTCTGCAATACGAGTCTCAGATGCTCCTCATGCTCTTCTTCTGTCTTGGAAAAGATCAGAATATCATCAATGAAAATCACCACAAAGACATCCAGATAATCCATGAAGACCATGTTCATCAGATGCATGAAGAAAGCCGGGGCATTAGTCAAGCCGAAGGACATGACTGTATACTCATATAGCCCGTACTTGCAGGTGAATGCCGTCTTCGGAATATCCCCAGGACGGATCCTCAGCTGAAAATAACCCGAACGAAGATCAATCTTCGAGAATATACGGGCACCTCGAAGCAGATCGAAGAGATCCTCAATACGGGGCAGTGGATGCTTGTTCTTGATAGTAACTGCATTCAGCTCCCGATAATCCACACACATCCTCTTCGAGCCATCCTTCTTATCTACCAGCAACAATGGAAAAGCCCAAGGAGAGAAGCTGCGATGGATATAGCCCTTGGCTAGCAACTCATCAATAGTCTTCTTAACTTCTTCATGCTCTATAGGTGCCATACGGTAGGGCCGCTTTGCAATAGGAGCTGTGCCAGGCAAGAGATCAATACAAAACTCAATGGCGCGTTCAGGCGGCATACCTGGCAAATCATCCGGAAAGACATCCGGGAATTCAGACACCACGCGAATACCGTCCGTGGGTCTAACCTCCATCTGATGAAGAAATCCAGAAGGCTCTACTGCACTGATAACAACTTCTTGGCCACTGGAAGCTGATAGCAAGACTGTCCTCTGAGCACAATCTATCCGGACTCCCCACTTGGCCAGAGTCTCCATTCCCAGAATGACATCAATGCCCTTGGTGTCTAGCATCATCAGATCAGTACAGAACTCTACTCCCCTCAAAGAAACACTGACTCTCGGGCAGTAAGTGTGAGACCTCAACTGTCCTCCCGGTGAAGATACTAACAAGCACCTCTTTAATGTGCTAGTATGAATACCATGATGCTCGACAAAAGACTGAGTAATGAAGGAATGCGTAGCACCAGTATCGAAAAGCACTGTAGATGGATATGAATTAACCATGAACGTACCAATAACCACGTTGGGAGCCTCGGCCGCTGACTCGGCCGTCACGTGGTTCACTCTGCCCTGAAGTGGCGCCCTGGGCTGAGCTGGGCGCCCCTGCTGTCCCGCCTGCGCCTTCCGGGGGCAAGCGTTGGCGTAATGCCCCGGCTGGCCGCAGTGAAAGCAGGTGCGAGGAGGTCCCTGAGCCTGCTGTCCGGTAGGAGCTGCCGGACGTGGAGCCTGCGGTGCCGGTGGAGCTGGTGGAGCACGAGCCGGAGGTGCCGGTAACCTCGGGCCTTGACCTGCCTGCTGCTGCTGTCGAGGCGGGTACTGCTGCGGTGGCCTCTGCTGGTACTGCTGAGGAGGCCGGTACTGAGGCTGCTGATACTGCTGGGGCTGCTGGAGGCGAGGACGAGTGTTGCTGCCGGAAGCAACGGGGACAATCTTCCTCTTCTTGTCCTCCATCTCCAAGTGCTTGCGCTCAGTGTTGAGCGCGCTGTCAACCAGATGGTTGAAGTCGTCGAAGCGGAGGTTGAGCAGCGCGTACTGGAGGTAGTCCTCAAGACCCTCCATGAAGTGCTCCTGCTTCTTGCGGTTATCCGCAACATCGGCAGGGGCGTAGCGAGCCAGCTGAAGAAAGCGATCACGATACTCCGTGACCGACATAGTCCCCTGAAGTGACAAGGACAGATAGATATCGAAAGATTAACTCAAGATTTCATATGGATAGAACAAGGGGATTTAGCTCAAAAGAAACCGCTGAATAATTATATTTAAGATTACCTGCTTCAGTGCAAGGAACTCCTTCTGCTTCATCTTCATAACGCCCGCGGGGACGTTGTGGCTGCGGAAGCGCTCCCTGAACTGGAGCCAAGTGAGAGACTCGCGGTCATGAACTGGGTGGGACTCCCACCAGTCCAAAGCTGCCCCTCGCAGCTGTCCTGCTGCGTACAGAACTCGCTCCCGATCATCGCACTGGGCGATGTCCAGCTGACGCTCCACTGCACGGAGCCAGTCGTCAGCCTGAAGGGGGTCGGACGTGTGAGAGAACGTCGGCGGGTGACCCCTCAGGAACTCAGCACGCCTGTCGCGAGGCTGCGGCGGTGGAGGAGGCGGAGGCTGAGTGTGAGCCTGCTGAAGGGCCTGAACAGTGTTGTTCAGGGTGGCCATCATCTGCATCTGGAGCTAGAAGTACTGCTCCGGAGTCAAAGGCGGCGGCATCGGGATCCCGGTCCCCTGGGTGTTCTGACCCTGGTTGTTCTGCCCCTGCTGGTCAGAACCACGCCTGGTGTTCACCATCTGATTTTGGACAAAAGATTTCACGAGTAAGGATATTGCAGGAATAAATTCAGATGGATATGATAACTCTTTGCGGAAAAAGACTCAGCCATGATAAAGTAGACAGGATAGAGTTGACTGTTTTACCCCCAACGATCTAACTCATTTTATTAATTAATTAACTTTAACATAAGAGTGATTTTCTCTAAACAAATTTAAACTACTAAGCTATGCAATCATTCAAAAATCCAAATCAAACATGTAGCATAATAACAAGCAGACAATTTTCACAACTTAGCCGAGTTTAACACACGTCTCGACTAACACAACGCGTCGCAGAGCGTGCTATCGTATTATTATAAAAGGGTCACCTAGCTAATACTCATGGTGGTCAGATAACTGATTCAGGCCAAAATCTACGGAAACTATTCTTCAGAGAGAGAAATCAAGGCAAGAAGGGTAAAAAGTCAAAGAAGTCAAGGGGTATAATAGTAAAATAATTTCAGCAGGCAAGGATTGGTGAGAAGAAGTCCTAAAACTCGACCAGTTCTATCTAGGCTTCGTCCTACAGTCGATACGGCTCTGATACCACTCTGTAACACCCGGTTTATAAAAGGACATAAACCGAGCAATCATATACGTGCCAGGATCAAGTCACACGTATATACAACAGAATGAACAGTATATCATAGCACATATCATGTAAAAAGATATAATAAAGTGAATATGAATGTTATTTATTACATTAATGACAAAAATGTCTGATACAGCGGAAGCGAAGTACAAATACGATAAAAACTCTCCGAAGCTGAGCAGGGCGCCACAGGGACGTCGACTGGGAGACGAACGCCTAGAAGTCCTCGTAGTCCTGGTAGCGCTGAACGAACTCCCTCGTGTCGGCAGGAACTGAGCAGCAGTAGCGTATCCAAGAGGAAAAAAGTAGAGAAGAGGCAAGAGTGAGTACACAACTTGTACTCAACAAGTATAACACAAACTATGAGGCTCTAAGGTTGGCTGACTCAACTGCATTAGCTTTTAATCTTGGCAAAGTTTTATTAAAGCTATTTACTACGAGTTGATGAATTACCATTAATCCAGTTACATAGTAATTAATTAGAATTAATCATACTACTACTGAGAACCAAACCAAAACCAAGCCACCGAGGTAACCCCGAGAAGCACCTCCCTCGTCGGAAGGAGATAACTCCACTAATCAAAAGGAGGATCTGGGCCGCTCATAACCGTGAGCACGGCTAGTATACCAGTTTTACACTCTGTAGAGGTTGCACATCTTTACCCACAAGTCGTGAGCTACGCCAGTTGTTCATCACACTTCCTTAGGTGAGATGACTAGCGACTCACTACGAGGCCGTTACAAAGAATCTCGTTGGTAAGGCATAACCGCGAGAGATAGGTCAGCGACGATGGGGCCCACCTCCGGGGGTACAAGCACAGGAGCGCAATCCAAGCACAGACCAAGCCGGAGGAGCAGGGACCATTGAAGCTTACTACTCTTGCCTCGCAGGTAAGTTACTCCAAACCAAAAAGACCTAATTAGTAAGCCAAGTCTATTCCATTCTAGCCTTGTGGTAGCGCTGTTGTCCCAGGTTGTCGCTCTATGAACCGGTCCTTATGGAGAGTGGCCAACCAAGCACTAAGCACCGTGCTGGCCCCCTAAACCATGTTTCTACAAAAACCATCTTTTAACGAGACGTGAGCCACTCATCCACACAGAGGGCCACTCTCAGAATTAAGTTCAAGTAAACCATTAGTCAATTTAATTAAAAAGGACCAAAGTGTGTTATAGCGCAGCAACCTAGTACAACTAACCAAAATGCAACCCAAAGGTATATATAAAGGATATAAAGTGGCTAGGAAAGTCCTTATAGGCATACAGTATTAAAATGCAGTATGAAAATGTATTTAAAAGTGATAGGTTGTTCATGTTACACTTGCCTTCCTCGTACTGCTCTGGCTGCTGCTCAAACTGCTCCGAAGACGGCTGCTCCGGGTACTGGTACTGGGGCTCCTCAGATGGATCAACGTCTACTCACGAACACATGGCCAAAACAATGCACAATAATAAGCATACAAGCAAAAACTAAGAAACAGTACAACAATACATAAAAACAGCACACTAAACTAGTCTAAAACTATTCTACGCGTTACAACGATTCCGTGGATATAAAGAACGCTTAAAACGGAGCTAAAACGCGTATTCTAGGCTAAAAACAAGTTCTAGGGACCTATTTGTAAGAAAAACAGGGTTCCAGGGGCTTTTCTGCTAAAACCGAGGGCCTAAACATAAATAAACGTTAACTCCAGGGTCTAACTCATAAAAGAACCAGGGCTGGACGGCGGGTACTAATTTGGGAAAGCTCAGGGGCCTAAGTGAATAAAACAGGCCTAATCTGTAATTATTTTTGAATGGCTGTGGACCGCGGGTTGATATTGACAAAGGTCAGTGGCTCTTATGCAAAAATGACAGGCGAAGCGGTACGTGCCGATCTGGATCGTTGGATCCAGATCTGATGGTCTGGGTTTTAAGGGCGCTGGATCTAATCAGGGCCGCAGATCTAGGATCGGACGGCTGACACGATTCGCGCGCGGGAGCGGCGGCGATAGGTCGCCGGAGCTCTGCTCCGCGGCGGGGGGGTCGCCGGGGTTGGCCAATCCGGCGTCCCCGTGGCCGATTCGGGCCGCGGCTTGGCTCGGGAGCATGTCCGTGGCACGCGCAAGCCACTGGGGCACTCAGGGGAGAGGATTGGGGCGTGGGACGCTGTGAGCGGCGGCGATGGCGGGCGAACGCGGCGGAGTTCGCCGGCGCGAGCGTTCTGGGCGACGCCAGGGGCTACGGACCACGAATTCTAACGCCAAAAGGACCGGGGAGGGCTGTGGGTTCTCACCGGGGCTTCTGGTGGCCACATCGCGCAGGGTGCTTGGCGTCGCGGACCGGCGGCGAGTCGCAGCGGCGCTCGGGGGAAGGGTCGAAGCAGGGGCGCGCTGGGCTCCTGGACGCCTTGGGTCGGCGCGGGGTGTCCCTGGAGTCGACATGGGGCTTCTGCGCGGCTCCGGTGTGCTGGGGTGGGGTGATGTGGCGGAGCAGCGACGGCGCCGTGGCTCGGCACGGCGGCGCAGGGCGGCGGGCTAGGGTTAGGCCTCGGCTGCGGATGAGGGCGCAGGGAGGGTCACGGGGGGTCAAATAGAGCCGGAGCCCAGGGATTTCGGCTCGGCGTTACGGAAGGGGATCCCGGGGATCACGGCCGGGGATGCCGCGCAGTCGTTGCGAGCGCAGCGCGGGGGAGAAGACGGGGCCGACAAGTGGGCCCCACTGGTCAGCCAGCGAAACGCGAGCAGTGCGGCGGCTCGGGCTGAGCGGGAGGAGAGGACGGAGTGGGCCTGTGCGGGTGAGTGGGCCGCGACGCGAAGCAGGTCGGGGTGGAGCGGCCCGGTCGCGTGCGGGGAAGCGAGCCCAGGAAGAGAGGGGAGCGGGCAGCGCTGGCTAACTGGGCCGCGGGGAAGGGAAGGAGAAGATGGGCCGGGCTGGGCTGACTTGGGCCGGGTTTTGGGTTTTGGCTGGTTTTCCTTTTCCAAAACTTCTTTTTCTTTTCTATTTCTAACCAAATACAACTAATTGAATTCAAACTAATTTGAATTCAAAACCTAACCACTCAACAAAAGAAAGGATGCTCCAGCATGATGCAACAACAAAATTAACCTATGATGGATTTTAATTATTTATGGAACAAAAATTAGATTTAATGCAAGCTAAGCAAATTAAACCCTTAGAAAATTAAATAAATCAATTAAATTTATTAATAAATGCTGAAATTTAAATTAGGGTGTTACACTTACCTGAGAACTCGCCAAGCATGAACAATAATGCAATACCTAAGTTTGGTGAAGCAAAGTTTTGCATTTTGTTTTGCTTAGTTCCTCGTGCATCTGTCCTCCATGGAACCAAGGAGTGTTGCATGAGTGTTGGGTTGTTGCACATTGCTCCTTGGTTGTTTTCTTTTTATTCGCTGCAAAAGGTTAGTGGACAACAAATACTCGAGGCATGTTTAAAGAGTTTTGAACGGATTTTATCTTTACCTTGAGATTAGTTGTTCACATCCATGCTTTAAGGAAAATCAGATTTGGAGGTTCAAAAGCCATGGATCCCATATTGTTTGCCATTATTTCATTTCATCATCATTTTTTTCAAGAGAGAGATATACTTTCTTTTTTTCAAAGGGTTTTTATTGCTGTTCACCAAATTTTTATCTTTTGAAAAAACTCAAACAAGGCTAGGATAAAACTACATGAACGCAAAGGGGCATTTTGGCAAAATACTCACGGTGCACCATGAAAGGTGATTTGTGCCTCCTTTGTACGTTGTGCATTTGTTTTTCCTTTGAAGTACATCTTAATCCTTGATTCACCTCCAGTATGAACTTAGCTTCAGGACTTACCCACCTAATTGAAGTCTTTCCTGCAAGGGTGAGTCCGCAAAATATATACATCCAATGCCTATGAAAGTATGAACACTGGTGGTTCATTAATCAAATTTGACATGAAGTCTTATTTGATCAAAGATCCCAAGCACTAGGCTAAAACCAGAGTATACCAAAAAATAGGCAAAGGTTGCATGCATTCGGGAGAATCAAGCTATGTTCAAAAGGAGATAAATATGAGTGAAGGATTGGTGAACATTGACTTACCTTGGTACATACCTGAGTATACTTACCAGCAGCATATACGGATGGATGCCTTGGAGTTGCTGCGGCAGCGTCATGGTCGCATATGTTTGTCAAGGACTCCTCCTTCTGATGCAAACTGAAATGGAGGAGGGCACCATGCCGACACAGGTGAACAAGAAGGCCCGGTTGCACACACGGCTAGTGTGTAGAAACCGTGCACCTAGGTGGCATGATCTGTTGGCACAATGCTTTGGGATTGGAGGTGCAAAATATGTCTCCTTTCTTTGCATATGAGCATGTGCCAAACGATGTGGAGTAGCAAAGCCCCGGATCATAAGAGGAGCATTCCTCTTCTTTGCATGTGTTGGGGCTACTAGCGACGCTATGCAAAGCTGGCAATAGATGGGAGTTATGGCAAGGCTTTGCAAGCGCGCGAGAGCAAGGTTGGGTGGAGCCAGGCGGTGAAATGTTTTTCTGCTGAAGTGTAATGCCACAACTTGAAGGTGTGCACATAAGATAGCCTCCGATGTGTGTACAGCCAGCTGGCTCACTTTTAGTCTCTTCCTTTCTCACTCCCCTTTTTTTATATACCCTCTTTTTTTACCTCTTTCTTTTTTTCTTTTTTTTCTCACTCTTTTTTTCTTCTTTTTCATCATCTCTCTTTTTTTCATTTTCTTTAGAAGAGTAGGCTAATACCAACCTTGGTAGGGATGGATCTTATTTTAGGGTGATTACCAATCTCCCCCACACTTGCATTTTTGTGTCATACGACACTAAATCAAGTGTGCAGTGTTGGTGCCTCCTTCAGAGTGTGCTCCATCGCAGGTGTACCAAAGTGTTGATGTAGCCCCCATGTTTCCGGTCATCGTATGTCCCCTATTCTTCTCAATCTTAACCTGCATTGGTTAGGGCCAAGAATACCCGAAGGTGCATACTAAATTGGAAACATGTTCATGCTTATTATAAAAAAGAATTTTTTTATTATATATATATACTCTTTTTTATTTTTGATAATCTGGGCTGTCTCCCGGCAGTGCTTCGTTTAAGGTTACGAGCTTGATCATGGGGGCTTCTTCTTGCAGCTATCAATTGGTGATGTAACTCCCGCCTTCACCACCATCCGTCGATTGTGCTTAAGCTGCAAGGTTAGTGTGATAGCACAACCACGAAATTTACAATGTTTACGATAAACAAAGGCATCTACAACCATCCTTCTAAAAGTTTTGCTAGAGAGAGCTATAAGGAGGTTGCAGCTCGCGAAGGCATTCGTGGCGCAACAAGTGGCTGACTCTGGAGGGATGCTAAAAGAGCATGGTGGTGGTGATTCCAAGATGAACCTATCATGCTCATCTATAGAACCGCTTTCTTCGCACTCCAGAGACAGTGCCTCAATAAATTCCCTAGCCCAAGGGTTCTCTGTCTCAAGAGGTTCATCGTGGAAGATCATGGTTGTATCCCAATTATGATCAGGATCAACAAAGTGCGGGCTAGTGGGATGAGGCTTTGGCTCTATTAGAGGACGTGTTGGTTGTTCATGGATGGGGAGTTTAAGATTTTCCTCTAATTCGTCCTCCTCTTGAATGAAAAGTTCGGCATCTTGCTGTAAGGAGGGTTTAGAGGTGTCGTCAAGCATGACTGCCAACACTTCCTCGGATGGTTCTTCTTGGGGGTTTGGTTCGGCCAAGGAGTTCTTGGTTTGGCCGATGGGCAAGGTGTAAGATCTTCCCCCAAGAGATACTTCTAGTTTCCCTAGAGTAGAAACATCTAGGAAAAGCTTTTCTACGGGATGCCCTATTAGGATGTCGAAGTCTTGGACTTCGAAGACATGGAAGTCTAGAGCGATCTCCGTTTTCATGTGCCAGAGTGGCACATCGTGCATAATCCCAATCCCTTTTATAATGGAGCATGGTCCGGTTCTAAGGGATTTCGTGGTTGGAGTAACACGTCTTTCACCCGAGTGATCGGAAGTGAAAGAGGCAGAAATGACGTTCACCCCAACCGTGGGATTGTAAAAGGCTGTGACTGCAGTCCCTTCTATGAAACATCGAATGGTCAAGGAGGGGGCATGAAATTGAATTATTTCTGACGAAGTCTCCCCTTCCTGTATCCATTCGCTATTCGTGACAGCGGCTACCCTCTTTACGGTCTCTTTAAGAAAAACCTTATCGAGACTGCTTGGAGGGTCTAGAGGGACTATAAGCCTATTCTGGAGGGGATATAACGTGGTGTTGCCAAAGTCATAGAATATATCCTCCTCAATATTGAATGGGAATTCTGGAGGAAGGATTTCTTCCTCCTCTGGGTCTTCTGGTTTGGGAGAAGGTTCGGCTGGCGAGTCATCATGGGTAGTTAGGGAATGCATGGACTTAGCTACCGGAGCTTCTTCCTGGCTTGAAGGTGCTACTACTGGGAGAGGTTCTGTGAAGGAAGTGTTCTCCTGGACACGGTCCAGGAGTACCATCCCTTCGGAAGTGGTTTTGTAAGCAAACGATCCCCCAGCAGTAATATCAAGATGTAGGGCTGTTTTGTTGTTCAGCCCTAGCCAGAAGTGCTGAAGCAGCACATGGTCGGGAATGGACAGGTCTGGGCCGGCATGCGTAAGCTGTGTGAATCTAGCCCAGGTTGTACCAAGGGTTTCCTTCTCATCCTGACGAAAGTCAAGGATTTCTTTTCGTAGAGAAGCGATGCGAGAAATGGGAAAGAATGCGAGACAGAACCTATTTCGCAACTCATCCCATTCTCTGTTTACCTTTCCTACGTTATGGGTGTACCACTATTTCGCTTTCTCAGCAAGGGAGAAAGGAAACAACTTCCACCGAATTGTTTCTTGTGCCATGCCTGCAATTGACAAGCAAGAGCACATCTGCTCGAACTCTCGTAGGTGGTGGTAAGGATTTTCTAACTCATATCCTGAGAAGTGTTGTTCCCGAACCATGGCTATGAAGCCAGGGCGGAGTTCAATCCCAGAAGCTGTGATTGGCTTGGATGACTGTGGTGGCTCTAAGAACTCACCCGAGGGAGCAGAAAGTTGGTGGATAGAAAGGTGTGACATGCTATAAGGATATAATAAAAGAAAAGGTAAAGGAAAAGAAAAGATAAAAGAAAGGACACACGAGCAACCTAGGTTCGAAGATAATTACAGCAACCGTTCCCCAGCAACGGTGCTAGAAATGCTTGTTGGTATTTCTTAACTCTCATAGAGGAATCCGCAAGCGCACGGAAATACCGTTGTTGCACTTCACCTGGGAGTATTCAGGGTATCGTATTTTCCACGAGGAACGGGTATGTAACTGTCTTCTAACTAGATTACCCCGAAGAAGATAAGAGATAGAGAGGCCTTAGGATAGTGTGGTACTGATCTAAGGATGGGTTCGAGGAAAGATACACTAATGTTTCCACTCGCTCACTTCAGGCACCGGTTTGACCCTAGTCTGCCAAGGAATATCCGGTATCGCTCTATGTCGTACCGAAGCGGGGGGGAGTGCACTAACCACGCAGACTGTCTCCGTAGCGAACGGACAGGGCTGTCACCACCTGCTGTCTACCCCACAATACAAGCTGAGTACGAGATAAACAAAGGTAATCTAAGGACTAGACACCACGCCTATGCCTTCGACTACTACTCTAGAGTTGTACAGGGTTATCTCGTCTTTCTCAGGGGTCCTCTTCTAGAGTATCCACTACTAGAACGGACAATGAACCCGCGAACGAATGAGAACACAAGAATAACTTAACTGGAACTCACCGAATAGAAGAATTCGGATATGTACTCCAAATGTACCGTATCCATAGAGGTACAAAGCCGAAGAGGTGTCGACAAGTCCGGCTCTTCTCCCACTTCTTCCTCACACACTCCCTAGGCTAAGGATACAAGTGGGAGCCTCTCTACTCTACTCCTTCACAATGAAATGGTGTGAGTTGAGAGGGGTCTCTCCTCCTCCTTATGTAGCCTCTCCATGGATGGATCCACGGTTAGACTCGCAAGGTGGTACTATGCACATCCGGAGTAGACGTAGGGAAGCTGTGGGAGGCTGCAGGAGAAAGCTGGGCCCATTTAGGCCAAATAGGGGGTCGGGCGACCCATTGGGTCGGCCGATCCTAAATGGGGCTCCCTCTGGCTTGTCTTCTTCTGGATAACTGATAGGTGGGCCCTGGTGTTGATCCTTGGGTGCATCTTGCTTGGAACGCCCATTTTGTCTGATTTGTGGGCCATCCTTGTAAGTGGCATTATGGGTAGCAGTATTTTGTGCATTTCATCGTGTGTTTTCCCTGCTTTGCAGTTGTGGGTGCCTGCAGATGATAATTCACCAAAACTCGTGGAATTGATTAGTTATAAGCCCTATATCTAAGTTTGGTGATTAAATATCCTGAAAAACTGCAGGAGTTGACGGTTAATTTTAGCACTTAAGGACCGTCAACACTAAGTCAAAAGATTTGAAATTATTTTGAAATCCGTCAATTCTTTTTAAAAGCAAAAGAACACAACTTAAGTTTTAAAATTGCAAGAATAGCCCTAAGCATAAATATATCTTTTTATTGTGGCAGAACCACCTGAATTATCTCGGCTCAAGTGCGCTGACCATCACCCTAAAGGCAACACCAGCTCAAATGCACTTCAAACGGAACAATTCTTGGTCTGTCGGGCAATGTCCTGATACAACCACTGGTTCTCGGATCGGACAAGTATACCCCGCACGATGGCGAGTCCAGAGATATTACAACCATAATTTTACAACACAGGTATAACAGTTATTACAATAAGTTTAAATCATTATTACAGATCCAAACTTAGTAAAACATTATACAAGGCATAAGTTTAAGTTCAGAGTTTAAAAGCAGCGGAATGAAAACACGACGGCTACAACACATCACAAAAGGACACCAAGCTAGCCCAAGCAAGGTATCACTTGTCGGGGTCATTGCCGGTCGAAGACGGATCCCATTCTACGGACCAGCCAGGAGGCAAAGAGCGGGCCAAGACAGACTAGCGATTTGGTCCTCAAAACTCATACCTGAAAAAGGTTTAAACAGCAAGGCTGAGTATTCTAATACTCAGCAAGACTTAACCATCAACGGATATACTTAGTCCACCTAGCTAGACTATGCAGGGTTTTGTAGGCTCTGATTTTTCTTTTGCTGAAAAGCAATAAAGAGTAGGTCCTTACTTTCAAATTTTAGCTACCAAGATTCTAGTTGATTAACCATTCTATGTAAGCAACTACTCCTATTCAACCATGGTAGAACTTTAAGCAAATATCAAGATTGATCATAATAATGTTACTCTTATTACTCTGTGTGGCAAAGGGATCAAGCAGTCCCAAACCATGAGAAGCGGATGATTCGAATCAAAATTTGTTGACCTGGCCAAGCAGACCTAACACACACGTTTGGAACACCGTCGGGTCGTTCCCAAACAACTGTTGACCTTTCATTTCGGCTTGTGGATAGGGTCACTCTCCCCAACTACAGGGCACCAACTTTCTCCCTGCACCCGTGGTGTTGCGCAACATAAACATAAATAAAACCTATCTCTAAGAGAGAGTGAAAGGTATATCCACTCCCCGGTCCGATCGGCTACTAGGCTTACCGCGTACCATATTTACGGCATGTGGCTAGTACGTTCAAAAACATAACCACCGCTACCACACACCGCGACCTTAGCAGAATTTATCACCACAGACGGGGTCTCACCCAAGGTCATGATATCGAACACGACCCCGTCCGTCGTCCTTATATTGATAGCAAAAAGTAAACAAGCAATTCCTATAGAGCTCGCGAGTGACAGGCAATCACTCGACTTTTACCGGTCCTATAAGCTTAGCAATTATTCGAACTCAGGTCTTGTGTTCAGTACATAGGTTCCTAGGATCATGAATCTAGGGTTTCAATTCAAATCCTAAGAACTGTAAATGCACAAGTAAGTAATAATGATAAATTGTAATAATTTGAAATACTGGGTTATGTCCGGGGCTTGCCTTCTCGGTAGTCACTAGCTAAAACAGCCTTGGACTCTTCTGGACTTTGGTCCGGGTCTTCAGTCAGTATGGTGGTGTTCAACTGGGCTTCTGGATCACCTTCTTCGGACTCCGGGATCAGCTCGTACGTCCCGTCAGCTAGATCAGTCGTATCTATATGTGATGCAAGAACAGTATTATAAACATACACATGATGCGAAGAAACTGCAGTCTAACAAATAGCAAACAAACTTAACACATGGGCAGTCATTTATGGAGTAGTTAATTAACATCACTTACTCCACAAAACAATATGATCAACTTCACAAAAGAACTACACTATCTTCATAAAGCAAGTGGTAGTTGTTTCCTATAGCAAATAAAACATGGTTTGCTAATAACTCAACAACTCAGTACTCAAAAAGCAAGAAATTCAGAAAACATTACTCTAAACAGAAGGTATACAGAGTAATTAATCCTGAAAACTTCATATCATTTCATGCAGCCATTTATTCAGAATAAATCATTTATTCAGACAGCACCTAGAACAAGATTAAATTCTACAGAACAAACAACAGCACTTATGATGCTCAAAGTTTCTCTGAACATGATTCATATGCTTATCAACGTTCCATAAATTTTTCAGAATTTATCTAGACATAAAACTGAAGTAATAATTTTGGCAAAATTAAACTACATATGGTAAAGCTAATTAGCATAGGAAGTTCTACATTGTTTCTGGATCCTAAATTTTACAAACATGAATAAACGACCAAAGTAAGGTCACACAAAAATTCTCAGAATTTTATAGGCAAGGAAACTATTTATCATAATTAAATCCTACTTAACAAGCATTAAATAAAATATATAGTTAGACAGTTCTAAAATTTCTCAAACTTGGGTAACAGCAAGGTTGTAGCAACATGTAAGCATGACAAAAGTTTCACACTCAGAAATTAAATATTTCTACCAGCACAAATAAATTAGCAAAACTAGTAGATTTAGGAAACTTGAAACTTTGACCTAGTTAATGATGTCAAAAAGGTTTCAAAATTTTACCAGGTACTAATAACACTGTAAGACACAAGCAAATCAAAAATAACAGACAGTTACTGAGTAGAACTCCTAGAACAATTAAAGCCTAATTATTCAATTCTTTTTCTTGGATTAAAATACAGACCAAAAATGAAGATGTTAATGTAACAAAAGTTGTAGGCCTTGTAACAAGGATTCCAAAACATTTGGATTTATATTTTTCTGATTTTTCTACGAATTTCTAGGTATTTTCAAACTTCAGCCTAGAAACAAATGAGAAAGGATTGAAAACTTGCAGAGAGGTCCTTAGAATTCTAAAAGTATTTGCAGGGAAGCCCCTGGCCGGAGTCAGAGCAGGGGAAGGGGGTTGACCGGCTGATTCCCGGCGAGGTTCGTCGCCGGCGGCGAGGGTGGAGAGGCGTGGGAGGTTTAGGGCTTCACGCGCTACCTTCTGGTGGGGTCAGGTCGGGTAGGAGGCAGCCGGAGGTAGGTCGTCGACGGCGAGCAATGGCGGTCCGAGCTCGAGAAATGGTGGCGAGGTTGCTCCGGTGGAGAATAGGTGACGAGGAGGGGTCGGTGAGCTGCGCGAGGACAAGGCGGAACTAATGGTGGGGTCAGCGCGGGCGGAGGTGGTTTGGAGGTGCGAGGTGACGGTGAGCTTCAAGCTCGCCGGCGTTCGGGCGGGCGGCGACGATGTTCTGGGGTTTCTGGGCAGGGAGCGGGTGAGAGAGTGAAGGGATTGGGTTGCGGGGCTTCCAGTGGTGCTGAGGCGCGCGAGAGATGGGGGTCCGGGGCACTGCAACGAGCTCTCCACGGCGACGGCGAGGTGGCGGCCGCGGAGCTCGTCGGGGTGGCGTGGCAAGGGGAGCAAGGCTCCAGCGCGGGGTGGAGTGGGTCCAGAGGTTCGCGGGGCGCCGCGTGGGGCGGTGGGCGAAGCAGGAGGTGGCCTGCGGCCCTCCTCGGCGGCGGGCGGCGCTGAACTGTGCCGGCGGCGGTGAAGCAGAGAGGGAGGCAGGAGGTTGAAGAAGGGTGGACTGTTTTGCAATTTCTTAAAATTCCAGGGATCCCACTGTAAAACTAAAATAACTTCTAAACTATGGATCAAATGAAAAAGTGCCCAACATGAAAGTTGTCAACTTTTCAAGATCTACAACTTTGATGTTGTGCAAAAATTGATTTGACCAAAGGTTAAAGAGTTATTTTGAAAACATAGGAAGGATTTTGAATTTAATGGACTTTTGTCTTTTCCATTGCAAATTCAGTTTAATTTCAAACTAAAAATCAAAATTTTCTGCCATGTAATGACTGCACTGAATTTTACAAATAAACCCTCCATAAAAGCAATATTAGCTCTCCCTATTCAAATTAAACTATAGAAAGGACCCTGCAATAAATCATATTTACACAACTACCTTTTTGTTTTTACAATAAGATCCTTTTTCAAGAAAATTAAGCACATGATGCATAAAATAAATACAACTCTACTGTACAGACACCTAAGGTGTCACATTTATGATGGTAAAAGTGAAAAACAAGATACACATTTCAATCCCTCACAAAATTTGAAATTTTGCCTTATGCTAAACTATTTTGTAAAAAGGACTCTGCACTTTTCTAAAATGATAGAAATACCATTGCTATAGCAAACTAGGTTTAAATTTTTAAACAAACACAAAAGCTATATTTTTAACTGGGTGGTTTTAGCCTATAAAACCTGGATTATCACAGTGCATCTGTTTTGAGAATGGTACTTGCCATCTACAGGTCTTCATCCCCCACAAATTCACCATTTGCTAGCCCAAACATATCTGGCCTGTCAGTCACCCATTCCGGGTATTGACATCCACTTAGCCAGCTTTACTCCCCCGCAATTACCATCTCAACACCTCAGTCCATCCCACAAGAGCTTCACATTCAAAACTCAAAAGAAATTCAAGTTATATCAGCAAAAGAGAGTGGAACTATCTTCTTTATAAAAAAGGGAGAGAAAGGAAAAGAAAAAGAAAGAGAAGCCCACTCTCCATTCCAAGTTGCAATTTATGGAGTTCAAATAACTGGGAAGCTATCCACTCCTTCATACCCTCCAAATATCCCATGTTCCATGAGACCTGAATTTGGCTAAGTACCGACCCCGGCATGGATCATCCTTCGGATGAGCAATACAGGTAACCAAGGTATGCAACCATCTTCCTATAAACTCCACATAT
Organism: Panicum virgatum; assembly: GCF_016808335.1. Classification (NCBI taxonomy): domain Eukaryota; kingdom Viridiplantae; phylum Streptophyta; class Magnoliopsida; order Poales; family Poaceae; genus Panicum; species Panicum virgatum. The sequence continues at coordinate 47,926,425 of NC_053147.1, read as the reverse complement.
TAGCTTTAGAGATAGGAAGAACATGGTCTGATATCTTGACCATAGGTGAGGATCATACACTTTGAGCGACTCGAGAGTACCATTGGAGAACCTAAACCTCTTTTGAAAAATTCTTATAAAAATCTGAGCTGGGAACCTGAACAGGTAGCAGGGAACATTCCGGTGAAGGTTGTTTAGTCCAACAAACGCCCAAGACCGAGGGATGAAAAACGAATACACCCCATCTTCCAGAACCTTAGGTATGAGCCAACTTTTCATAAGTACAGACGGGTAGAGTGATATGTTGTGCACAAGATACCTACAAGGGGGTAAACATTGATGCAACTCCTCATCCATCGACGCTCAGTTTTAGCTTTGCTCGAGGACGAGCAAAAATTTAAGCTTGGGGGGGGTGTTGACGGCCATAAATTCACATTCCAGCCGTCAACTTCTCGGGAATAACATGAGCTTTACATTATGTTCTATTCATATTTTGTTTATTTCTAACGAGTTCCACAAGTTTTAGATGAGTTTTGATTTCAGGAGCAGGTCCACCAAAAATGAGTAAAATTGGGCAGAAACCCAGGCCGACCGGTGTAACATCCCAGTTTTCATCATGATTCGGGAGTGTTGAAATTTATAATGCAAACTTCTAGAAGGTTCTATAAAAATAAGGATAAACCATGGCGTAATTTTGTTCACCATGACAAGGTTCTAGAATGTTCCACAAGAATCATAAAGAAGAGAAGAAGCTTGGATATTTTCTTGCCATGGTAAAATTTAGAATTTTCTAGAATTAGATATTTGTAGGGAACTTAGATATTTGTAGGGAACCTCCTAGAGTGTGACATGTGTCACTCATCCAAGAGGGTATGGGTGCCTATATAAGGAGGGTGCCACCCCTTGCCATGCCATACTACTCCACTCCATCCCACACACATCCAAGGGTATGGTAGAAGTGAGCATAGGTAGAGTGTGCTAGGTGTGTGTTCCTTTGTTGCTTCAATAAGGTAAGCGTCTTTATAAGTGTTAGTCTCCCAGTTAAATTTAAGTACTTAGTGTATAAGTTGTGATCCATCGAAGGTTGGCTCTGCCACCCGGGATCACAAAAGGGTCTGGGCTTCATCGAAGGTTGGCTCTGCCACCCGGAAGCCAGCTTCATCTGTTGGTAGGCTCTGCCTCCCGGAAGCAAAAGGCGGCTCTGCCGTCAAAAGGACCTGGTACACTAAGTAACTAGAAGCTGACCGACTCTGAAGTGAGTTGGTGTAGATCCTCAACTTAGTAGGGCTGCCTCAATTTCCAACAATCACTAAAATAAAACTTATGTTGCAATTAAACTAGTAACGTAAAATAATACTAACGTTATACGAGGTATTACATAACTACTAGGTAAACTATTTTATACTCTTGCCTTGCGTTAGTACATTCGTTCCCTCTAGTAACCAGCATACGCATGCTTGCACCCACGACAAAAATCATCTTGTTTCCATAAAAGCCTCTCAATCACCGTACCATGCCATAATTCCCAGACAATCATGACAGCGCCCACCTCCTTTGCCATAACTTCATTATTCCCTGGAAGCCACAGAGTACCCACACCATTGACCTTGAAAAGACCCGTCATGGCAGCACCCACCTCACTAAAAATCAGGATTGCCACGCACAGTGCCGGCCGAGATTTTTTCCGCCGAACTGCCTCACCCGCTCGCTCTCACTCGCGCACGCGCGATACGCCGGCCCCACGACGGGACCGCGCACTGCTGCCGGCATCACGCCGTGCCGCCCACTCCCGCGTCCCCACCTCGCCCACGCCGCTGCAGCGCCCTTGCCGGCTTTGCCGCCTCGACGCCCGCGCCTTCAGCGCTGCCACTATTCGCGTTGACGACGAGCTGCCACAGCCCACGCCGTTGCCGTCCTTGCGCAACACCGTTGCTGCTCTCCTCGCCTATAAAAGGAGCAAGGCCGTGACGAGCCCCGTCACCAGCCCAAGCGCACCGAGCCGCTTCGCTCCACCAGCTGAACCACTCCTCCCGAGCCCAGCTCACTCACGAAACGAAGCTCCAACAATTGATCCTCTTCCTCGAGCTGTTCCGCGCCAAGGTGAGATGGCAGGCAGCTCCCCCGACCATTAACTCCACTGATAAAGGCCCAAAACACCCCCAGGCCGTGAGCACTTAATCCAAATCATTCTACCAATCAATACTGTAAACTCAAAATCTCCTTCATATCAACTCCTTTTCACGTAACTCTTTTTCCTCCTATTTTCATCTCCATTTGAGCTTATTGCTTGCTTGTGTTTGTTTGCCGGTTGTGCCGTTCTCGCCCGTAGATCACGGAGTGACCGAGGAGGAGCCCGCCAAGAAGCCAGAAGACCCGTACCACGAGCAGGAAGCCGCCGCCGACGACGCGTACGCAAGCGAAGGCAAGTTTCATCGACCCCTACGTGAGCGGTTGCATCCATGTGAGGACGTTTAGCTGTAGCCTGTGTCTAGGATCGATTACATATACCAGTACTTGAGTGATTGAGTGTGCTCATGCATGCATCTGAGTAGTCATGCATATTCAGAACTGAGAATAGGATACGAAGGGATCTGGCTGAGACCAAGGCAGCTGGGTATGCTGGAGCCAGCGCTACCGTGGTGGTAGACTGGCAGGTGAGTGCTACCGTGGTGGTAGGCTCGAGTTGATATGTTGAGGGATGGTTGCTGCCCTGGTGAACCATAAGGACCGAGTTGTTTTGACATCTCACCTAGCTTACTTTAGTACGACCACAGGTTCCGGTATGGGCCGGACTTAGCCTAATCCCACTGGTTAGCCTGACGGTCGCAGGGATGGTTTACGGGTATAGACCATTGGGGTCAGGGCCCGAGGGTTTGTGCGGCCGGGCTGGGGCGTGACCACGGCTGGGTGTCGGCTATGTCGGTTGTCTGTTCGGACAGCCGAGCGTGTGGGTGCAGTGTACGACCTCTGCAGAGTGTATAATCCATTCGAATGGTCCGTGTCCAAGGTATGGACAGGCTACGGTGTGGTCCCGACAACTAGTGAGCTACCTATTGTGAGTTGTGTCGGGAAGAGTTGCATACCATTAGTTGCATTGTTAGTAGAATGTGCTTATTATGTGTCGTGCATGTCAGTCCCCTCCCGTAGGGTGAGGTGGAGCTTGCTGAGTACTTTTGTACTCACCCTTGTTGATTTTTCTCCAGAGGATCCTGACTTTGTGCCAGAAGACTACAAGTAGATCGTGTCCGCACCCAAGCTGATCGAGTGGAGCCGTAATGGATGAAGAGCTAGTCCTGCATGTCGCTATGCTAGTTGTTATCCTATGGTTGTTCTGTGTAGCTTTGTGTTGTCACTTTACTCCTCATGTACGTGTTAAATAAAGCTCTGTATGACTCTGGACTCCACTTGATGTAACGTGTATTATGCCGGAGACCTTATTCAGTAATTAATACATGGTTTAGCCTTGATCTTCGGGTCGGGGTGCTTCAACCGGCCTCTCCTAGGCCGGCCGGCCTGACACCTTCAAGAACACGACACTGGCTTCAATCCAGTGGCAATGAGACACATCATGAGGCTCTGAGTCAAGGGTTGGGCCTCGATTTAATTGGATGCACCAAAAGGCATTGACATTGATCCAAAGACTCACAAGGCAGCCCAAAATCAAAAGTAAATCAGTGATCCACTTACCTGGAGAAAGCTCAAAAGTAGAGTGAAGCGTCAGCAAAACAGAAGGCAGAGATGGGCCAGAGGGAGGCCGGCCGGCCTCCCCTAGGCCGGCTGGCCTAGCACAGGCACTCGTGAAGCCGACGCAACTATCAACCGTCTCTAGGAGAAGATCAGAGCCACTGTCCAAAAGTCGGTGGCCATGTGGTAGGAACCCCAAGCCGGCCGGCCTAGGCTAGGCCAGCTAGCCCCACTTAGAAGCCTCTCGGGCTGGGTCTTGGCGTGGAAGCTAAGCTCAATCGTCTTACCTGCTTACAACCGACGCGAACTGTAGTAACTACCAGAACCGACCATGGGAGGGCTATAAATAGAAGGCACCATCCATCACTTGAACACACACCATTGGAGCTCTTCTCTCTTCACTGGTACTTTCTAGAGTAGGTTAGTAGCTTGGGAGTTAGAGTCGAGTCAAGCTTGCTCGGGATTCTGGAATCGTCAGAAGTCTGGTATAGCTCTTGTATCTTTCTTTTGACATTATTAATATAAGTTATCTTCTTTACTTTTCCGAGTCAGCTTTACTTTCCGCTATCTTTTATTTTCTCAAGTCTAAGTGTTTAGCTTGAGCACAGAAGTTATCCTTTAGCTTAGGCTAAGTTATCTTTCTTAGTGATCGGAAACTTATCTTACGGGTTTTCTCGCCTGGACTAGAGTATCTCAAGTTAGTGCTCTAGGTTGAGGGGGATTTCTCTCGAAGGCCTCGAGAGAAATCCTAACACCGAGTGCAGACATGGTGTCTGACCTTAGTGTTAGCTAGAAAGTGTGTTCCACCCCACCGAACTGTTGTGGTAGTCGGTAGGTGGTGACAGCCCTATCCGTCCTTTGTAGTCCATCACTTTCGGGTATTTTCATAGCAGTAGTGCAGGTTGCCGATGGACTCTCCTCTCATCACATTCTGAAGTCCTTCCTCTTCCAGCCGCCGAAGTAAGCTCTACTTTCCCCAGAACTAGTTAGGTGTTTAGTTTGATCTAGAGAGGCTAGCTCGATAGTTCAGAAGTGTATCAGAAGTCTTATCTCACTCGTTGTCCTCCCAGCTGCTACCTCTCTAAGGATTAGAATCTCCATGTGTCACTCCGTCATTGCCTGGCCATTTATCTCACTTACCTATCTGGCTTACCCCCGTCTAGTACGGTTGTCATTCGATTTACGATACTCTTTATTATAATGCTTCCCTAAGAAAAAATACGATACCCTGGAATACTCCAAGGTGAAGTGCTATAGCAGTGATTCTGTGCACTTACAGAATATATATTCTATCGAGCATAAGAAATACCAAAAGTGTGGCGAGGCCCTGCTGCGACCGTTGCTGATGCGGCATAACATATTCGCCATCCGGTGAGGTCATGCCCTTTGCCCTTCGATCTTGTTGCCACGAGAGCGTTTGATGTGCCAGCTTGAGCTTGCCGCGCGTGGCGAAGTCGCTCGATGAGACGTGCGTCGATTCTCTTCAAGGCTTGGATGTCTTCGGCGGTGATGCCGAGGTCGTGGAGGTTGACCTCGAATTCCCCTTCGGCGAGGTCTCCGAACTCGATGTCTTTGTCTTGGTCTTCGTTGTTGTTGTCATTGTTCGTGATGAGAGCGTCGTTTGTCGAAGGCGGGGCTTCGGCCGAAGCGTTGGCCTCCTCCGAAGCGCTAGAGTTTGGTTTCTTCTTCGCTGCCATGTGGTCGTGTTAGGACGAACCGCGGGTGGGCGCCAAAACTATTGGTGGAAGATACCCTTCGGAGCAAAGGAGTACCACAACAACTCAAATCATCGAGGGCAAAGCCTCAGGAACAGAATCACAATCACAATGGCGGCACAAAAATCAACGTAACAGCGTAATTGCTCTGTATTCATAATTGCTCTGTATTCAATAATCCTTTCACACAGTTACAGGGGGGTATTTATAGCCCAACGGCTCATCTACTCTCGGGCCTAAAACTCCTAACTACCCCTTAAGCGCCGGCATCTAGGAATATTCCAGGGGTATTCTTGTAATGTTACAAGAACCGACAAAGTGTAGTGGAACTACAGCTGGACTCAACACTCCATACAGTTTTCTGACAGTGGACCTGCCGCGCTCCGTGCCCATGCTCTTCTTGATGTCACTCTCTGCCGTCTTGAGCATGCCACACAGCCCATTCAAGCCGTTCTCAGCCCTGTTCATGTGGTAGTTCCAAATGGTGTTCCCATAGCTCCGGGGTAAAGAGGCAAGAATGAAATCAGTGGCCAACTCTTGGCCAAGTGGGATGCCCAGCTTCTCCAACCTCTATGTGTAACCAACCATCTTGATTACGTGCGGCCCAACTGATGCTCCTTCAGCTAGCTTAGTTTCAGCAAAGGCCTTGGACACATTGAACCTTACAGTCCTGGCCTGAGTGTAGAACATGTCTTGAAGCACCATGATCATATCGTGCGCCGCATAGTTATTCCCAAACTGCATTTGCAGCTCCGGTTCCATGCAAGCTAGCATGAGGCTGCTCACTTCACGGTCGTTATCAACCGCTCTCCTCTAAACATTCCTCTCAACAACAATGGCATTTGCAGCAGGCTCTTCTGGTAGTGTGGTGTCTAGAACATCTTCTTTGTTAGCAGCCCTGAGAACAATTCTCAGGTTGCGGATCCAATCCGTGTAGTTTGTCTCATTCAATTTGTTGCTCTCAAGTACGGAATGTAAAGCAAATGGTTGGTTTTGAGCCATTGATATACAACAAAATAAATGCAAAATATTAAGACAAAGGTATCCATGATAGAGTAAAAGAAACAGAATTTACTCCCACTAAAATCAATATCCCTCTTTTGATTCTTAGTGATTCAATACCCACCACAACTAACACGTCCACTAGTGAGTTTTTGCATCACCGCTAGAAGAAGAGGTAGATCGGTAAGCCACTCTTGCTAATCATATCTCATATGACTCTTGTTGTTGGGTGACATCTCCATGTCTTGCTCCCAACCTCTATGCCCCAAGATCCTTAACCATTAAGATGACCTTGTCAAGCTTACCAAACTTTATGCATGCATGTATCCGATACAGCCTATCTAGTCAAGGAAAACTAGTGGCGCCCTTATTTCATACCCACCACCAATTGTACAAGACATGGGACAGTGCAAGGTTTAGTTTGTAGGGCATGATTGCTCAAAAAATTTGCGAGGGATCATTCTACTTCTACTATGATCGCACGTAGTAGTAAAACATCAAGAACGGCAAGCACATAATTGTGAATCAGTATGACCCTTGTTCCATGGTGATCTCCATCTCTTCGCCATGTTGATCTCCATCTTCATGGAACTTGTTCACCATGTTGATCTTCGTCTCCATGTACATGTGCACCATCCTTCATGTGATGAAAACTCCAAGAACTAGAACTCGCTATTACACCTAATAGGTAGTAAATAAAATTACATTCACGACTTGGATCATCACAGGTTTGGCACGCAGGCCGTTACATCAAATGCAACAATTTATATGGCTCCTGCCGAATTGTCATAATCATGACATGCAGGTCATGAAACAATTACCCACATGCATCGCATATACATAGGGGCCATACCGATCACATAACCTGCAAAATAGAGTTATGTGTTTCCGACGTCCAAACTTAAATCGCCGAAAACCCTATCTTCCAGGCCAAATTTCGCAAATCTAAATTCAGTGAAACCGCCCCTGGCAGTCGGCTCAATTTAGCAAAATTAAATTTCTTGTAGATGAATTTTCATATAATAATCGCCTCAATACAAGTTCGTACGCCAAAGTTATGGCTGTTTTACCGAACAACATGTTTTTGCCTCTCTTTTCCAACTCGGTAAGCAGATCTAATCTGCCTCATGCATCATCTGCATCTGGCGAATCATCCAAGTTTTTGATTCGACCAATCTCATTGATCTCCTCCTGCTGTGACTGGGTTTATGTGTGTCACTTAACTCAGATGGCGGATACCCGACCAGTATGAGAATTCGTCACACGACCATCACAGCGAGGATTCAAAACAGGATTGGGGTTTCATCTACACTATGAATATCTCCATATGCACACAACCGAATATATAACAATGCAGCACTGGCTCTTGATACTGCTATTAGGATATGGGGTAGCAAAACAAAAGTTTTCTACCGCATAAACCAAGGAACACTGTTGTTATATATCACGGAATTACCACTATATGAACGGTTGCAAAACTTCTATAGCGCGTTGGTGTAATGGAGATGGAAACCAGCAATGCGGTTGCGTGAACCACCTCACGAACGGCTCGTTCTTGTGCAGCAAGCGCATCACCTCCACGAAGTCCACACGTATGGAAAGATGCTTCGCGCTCCGGATTGCTAGATCCGCTAGAATGAACTAGGGTTAAATGCACGAGGAAGTAAAACAGGGAGGGGGCTTGCTTGGGTGCCAACAGTGGAGAAAGGGGGCGGCTAAATTAGGGTTTAGCGCCCACCACCCCTTTATTTATAGCCCCTTAGGCACCCCTAGGTGGGCTCCCATGGTCCCGACCTTGGGCGCCCATGGTTGGGCTTCCTCGGGCCCCACCTTGGGTGCCCACCCTTACAGGTCTGATAAGGCCCATTAGTGCATTTAAGCCCAGTCTAATTTGGATCTCATCCTCATTAGACTTCTGGGCCCTTAAGTGTGTGACCCTATGGGCTCATGCGCGAATAGACATGGCCGAGTACTCCTACTTGCCAATAGTTGATAGCGGTCTCCAGCAAGACGTGTCAACTCCTATGCGCACGCGAATCATATCTGTCGATCCTTCACAATCTTATACATGTTGTTCTCTTTGCCTCACGATATTTGGTCTAGTTTTAAGCTGACCACTCTTTCTCGATCCTGTGATTCGGAATCCTTGGTTAACTCTTAACCTTAGCATGGCCATGCATTTCTTGATCTGTTCACTCGAGGGGCCCAGAGATATCTCTCTCTCTTGTAGAGAGGGGCAAATCCCATCTTGACCGACTATATCTCACAGCATGCTTATTGACAGACCTGAAAGCCAAATTTATGACTACCCAGTTACGGTGTAGCATTTGATGGCCCCTAAGTAAGTCGGTTCACATCTTGAGTACATACGACGATCACAAGTCTTAGGACATAGTGTATATATTGTGTAATGAGAAGTCATCATCTCCTGTTGGGTCACTTCAATCTCAAATCTCACATGAGCCCACATTATTAGTTTGACATCCTCATGTCCATGACTTGTGAAACGTAGTCAATCAACTAATACACGTGCTAGTCTAATATTCATGTGTGTCCTTACATGAACTCCAACTAGGAACATTTTAGAATATCCATACAAGTAAGAGTTTCACAAATACTTCTCATAAGCATTAATCAATACAAGTTGTCATCCATGGATAATCAAGGAACACTTTATTAATCATGAATAGAGAGAGCCGTAATTAAGTATGCCACCGAAGTAAAGTGCGTAAGTCCAAAATTATTTGCAATTTTTCTGGTTGTGAGTATGTATTGGACGTGCATTCATCTTTAAGGAGTTCAATTCCAAACCCAAAACAAAATCGTAAAAGGTATCTCTCAAAGTTTCTCTAGGGAAGTTCTAGTAAATCTGTTCAAACTAATGATCCTTTAAAACTCAAATTTTTACAAACAGATAAGTACCTCAAAATAAGTTGAGCCTGTTTAACAAAATGTAGTAAAACAAATCTCCTTACTGCTGTAAAATTTTGAAATTTTTTAGAGAAGTTTAAATCATGAAATTCAGTCATTTGGAAACCCCCTGTAATTCTGTCAACTTGTAATCTGGCCACCTGAATTTTTTTACCATCTTAAAAGCCTCTCCTAAGAAAATGATCAACATGAAAGTTTTAGGTAACTAAGTCAATAAGCTACAGTAAAATGTTGACAATTTTTGGTCAAGTGGTTTGGTACTAAGAGTCAAAATACTAGCCCTCTGTTCAGCCAGAAATCTGAGTCGACCTTTAGGCAAACCCCTAATGTTTTGACCATCTTAAGCCCTATTTCTGAGTTGGAGTTGACTAGAAAAAATGATCATCATTATCTTAGGCACCTTCTGTAAACTTTTGGGAATTTGTGGTCCATATCTTCATCAGTTTTGCACATTTTCTCTAAAGTACCCAGAACCAGTCTAGAAAATCTGATACGCTGACCGTCTGTCTTATTGGGCAGATGGAGAACGTGGTGATCACGGACGCTCAGGGCCATGTGCACTCCCTGTGCCTACACTGGGAGGGACTTCCTATCTATTGTGGCAGATGTTGAGCACTGCCGGGTGTAACACCCGGTTTATAAAAGGACATAAACCGAGGAATCATATACGTGCCAGGATCAAGTCACACGTATATACAACAGAATGAACAGTATATCACAGCACATATCACGTAAAAAGACATAATAAAGCGAATGCGAATGTTATTTATTACAATAATGACAAAATGTCTGATACAAAGTATGCGGAAGCGTAATACATAGACGATAAAAACTCTCCGAAGCTGAGCAGGGCGCCACAGGGACGTCGACTGGGAGACGAATGCCTAGAAGTCCTCATAGTCTTGGTAGCACTGAGCGAACTCCCTCGTGTCGGCAGGAACTGAGCAGCAGTAGCGTATCCCAGAGGAAAAAGTAGAGAAGAGGCAAGAGTGAGTACACAACTTGTACTCAACAAGTATAACACAAACTATGAGGCTCTAAGGTTGGCTGACTGACTGCATTAGCTTTTAAGTCTTGGCAAAATTTTATTAAAACTATTTACTACAAGTTGATGAATTACCATAAACCCAGTTTCATAATAATTAATCAGAATTAATTAAGAAACTACTGAGAAACAAACCGAACCAAGCCACCCGGGGAAACCTGCCTCGTCAAAGGAAGATAACCCCACTAATCAAAAGGAGGATCTGGGCCGCTCATGACCGTGAGCACGGCTAGTATACCAGTTTTACACTCTGCAGAGGTTGCACATCTTTACCCACAAGTCGTGAGCTACGCCAGTTGTTCATCACACTTCCTTAGGTGAGATGACTAGCAAACTCACTACGAGGCCTTTACAAAGAATCTCGTTGGTAGGGAGTAACCGCGAGGGTGGATCGGCGACTATGGAGCAGGTCTAGTGGGCGTCAAGACACGAAGCACAGACGAGGCCACTCAGCACGAGGGCCATAGAAGCTTACCGCCCCTGCCCCGCAGGTAAGTTACTCCAAACCAAAAAGACCTAATTATTACGCCAAGACCGTCCTATTCCAGTCTTGTGATAGCGCTGTTGTCCCAGGTTGTCGCTCTATGAACCGGTCCTTAGGGAGAGTGGCCAACCAAGCACTAAGCACCGTGCTGGCCCCCTAAACCATGTTTCTAACAAAACATATTTTAACGAGACGTGAGCCACCCAAGCACGAAGCACAGAGGGCCACTTCCAGAATTAAGTTGCATATTCCATTAATCAAATTAATTAAAAAGGACCATTATGTGTTAAAGCGCGGCACCTAGCACAACTAACCAAAATGCAACCCAAGGATATATATAAAGGATATAAAGTGGCTAGGAAAGTCCTTATAGGCATACAGTATTAAAATGTAGTATGAAATTGTAATTAAAGGTGATAGGTGGTGTTCATGTTATACTTGCCTTCCTCATACTGCTCCTGCTACTGCTCAAACTAGTTAGAAGATGGCTGCTCCGGGTACTGGTACTGGGGCTCCTCCGGTAGCTCAACGTCTACTCACGAACACATGGCCAAAAACAATGCGCAACAATAAGCATACAAGCAAACACTAACAAAAGCTAAGAAACAGTACATCAATATATAGAAACAGCACACTAAACTAGTCTAAAACTATTCTACGTGTTACAACGATCGCGTGGACATAAAGAACGCCCAAAACGGAGCTAAAACGCAAATTCTAGGCTAAAAACAAGGTTCAGGGACCTATTTGTAAGAAAACTAGAGTTCCAGGGGGTTTCTGGGCAAAACCGAGGACTAAAACATAATTAAACTATAACTCTGGGGTCTAACTCATAAAAGAACAAGGGCTGGACGGCGGGTTCAAATTCTAGAGAGCTTAGGGGTCTAAGTGAATAAAACAGGACCGGTTTGAAAATACTTTTGAACAGGCTAGCACGGCGGGTTAATTCAAGGAAAACCCAGGGTCTCTTTAGCAAATGTGTCTGGTTGAAGCGGTATGGTTAGATCTGAGCCGTTGGATCGCGATCCGTCAGCTTTGGGCGAAGGGGTACGCAAGATCTAATCTTGAATGTTGAATCAAGATCGAATGGCCAAGGGTTTCTGGGTGCGCGAGCGGCGGCGGAACGCGCCGGCGTGCTCTGTTCCGTGGCGGCGCAGCATAGGGCTCGCCGGAGTTCATCGAATCCGGCGTTCTGGGGCTCGTTTTGGCCTGCGGTTTGGCCTAGGAGGTAGTACGCCTCATGCGTAAACCACTGGGGCACTCAACGAGGCTCTGCGGGGCTGGGAGAGGGACCCTCGCCGACATGGGCGGCTCGGCGGTGGTGGAAAAGCGCCGGCGAGCGTGGCCGGGGCACCTAGGGTGCGCTGCAGGTCCTAATCGCTAGCGCAAAATATAGAGGGGGCCGAGGGAAAGCTCACCGAGGGTGTGGATCGGGTGAGGAAGCGGCACAAGGTAGTCGGCGACGAGGACCTGTTGGCGCTCCTTAAGTACCCATTTTATCCCTTGTTTATCCTTGATAATGGCATGAATTCAATATCAAAATCACTAACCGTCCTAACCCCGGCCTAATTATTGGTCATTTTCACACTTGCACATATATTTTGGAGGAACTTCGTTTTTGCAGGTTTTTGGCCTATTTTGAAGCATGAAATGACGAGGCCCGTGATCGAGCGCTAACATGGAGAAAGACGAAGGCCAAAGCCCAAAGGAAGGACCAAAGCCCATGTTGTTTCGAAGCACATTCATGCACATCCATCCTCCAAGAGAGCCCAAAGGACCGAGCAAGATACTTCGGGATTAAGCAAAGCAAATGAAGATTTAAGGAAGGATTCCCTATCCTATCCTTTCCTCGAAGATATCTCCAAGATAACAACGTCCAAAGGGGTGCAATCGTGAAGGACAGAAACTCTAGAAGATGCGAGGAGTCTATACGCCAAAGATGAGACCGAGGCGAGCCCGAAAAGGGGTAGGCCGGCCAGCCTAGGCCCATGGGGCTGGCCGGCCCAGCCCTTTTCTGAGGCGGTTTGCCTTCCCCTTCAACCGGTGGCTTCCTCGGCTTATAAATAGCTCGCACCTTATTCAACTCGAGGGATCCATCCAACCAGAACTCGACGAAAATCTAGGGCCAAGACCGGAGGGAGACGACGGCCGTCGCAAGTCTTCGAAGTTGTTTAGGAGATGGCTTAGGCCATCCCTAGCCGCCATGGCCTCCCTGCGTGGTTGTGTCATGGTGGAGTTCATGAGCTAGTTGGAGTCGTCAATGGTGTATACGCGGTGGTGGCGATCCAAACGAATCTATTATGTGAGTAATGTCTTCATGTCATCCGATCTATTTAGCGATCATGTTTCTCCTCTTCCGATTTCGTTCTTGCTTTGGGTGCGCTTATTCCCAGATCTATTCTCGAGATAGATTGCATGGGGTGTTCTTGTAGCTATGGTGGCTAGGAGTTCATACCGGATCTACCCAAAGGGGGTTCGACTTGCTTCAGGGTATCCCGTTGAAAGGGGTGGCGTCGTGACAGGCCGTTGCCACTAAGTAGGTTGGGTATCGAGGAATCGGATTGGAGGTTTTGATTTAAAGAGGCTTTGGATGAGATGCATGTTGATCTTACTCATTTAGCTAGAACTACAACTAGAATGCGTGTGATAGGTTTAGTCATGCCTTCGGTCATGTTTTATCCTTACCGATGTTCATGGATGAGATCAACCTTCGTACATCACTCATATCTATCAAAGGTTCACCTTTTATATGCAATTAATGCTTCATGTTAGGATAGATCCGTTAGATTAGATGGAAAACCCTAGTAAGTTCATTGTCGATCCACGGATTGATAAACCTTGGGGGAATACTCTAAGGGAAAAGCTACCACGAACCGTGCACTTGCGGTATACAAATCGGGGGTGTTAATGAACGTCAACAAGCTTTTCTGGCGCCGTTGCCGGGGATCGGCAACTCGAACCCTAGGGCGATCTATCTAATTTTTTGGGCTAACCCTAAATTTTATTATTGCATATACCCTTGTTTTCTTGTTCGTGTCCTTGAAAGTAGGTGGAAAAAGCTAGACACCAAACTTGGGCTTCGAGAAGTCCACAACCCGCTCCAACAAACTTCGACAATCGACGACAAGACGATCGAGGAGTTCTCGACAACAACATCGAAAACCTTAGATCCACTTCGACAAGATGTGAATAACATCAAGTTTCGCTCTTTAGTGGTAGGTGCTAACTTTTGTTAGTAGCCCAGCATCCGCTATCGAGTCCCCACTCCCTAAAGCAAAAGATGATAAATAAGGTATGCTGTCGTGTCAATTGATTTTAAAGACTAATGTTTTTGGGAAGATTTGTTTGCTCAAGCAATAGGTATGAAGCATGTCCGAAAAGAAAATCGTGCGATTGGATCATCATCATCTATGAAGTGTTGCTGTTGTGATGAGTTTTTCATCCAAGATCAGATATGTGCCATGAGGAAATAATAGATTATTATGAAGTTCCGTCAAGTCTTCTTTCCAATGCATCAAAAATCGTTAATTTTGGAGATCGGTGTGAAGAGTTATGGAAAGATCTTTCAATGCTGCGCGTTCTGAAATCTCTCGGGACGAAGCGTAGGGCCGGAGTAAAACAAGCATAACTTTTTCATCCGAGGTCCAATTTGGGTAAATGACCACTTTTTGGTAACATGATTTGATACACCTCACAATGAGCTTGGAGTTTGGTACATGTTCTGCACTGGACAAAGGAGCAATTCAACAAAGAAAGGTGCAGCAGCAAACAACGGAGAAAGTGATGACGATGTCAAAGGATGATTGGAAGGCCGAGTGCACAAAAGATGATGATTTGAAGTTGACCAAAGTTGGAGGCAACAAGATTAGAAGAATCATGACACCACCTATCTTCTCCAGTGGGATGCTCGATATACTTCTAGTCGAGTGATGCTATCAAGGAAGAAAACCGCTCAAATCATCAACACAAAGCACGGGAGCCTCCACTAATCCCGATACCTTGGGTAAAGCAAGAATCATGGAGAAGACACATCATTGAAGCCATGCTATGTGCTGGTAAATCAATGGTGATGACCTTGAAGCCAAGGACGCACGACAAGACGCTCCAAAGACCACATGATTGAGATCATTGACATCTTCGGATGAATTCACAAGAAGATACTATTCCCATCAATATTCTGCTCGACCTCAGAAGAAAATTGCAGTATATTTTTGGATATTCAAAAGCTCCACGAAGTTCCAATTCCAACGAATCAAGAATGAAGTCAATCGAAGTTTCCCACAAGAAGTTATGGCCAAAACATCAAAAGTCGTGCACTCTGAAATTTTCTGGACAGCACGCAGCGCTAAAGTAAAACGGTCATAACTCTCTCGTTTGGACTCCGTTTAAAGCGAGTGACCACTCGTTGGAAAGGTAATTTCATAAACTTTTCAATAGATCTATATTTTGGTATATGTTCTGTTGAGTGTACAGGAGATATTCTACGAAGAAGAGGCAGGAGCAACGCGATGAGAACAAGATAGAAAAGATGACGATGACAACAATGAAGAGGAGCTTGGGCGATGTTTTCATCAAGCGTGCATGATAAAATTAAGAGGCTTGGAGCAGAGGAAGAACCCCAATGTCATTGGCAAATGAAGGCACAAGCGGTCGACCTTAGACAAATGAAGATGTTGCAAACAAACCACGATGGATTACAAGAGCGCAACATTCAACACATGGAGACGTGAGAAGCAAATCACGACGGACCACGAAGAGTGCATCAAGATGACATCTCGCACAAAGCACCACTACTCTAATGAGTATGAAAAAGCTCCGAGGCTAAGGTATACAGTGAATTCTCAAGCTTCTATTGGTTTTGTTGATAATCTTTAAAAATCTCATGCTCGAACCAATAGTCGGAATGAAAGTTTAAATTCTATGCCTTGTTCTTTTCATGATGATAGGCTAGAGTTTCTTGAGAAGGTTGATTTCATGCTTAAAGAACCTTTGCCTAATAATGAGCTCCGCGCTATGCAAGAAACACATGCTGCATTTAATTACACCATGTCTTGTTGATGAAAATTAATTGAGGATGTGATTATGTTGCATATGTTTACAAATAATTGTAAATCTCGATCTTGCTTTGCGCTTGGTCAAGCTCATGACCCTAAAAGAGCACATGTCGGGAGAAGCCCCGAATTTCACTAACCATGCAGGACAAGAAACTCAAATGATGAGGAGGGAAACTGTGCCCAAAATTTTGAACACCATCATCAACATATTCAAGTTTCAAGAACGGACGTCGCTAAGCCTCATCAATTTTGTGCACAAGTCCAGAGGTTTACAATGCAAGAAAGTTGAATATTCAGGATCTCCATCAAGTCCTCGGTTCAACGCATCCATGATCGATACAATTGAAAACCCACGGGAGGAGCTATGTCTCAAACATCGGA
This sequence comes from Panicum virgatum, assembly GCF_016808335.1. NCBI lineage: Eukaryota > Viridiplantae > Streptophyta > Magnoliopsida > Poales > Poaceae > Panicum > Panicum virgatum. The sequence continues at coordinate 47,910,150 of NC_053147.1, read as the reverse complement.
GATGCACGTGCTGAAATTAGCACGAGGCAGATTGCAGTAACGGGGAAAAAGGGGCATAACTCCCTCAATTGGAATGCGTTTTGGGTAAATAAAGACTTGTTGGAAAGAAGATTTCGTGCACCTTGCATTGGATCAATTGGTTGGTGCAACTTCCAATCTAGACAGAGAGGAAAATCCGTGAAAAGAAAGGTAGCGATGAAGGACAACAAAGAAGGAGGTGACCATGATGTGAGAGACGATTGGGCAAGTTTTCCATTAAGCGTGATTGATCATGTCCAACATGGGAAGTGGAATCAGAGCTGCATGGAACACCTTCACCTCTTGCATGAAGGACCATGGCTTCGCATCAATAAGAAGGTATGTAAGAAAGTCGAGCTCTATGACTCTAAATGAAGCGCTTTGCGGGAGGCAACCCGATCTTTTATTTTATATATATTAATATGACCGTCTACATTGCACTCTTTAATCGAAATATCAAGTAACATTGTACCATTGCTCTAATAAAAACCACAACTTCATGTTGTTCATTCTAAATGTTATTGAGGGAGCACTTTGTTATTTGATCTTGGGAAACTTGTAGACCTTTTTGTGTGCCTATTAGTGTTTAGAGTCTTTTTCTTTGTGTCCCTTTTAGAGCGATTTATGAAGCATTGTACCACCCTTTGATTCTAAACTTGTGGCTAGTTAGCTTAGGCTAACTTTTTGTTTTGTTTTAGACCACCTCATCATGTCATATCATTTTGTTCACCCACCCCATGTTGCATTGCATACCATGTTGTTCGTCTCACCCTTGCATTACATTGCATGTTGCATTTAAAAAAAAACCTTTTCTAAAAACATTGACTAGCCTCGCTTTTGAGATCCTAAAACCCTTAGGAAAACCACTCATAGAGCAATCCTAAAACCATAGGTTATGTTTTTCATTCAAAAAAAAAATCTAACTTTTGTTTCTCTCTAGTTTTTTTGAAACCACCTTAGATAGAATTTCTATACCCAACATTCTCTGTTCAAAATTTTTGTTTTCAGCCAAAAATATAGGAAACCCATACACCCACTTCTAAAACCTTGTTAGCTCGGTTGGTTGGTCCTTTTTCGATGAATAACCTTTTCATTGACAAAAGCCTCACTTCTTATGAAGTGTCGCGAAGGCTTTTTGTTACTCTTAGCAATTATTTTTGAATAAGCTAGTTGCGGAACAACATCGAAAGGTCCTTTCAATCTTGCTAACACTTGTTTTTGCTAACTCTGCATTTGCACTTTGCATCCATTCCATTGTTCGTGCCCTCATTTTGCTAGCTTGGTCTCAATCTTATTGATGTATGCTTTCCTATCCATGTAATGCTTATTATGATAGCATTTTCCTTTTTGCAATCTTGTGTAAACATGGTGTTTAGACATGATTGAAGACCATCATCATTTAGTTACCAAGCTATGAGGTTGCATTTGGTTGGTTTATAAGCTTTGCAATGCGCTTTATTTTTTTTTCTTGTGCTATGAAGGCCTATTGATCTTGGGATAGACATGGTGTTTTGACCTTGGTTAAATAAGTCTTTGTGGCTATGGAGAAGTTCGGAAACCTAGTTGTAAACATGGTGTTTAGAACTAGGTGTAAACATTGTCTTTGTTTATATACCTTCCTCTCATTTGCATTGACACTAGCACACACGTACACTCACTAGTTTCGCTAAGCTAACATTGCCACAAATTGAGATTTTAGGAATGGTAGGTTTGTTGGCATTTGTTTCTACTCCTGACCGTCACCCCGGGGGTAGTGTGTGTATAAAATGTTTTGCAGGCATGAAGAAGCGCTCCCATGAGTTCAAGACCAAAAGAATTTCAATCAAGATCGTCAACACCGTCGAAACCCGAGAAGGACGTAGCTGTTTTCATCAATTTGAGAACATGTTCAGAGCTGTACAAGAAGCAAAAAGTTGATATTCATAAGCTCCATCAAATTCTCATTCCAACGCATTCAAGATCAATGAATTTGAAGACCCGTACAAGGAGATATGGCAAGAACATTGGACGTTGCGCGTTCTGAAATTCGTCGGGACAGATTGTAGCGCTTGGATAAAATGAACATAACTCTCTTGTTCGGAATCAATTTTGGGCGAATAAGGACTCATTGGAAAGAAAAATTCGTGTACTTCGCAATGGAGCAATGTTTTAGTACAGGTTCTGTTCTGAAAATTGAAAGAAAAATTCGTGAAGATGCGGCAGCAATGAGACAACAAGGAATTGAAGGTGGCGACGACGACGTGAAGCAATGATTGGGACCATGACTTAGTACAAGAAGAAGTTGAAGGAAATTGAGGCAACAAAGGTGAAGACACATTGAAGATGATATTCATACACATGAGGGAAGGACTTCAAGAATTCCAAGATGGTCCATCTTCTCCTTCCACGCCTAGCATCATGCTAAGCATGGGGGAGGATTTCGTGGACAAGGAGGAAAGATCTCATGAAGTAAGATAATCACGGTTGCCACAAGATGCTCATGATTCTTCTTCCATGCTTAGCACAATGCTTAAGTATGGGGGAGGCCACGCTACACTTCATTACGAGCATCGAGAAGGACGGTAATTCTTCCTCAACTCTCTCTTTTTCTAAATGCTTGTACATATATGCCTTCAACCATAGATGCAACCTTTGTATATACCTCTCAACCTATCACATGGCTTCTAGGAGGACAACCTAGTTTTGTTTTTGTTTTCAATAAGTGTAGGATCACCATTACTTTGAGCTCACCACATTGATACATTTTGGCAATGCCTTATGCTTATGGAAAAATGATGAAAGTTGCTGCTTTGTTTTACCTACGCTATGTTGTATATGACTTGACCATTTGCTCTCAATTAAATGGAATTAAAATGATTAAATATCGGCTCTTTTATTTGTGGAGGTTAAATGACTAAATTCTAAACCCACATATTATATGTTGCTCTTTGATTTAAGTCTACCGATGACCTTACACCATGTGTTGTTTAATTTGAAAACTTAATTCCTATGCTATCTACATTTGTGTATCTCTTGCAAAGTTCTACCTACCAAAGCCTATAGAAGCATATTCTTTCATGATGAAACCTTAAGATTGCAAACTTATATTTTGATGAGTTGGATTAAGATTGATTTCTTTGGTATGAGACTAAGAAGCTGGTCATTCCGTTTTTTTTGTAACATTATTTTTGCTAGCCTATCTATCCATGCATTGTGAGTTTCTACTTCGGGAATTTTGCAAACCTCGCTGGATATCCACCCTAAACCAAAAATATCTTTTTGTGGTTACCTCCTTGACCACAACCCAATTTGAGTATGGATTATCATTTCGACGGAATCAAAAGAATCAAGGGCACCATATAAAGAAAAGTTTTGGGAGACAAGGCTCCCCGGAGATACTTTGATGCCTAATAGAATCGCGACTTGGCTTTGGGTTTGCTTTGCTCTTGCATGGTTTACCTAGAGTACATCAACTATCGTGTTCTTGTTGTTCGTTACCGATTATCCTCGTGTAGTGACAGTATGCGGGAGGGAAAGGTTTTGATCCTGGAACACACCTTCAAGCGGTTTTACGAAGAAGGTAAATTTGAGATACTTACCCTAGCTAGTTGGTTCTCCCACTATTCATACTCGAGGACGAGCATTCGTTCAAGCATGGGGGGATGGCTGGGTAAGTATTCTATGTTATCAAAAGTTCTAAGGAGCAAAAAGAAAGAAAAAAATGAAAAATGAAAAAAAGGGAGAAAAGAATAGAAAAAAATAGAAGAATAAAATGCTCCTTAGTTCTTTTTGGTTTCATTAATTTTCCAAGTTACTTTGAAGAATTATTCCATACTCAAATCTTCCAACCATGTGCAATCCGATAACGAGAACTTCATTTATGTCTCGGGATCATCCATTTGCCACTTGCACATGTCCATCTATCTAAATGTGTGTGTTTCATCTTTCCCCCTCTCCAACATTATTTTCCAATGGCCTTTTTGACTAGTCTCGGTAATCCCATTAGATCTCTCTCTTAGTTTGACAATATTTCAGATATAATGTTTTGCTAGGATTGTTTTTACCTACCAAGCTCCACATAAGCCTTCCACTTTTATATATGAGTAGAATAGGTTGAAAACAATCTAATGTAGGCTTGAGCGGCTTGATGAGATGAGTATTTCCATGATCTTTTGCAAGAGAACCTCACTTATGTTTGATATGCATTCTTTTGAAAACTCTTCACGATGAAACAAGGTAAAGGTTTGAAGTTCGCTTAAGTTTGAGAGCATTGCATTTATTTATTATTGTGGCTTGTTCTTTAATTGCTAGTCTATCTTCCATAATGAAAAAGTAGCCGGTCACAACATGAACTTAAATGCTAAATACTTGAGAGAGCAATACGTCTTGTTATGTATGACTAAGTGCAGAGAGGACATTGAGGGGCAACGCTGATTTCTTTATAAGCAAAGCTCCTGGACTTACTCGAGGACGAGCAAGGTTTAAGCATGGGGGGAATGTTGGCGCTCCTTAAGTACTCGTTTTATCCCTTGTTTATCCTTGATAATGGCATGAATTCAATATCAAAATCACTAACCGTCCTAACCCCGGCCTAATTATTGGTCATTTTCACACTTGCACATATATTTTGGAGGAACTTCGTTTTTGCAGGTTTTTGGCCTATTTTGAAGCATGAAATGACGAGGCCCGTGATCGAGCGCTAACACGGAGAAAGACGAAGGCCAAAGCCCAAAGGAAGGACCAAAGCCCATGTTGATTCGAAGCACATTCATGCACATCCATCCTCCAAGAGAGCCCAAAGGACCGAGCAAGATACTTCGGGATTAAGCAAAGCAAATGAAGATTTAAGGAAGGATTCCCTATCCTATCCTTTCCTCGAAGATATCTCCAAGATAACAACGTCCAAAGGGGTGCAATCGTGAAGGACAGAAACTCTAGAAGATGCGAGGAGTCTACACGCCAAAGATGAGACCGAGGCGAGCCCGAAAAGGGGTAGGCCGGCCGGCCTAGGCCCATGGGGCCGGCCGGCCCAGCCCTTTTCTGAGGCGGTTTGCCTTCCCCTTCAACCGGTGGCTTCCTCGGCTTATAAATAGCTCGCACCTTGTTCAACTCGAGGGATCCATCCAACCAGAACTCGACGAAAATCTAGGGCCAAGACCGGAGGGAGACGACGGCCGCCGCAAGTGTTCGAAGTTGTTTAGGAGATGGCTTAGGCCATCCCTAGCCACCATGGCCTCCCTGGGTGGTTGCGTCATGGTGGAGTTCATGAGCTAGTTGGAGTCGTCAATGGTGTATACGCGGTGGTGGCGATCCAAACGAATCTATTATGTGAGTAATGTCTTCATGTCATCCGATCTATTTAGTGATCATGTTTCTCCTCTTTCGATTTCGTTCTTGCTTTGGGTGCGCTTATTCCTAGATCTATTCTCGAGATAGATTGCATGGGGTGTTCTTGTAGCTATGGTGGCTAGGAGTTCATACCGGATCTACCCAAAGGGGGTTCGACTTGCTTCAGGGTATCCCGTTGAAAGGGGTGGCGTCGTGACAGGCCGTTGCCACTAAGTAGGTTGGGTATCGAGGGATCGGATTGGAGGTTTTGATTTAAAGAGGCTTTGGATGAGATGCATGTTGATCTTACTCGTTTAGCTAGAACTACAACTAGAATGCGTGTGATAGGTTTAGTCATGCCTTCGGTCATGTTTTATCCTTACCGATGTTCATGGATGAGATCAACCTCCGTACATCACTCATATCTATCAAAGGTTCACCTTTTATATACAATTAATGCTTCATGTTAGGATAGATCCGTTAGATTAGATGGAAAACCCTAGTAAGTTCATTGTCGATCCACGGATTGATAAACCTTGGGGGAATACTCTAAGGGAAAATCTACCACGAACCGTGCACTTGCGGTATACAAATCGGGGGCGTTAATGAACGTCAACAGGACCCGCGGTGGCGCTGGGCGGAGCTTCGAGGACAGGGGCACTGTGGCGGTCCTCCGGGCATCGGGGCTGCAGGATTCGAATCGCGGCGTCGCTGGGGAGAAGAGCAAGGGGTCAGAGGGGTCCAAGATCCCACGGCGGCGAGCTATTGCTCGGGAGCGGACTCACCGGCGGGGATGGCTTCGGGTCGAAATCCTGGCGCGGGCGTGGCGCAACCTCTGAGTTGAGGTCCCCAGGAGGGTCACGGGGCCTTGGCGAAGCTGCGGCGCGGCTAGTGGTGGACTGGGGTGCGGCGGGGCGGCGTGGCTGCGGCGGCGCAGAGGAGCGGCGCGGGGGTGAGGCAACACGGGGCGGTGCGCTAGGGTTAAGATGGCGGCTGCGTGGGGAGGTGGGGTGCTGGGGAGGGCCAGGGCGTGTTTAAGAAGGGAAGGCCGGCCTCGGCGTGCGGGTCCAGGGCTGACGCAGTGCGGAGATCGCGGCGAGGACTCGGTAGACGGAGCGCCTGACGTGTGGGCCCGGTGTGGCAGCGGGTGAAGCCCATGGCGCGGGGCGACGCGGGCTGAGCGGGGAGAGTGGGCGCACGCTGGGCTTCGGCTTGGGCGCGCGCGAGCGGCGAAGCGAGCTGGGCTACGCGCGGGGTAAGTGGGCCGAGTAGAGGGAGTGGGAGAGGGAAGACGGGCCTCAGTGGAAACGGGCCGTGCGGAGGAGGGGTGTGAGTGGACTGAGCCCACGGGGTGGATGTGGGCCGCGGGAAAGAGAGATGGGCTGCGGGTTGGGCTGTGGTTTTGGGTGCTGGGCTGGGTTTGCCTTTTCTATTTCTATTCCTCTCTCCTTTTCTTTTCCCTATTCAAACTCAACTCAAACTATATCTATTCGAATTCAAATTCAAAATTTGAATTCAACAACCTTATGCACACAAACAAATAAAATAAATGTTCCAGCATGAATGCAGCAACAAAGTTTAACCTATGATAAAATTTTAATCAATTAAGGAACAAAAATTAGATTAAATGCAAGACTAACACAATAATCCTTAGAAATTTAAATAAAGCCAATTAAATTTATTATTAATTGCTGAAATTTAAATTAGGGTGTTACAAATACTCTAAGGGAAAAGCTACACGATCCGTGCGCTTGCGGTACGTAAATTGGCGCTCTAAGGAGCGTCAACAGAGACCGAGTGCCTCCGTGAAGAACTGGGCGATGCTTCGGATGTTGACGAATGCGTCCTTCTCCTCCCGGTGATGAACTTCATGAGGCCACTCATGGTGACTCCTTGCCGTACACACTCAAAAACAAACACACTGGGGGTTTCTTGCCGGCGGGAGAACAATATATCGAAGAGTGGAACAAACTAGGAATTGTGGTGAATTTTCTGAGATTTTTGGAGTAGATTTTGGGGGACAAATTTTTCAGGACTCTAACTGATGTTTCTACGCGAAGAACTTGAAGAACATAAGCGAGGAACTGAATGAGGAGTGTACCTATCAAAGGGCGTCACCAGAGAGCTTAAAAGGGGCCAGGCCGGCCGTCCTAGGGGTTTTCTGGCTCTCCTCCACTTCAATTTTCTCTAGTGGCTTCCTGGCGCGATTATTTGCTTCTGTCTAGTACATCTTTGGTGCTTTGCACCGTCCAAATCCCGTGAACAACTCTTTCTTTGCCTTTGATGTCCACTTGCAACATTATTTCTTCACTTTGTGTCATTCACCTTGTCCCATGCTTAATCATTCATCACATGGTGCCATCTTTGCTGAAAATCACATGTCCTTCCCATGCATGGCTGCTCCCTTCTTTGGATCATTTGCATGTGGTGGTAGGTAGAGAGCACTACTCTTTCCCGTGAACTCACTTTGATCAATAGATAACATCAAGCACATAAACCCTCTCCAAATCATGCTTAGATGTTTAGTCCTCTAACTTTGAAATTTCAGATTTGACTCAAAGCATGCAATGAGTTTAAATGAATAATCATAGGGGAATTGAAACATCTTTACATTTATAAGTCGAAAAATATTTCCCGACTACATTAATTTTGGTTGCACCGGAACCGTTCACTTTCATGAATTGATAGCGAACAATCTCGAATTCAACCGTAGGTCTTGGGTTTAGGTTCTAATTTTTGCCAAAATGAGAGAGAGATTTTTTTAAAAAGGAATAAATAAAGTTAGAAAAATTCTAATCCTATGGTGATGAAACTGAAAATTCTCTCTATGTTTGCGCGAACCTACGCATCAAGAATTCAAATGATATAAACATAGCGCGGCTCTATTCGTGTGTTTTATCTCAACTTGGTCCGGCCGTCATGGAGAGGACGGTCGCCAAAAATAGGTATGGAATTTTGGATGTGGCTTTCTCAAGAAGAGGCGAATAAATCATAGGATGACTCATGTCATTGGTTTAAAATAAGAAATAACATTGGAATGACCGAGCGAATAAAATTCCAAATCGAATTGTTCGACAGAACGACCAATTGTTCAAAAGTATATCATGTTCTTGCGTAGCAAAATTCTTGACTCACTTACCAAAACCTTTCGCGGGTTGTCCTCCAGGTAGCTTATTCTTGACTCGATGAACGGGTTGAACTCCCAGCAGCTTTATTCTTGATTCGACGAACGGGTTGCCTCCCGCAAAGCGCTTCGTTTATAGTCTATAGCTAGACTTTCTTCTTCTTCACTTTGGACCAATGCTCGGTGATGGCGCTGCAGTCTTGGGTACCCACTTCCGCACAATCCGTGGTGCGGGTTTGTCTTCTAGGTTAGTCGTCTTTTTGGTCTTCACAGGCGGGCTTTTAGCTTTTTTCTTGACGGGTGCAGCGATCTTCTTTGTCGTGATGGACGCGACGACTTCTATCTCCTTCTTCGCTTCCTTCTTGTTCGGCTCCTCTTCTTTCTTTGGCTTCTCCTCTGTGACACGGTGGTGCGGCTTCTCCCATATGGGGACTAGGTGTTCTCCAATCTTCATGGGCACATCTTTGGCGATTCCCAAAGGATAGCGAACGGAATTGTCCGCTAACTCTAGGCACATGGCGGTGGGCTCCGGCTCTGGTAAGCATAGCTTCTCGAACACATTCTTTGGCATGACGCTCACACTTGCACCAAGATCACAAAGTGCTCTTTCGAACACAAGAGATCCAATGGAAGACGAGATGGTAGGACATCCGGGGTCCCTCTTCTTTTCAGGAGCTTCATTAGCGATTGCCGCGCTACATTCCTCGGTTAGCTTGACAGTGCTTGGCGGTATCTCGCGCTTATTTCCCATGATGTCTTTGAAGTAGCGAGAATATGTCGGAACTTGTAGAGCGTCCAAGAGCGGCATATTGATGCTCAACCTGCGTACCATGTCAACAAATTTGTTGAATTGCTCATCTTCATGTTTACCTTTGCGGTATCGTGGACTTGGCGGTAGAATCTTTGTGTCTATGTCATCTAGCTCAAACTCTGGCTCTTCGGTGACTATCTCTGGCATAGGAGTAGGTGCCTTCTCCTTGATGATGGTCTCCACTTCAACTCTTGGCTTAGGTTTCCTTGCTCCCACTGCATGTTCGGGTTCTTCGGTCTCCTTTCCCGAGCGAGTTTGAATTGCCTTAGCCGTCTCCGGACTTTGAGGTTGCCCGGGCAATTTTCCTTCGTTGCTAGATAGACGTCCGGCGAGCTGGGCTACTTGCGTCTCTAGCATCTTCATCATGTTGAGTACTTGAAGGTTAGAGCTCCCGACCTCCGTCACCTTGCCATCAATGTTCTCCAAGATCTTGTCCATAGCCTTGAACTTGGTGATGGTGTCCTTGTTGATCTTGCCTTGCTCCTCCATGAACTCCTTCAATTGTATACGAAGAGGCACCGAGTTTTGAATGGAAGAGCTTGCATTAAATTGGGGTCTACCTTGCCCGTAGCAAAAGTTAGGTGGCGGAATCCATTCTTCCTTCTTCATGTAGTCGAGCATCTTGGCTTCCTCCGGGCAATTCTTTTGGACATGGCCGTACACTCCACATTCTTCACATGTTGTAACACCCGGTTTATAAAAGGACATAAACCGAGCAATCATATACGTGCCAGGATCAAGTCACACGTATATACAACAGAATGAACAGTATATCATAGCACATATCACGTAAAAAGATATAATAAAGCGAATACGAATGTTATTTATTACATTAATGACAAAATGTCTGATACAGCGGAAGCGAAGTACAAATAGGATAAAAGCTCTCTGAAGCTGAAGCAGGGCGCCACAGGGACGTCGACTGGGAGACGAACACCTAGAAGTCCTCGTAGTCCTGGTAGTGCTGGACGAACTCCCTCGTGTCGGCAGGAACTGAGCAGCAGTAGCGTAGCCAAGAGGAAAAAGTAGAGAAGAGGCAAGGGTGAGTACACAACTTGTACTCAACAAGTATAACACAAACTATGAGGCTCTAAGGTTGGCTGACTCAACTGCATTAGCTTTTAATCTTGGCAAAATTTTATTAAAACTATTTACTACAAGTTGATGAATTACCATTAACCCGGTTACATAGTAATTAGTCAAATTTAATCATGATACTACTGAGAACCAAACCAAACCAAACCAAGGTAACTCCGAGAGGCACCTCCCTCGTCGGAAGGAGACAACCCCACTAATCAAAAGGAGGATCTGGGCCGCTCATAACCGTGAGCACGGCTAGTATACCAGTTTTACACTCTGCAGAGGTTGCACATCTTTACCCACAAGTCGTGAGCTACGCCAGAGGTTCATCACACTTCCTTAGGTGAGATGACTAGCGACTCACTACGAGGCCGTTACAAAGAATCTCATTGGTAAGGCGTAACCGCGAGAGATAGGTCAGCGACGATGGGGCCCACCTCACGGGGGTACAAGCACAGGTACGCAAACCAAGCACAGACCAGCCGGAGGAGCAGGGACCATTGAAGCTTACTACTCTTGCCCCGCAGGTAAGTTACTCCAAACCAAAAAGACCTAATTAGTAAGCCAAGTCTATCCCATTCTAGCCTTGTGGTAGCGCTGTTGTCCCAGGTTGTCGCTCTATGAACCGGTCCTTATGGAGAGTGGCCAACCAAGCACTAAGAACCGTGCTGGCCCCCTAAACCATGTTTCTACAAAAACCATCTTTTAACGAGACGTGAGCCACTCATCCACACAGAGGGCCACTCTCAGAATTAAGTTCAAGTAAAACATTAATCAAATTAATTAAAAAGGACCAGAGTGTGTTATAGCGCAGCAACCTAGCACAACTAACCAAAATGCAACCCAAAGGATATATATACCGGATATAAAGTGGCTAGGACAGTCCTTATAGGCATACAGTATTAAATGCAGTATGAAAATGTATTTAAAGGTGATAGGTTGTTCATGTTATACTTGCCTTCCTCGTACTACTCTGGCTGCTGCTCAAACTGCTCCGAAGACGGCTGCTCCGGGTACTGGTACTGGGGCTCCTCAGATGGATCAACGTCTACTCACGAACACATGGCCAAAACAATGCACAATAATAAGCATACAAGCAAACACTAACAAAAACTAAGAAACAGTACAACAATACATGAAAATAGCGCACAAAACTACTCTAGAACTATTCTACGCGTTACAACGATCGCGTGGATATAAAGAACGCTAAAAACGGAGCTAAAACGCATAATCTAGGCCAAAAACAAGTTCTAGGGGCTTAAATGTAAGAAAACTGAAGTTCCAGGGGGTTTTCTGCTAACACCGAGGGCTAACACATAATTAAAGCATAGCTATAGGGGCTAACGTGCAAAAACACAAGGACAGGGACGGCGGGCACTATTTCCGGAAAGAGCAGGGGCCCAAACATTAAAAACAGGACCTATACGTAAATATTTTTCTATACCGATGGACCGCGGGTTGATTTCAAGGAAGGTGGGGGTCTCTTTAACAAAAACGCCAGGGCGAACCGTTATCTTTGTTTCAGGGCGCTTGGATCTAGATCCGACGGCTCAGGGTGGCTCGGTCCTAGATCTAATCTAGGCCGTCGGCCCTAGATCGAGGGGCTGGGGTGTTTTGAGGCGGAGGCGACGGCGGAACGCCGCCGGAGCTCTGCTCCGCGGTGGGGGAGGTCGCCGGAGTGGCTAAACCGGCGTTTCAGGGGGCTACGGGACACTAGAACTAGCGTATAAGGTCAAGGAAAGCTCGGGGATGCTCACCGAGGCTTGGACGCGGCCGAAGCTGCAACACAGGAGGTTGGTGTCGACGGCGGGCGGCGGCGCACGATGAGCCTCGGCGGCGTGGTCGACGCAGGGCTCCTCCTGGCCTTCTGATCCGTTGAGGAAGTCCGGGCGGGGCCTGTGGAGGTGTTCAGGGGGGTTAGGGCGTCCTGAACAGCACCGGTGGTGGGGAAATCGCGGCGGCAGAGGCGCTCACCGGCGGCGGGTCTCGCGCCCGATTCCGGCGCCACGCGGGTTAGAGTCGAGGGAGGATGCTTCGGTGAGACTCCAGGCGGCAATTCGGTGCTGCTGCACGGCTTGGGCGGGTCTCCGGTGCGCGGCAGAGCTAGGTGTGGCGGCGTGGTTAGGGTTTCTGGTGGCACGTTGGTGGAAGTTGAGGTTCGGAGGAGGGCCGGGGACCCTTCTTATAGGGCGACGGCGACCTTGGCGTGCGCGCCCGGGTTTGGAAAGCCGGCGAGCGTCTCGGCGGAGATCGCGGGGTTTAGTTGCGCGAGGTAGACGGCGAGCCTGACCGCTAGGGTCGGCCTGTCAGCGGCTGGGCGAGCGCGTGCGGTGAGAGATGGCCGGCTGACGTGCGGGTCCGGTGGTCAGCGGGGTGAGGCGGGGGCGCAGGCTGACTGGGGAGCGGGCTGGACCGGTGGCGCGCGCGCGCAGGGGAGGAGCGGGCCTTGCTGGCTGCGGGCCCGTGCGTGGCGATGGTTTCGTGGGCCGAGCGGAGAAAAACTGTTGGCGCGGGAAGTGCTGGTGGCCACGGGCCGGACGAAGCCCACACGGGAAAAGAAGAGGGGAGGGAACGCTGGGCCAACTGGGCCGCGGGAAAGGAAAAGGGCCGGGTTGTTTTGGGTTTGGGTTATGGGTTGGGCTAGGTTTTGGGTTTTGTTTTTTTTTCTATTTTCCTTTCTCTTTTCTATTTCTACTTCAAACAAAGTTTGAATTCAAATACAAATTTGAATTCAAACAACACTCAAATAAAAACATGCACCAGCATGAATGCAACACAAAAATTAAACCTATGATAAATTTTTAAATCATTAAGGAACAAAATTGAATTAAATGCCCTACTAAACACAATAAACCTTAGAAATGTAAATAAAGCCAAGTAAATTTATTATTAATTGCTGAAATTTAAATTAGGGTGTTACATACCCTTCCCCCTTAAAGAAATCTCGTCCTCGAGATTTAGCTGGGCTGGTTAGCAAAGAGATCTGGATATGTCTTCATCAGTTCATCTTCTCGCTCCCAAGTAGCCTCAGCTTCACTGTGGTGACTCCACTGAACTCTGCACAACTTGATGCGCTTGTTCCGAGTAACCCTCTCTGATGTCTCCAGAATCTTCACCAGATGCTCAGTATAAGTCAGATCTTCCTGGACATCTACTCCATCCAGTGGTGCCTGCTCCTCGGGTACTCGCAGACATCTCTTCAGCTGAGATATATGAAAGACATCATGAACTCCTGAGAGGCTGAGAGGTAACTCCAGGCGATAAGCAACTTCGCCTTTCCGCTCTAGCACCTTGAATGGCCCCACATACCGAGGTGCTAACTTCCCCTTGACATTAAATCTGCGGATTCCTCTCATCGGAGACACCTTTAGGTACACATAATCACCGACACTGAAAGTCAGGTCTCTCCGTTTGCCATCAGCATAGCTCTTCTGTCTGCTCTGTGCAATCCTCAGATTTTCTCGCACAGCCTGAACCATCTGCTCTGCATCATCTATGATCTCAGGGCCAAAGAGCTGCTTCTCACCAATCTGATCCCAATAGAGAGGAGTCCTGCACTTTCTGCCATACAATGCCTCAAATGGAGACTTCTTCAAACTGGCGTGGTAGCTGTTGTTGTATGAGAACTCAGCATATGACAGGCACTTATCCCAACTAGTACCGTACTGAATAGCACAAGCTCTCAGCATATCCTCCAACACTTGGTTGGTTCTCTCTGTCTGCCCATCTGTCTGAGGGTGATAGGCCGTACTGAAACGCAGCTTCGTATCTAGAGAATCATGAAGCTGCTCCCAGAACCGAGAAGTGAACTGAGACCCTCTGTCAGATATAATCTTCTTGGGCACACCATGCAAGCAGACAATCGGAGAGATGTACAACTCTGCAAGTCTAGCACCGGAGTAAGTAGTGTTCACTGGAATGAAGTGAGCAACCTTCGTCAATCGATCCACTACTACCCAAATGGAGTTGTACCCTTTCTGAGTACTGTAACACCCTAATTTAAATTTCAGCATTTATTAATAAATTTAATTGGCTTTAGTTAAATTTTCTAAGGTTTATTGTGTTTAGTTGGCATTTGATCTAATTTTTGTTCCTTAATTAATTAAAATTTATCATAGGTTTAAATTTTTGTTGCATTCATGCTGGTGCATAATTTTATTTGAGTGTGGTTTGAATTCAAATTTTGATTTGAATTCAAACTTTGTTTGTAGTAGAAATAGAAAAGGAGCCCAAACCCAAAAGAACCCAGCCCAAACCCAAACCCAGCAAACCCCAAACCCACCTCAGCCCAGGTCCCCCTCTCCCTTCCCGCGGGCCCACTCCGGCCAGCAGCAGCCCAGCCCGCTCTCCCTTTCCTCCCCAGCCCGCTCGCCTCCCGCTTGGCCCGGCTCCGCACGGCCCACACTGCGGCCTGCCTCCGCCCGTTCCCCGCGCTGCCCAGCGCCCCACCCTCTCACCCGCACCGCCTGGGCCCGCACGTCAGCGCGCCCCCGCGTCACCCCGCTCGCCAGCGCCCGGCCCGCATCGCGCGCGCCTCGCCCGCCCGAACTGCCGGTCCCACCCGCCAGCGGCACCCCGCTCGCGCTCGCCCCGTCTCGCTGCGCCGGGACCCCACTTGCCAGACCCGTCGCCTTCCTCCCGCAACGCCCGCCCGCGACTCCCGCCGGGGATCTCGCCGCGCCCCTACGGCACGGGCGCCCAGGATCAGCGGCTCCCTCCTTAAAACGCACCCCTGCAGCCCCTGCGCCTCACCCCGCCCCCATAGCCGCCACCAAACCCTAGCCGCCGCAGCCTCCGCGCTCAGAGCGGAGCAGAGCTCCCTGCGCCGCCGCGGCCGCAAAGCTCCGCTGCGCCATAGCCCCGCCGGAGTAGCGCAGCGGCCTCGTCTCGACTCCAGGAGCACCCCGCGCCGTCCAGCAGCCCGGGGGCGCTCTCCTTCGTCCCCAACACCGAGCTCTGCCCGGAGCGCCGCCGCCGGACTCCGCCGCCGCAGCCTCTGCGCCGGACCCCTCTTCGATCCTAAGCTCGGTGAGCATCACAACAACCCACCCGTTCCTTTGCGCTTTTCGTTCTGGCCCTTAGCCCGCTTCCGAAGTCCGCACAGCGCACTCCGATGAACCTCGCCGCCACAGAGCCGCCCCTCTTCGCGGTGCGCACCACTACACCCATCGCAGACCCGCGCAACCCACCTGGGTGGTTCGCGCGTGCCACGGGCCTGCTCCAGCGCCAAACCGCGGCCTGAATCGGCCACGGGAACGCCAATTCTGGCCAGTTCCGGCGATCCTCCGCCGCGGGCGCGCCACTCCGGCGAGTCCCGCCGCCGCCGTCGCCCGCAGACCACACTGGCCATCCGATCCGTGGCCAACGGATCAGATTAGATCCCGTTTCCATCCGCTCCGAGCCGTTAGATCCAGATCCAGCGGTCTGGATCCACGCGTACCGGTTCAGCCTTGGAATTTTGTTAAAGAGACCCTGGTGTCTTTTAGAATTAACCCGCCGTCCAGCTTAGTTCAAAAGAAATTCCAACTAGGTCCAGTTTTTAGCTTTTAGGCCCCTGACTTTCCTGGTTTTTGTACCCGCAGTCCAAGCCCTGTAGTTTTGCGAGTTAGACCCCATAGTTTTAGTTTAATTACGTTTTAGTCCTCAGTTTTTGTAGAAAGCCCCCTGGAACTTCAGTTTTCTTACAAATAAGCCCCTGAACCTTGTTTTTGGCCTAGATTACGCGTTTTAGCTCCGTTTTTAGCGTTCTTTATATCCACGCGATCGTTGTAACGCGTAGAACAGTATTAGACTAGTTTAGTGTGCTGTTTTTATGTATTGATGTACTGTTTTTTAGTTTTTGTTAATGTTTGCTTGTATGCTTATTTTTGTGCATTGTTTTGGCCATGTGTTCGTGAGTAGACGTTGATCCATCCGAGGAGCCCCAGTACCAGTACCCGGAGCAGCCGTCTTCCGAGCACTTTGAGCAGCAGCCAGAGCAGTACGAGGAAGGCAAGTATAACATGAACAACCTATCACCTTTAAATACAATTTCATACTGCATTTTAATACTGTATGCCTTTAAGGATTTTCCTAGCCAGTTTATATCCTTTATATATACCTTTGGGTTGCATTTTGGTTAGTTGTGCTAGGTTGCTGCGCTATAACACACTCTGGTCCTTTTTAATTAAATTGATTAATGTTTACTTGAACTTAATTCTGAGAGTGGCACTCTGTGTGGCTTGAGTGGCTCACTTCTCGTTAAAAGATGTTTTTTTTAGAAACATGGTTTAGGGGGCCAGCACGGTGCTTACTGCCTGGTTGGCCACTCTCCATAAGGACCGGTTCATAGAGCGACAACCTGGGACAACAGCGCTACCACAAGGCTAGAATGGGATAGACTTGGCGTAATAATTAGATCTTTTTGGTTTGGAGTAACTTACCTGCGGGGCAAGAGTAGTAAGCTTCAATGGTCCCTGCTCCTCCGGCTTGGTCTGTGCTTGGATTGCGCTTCTGTGCTTGTACCCCCGGAGGTGGGCCCCATTGTCGCCGACCTAACTCTCGCGGTTACGCCTTACCAACGAGATTCTTTTTAAAGGCCTCGTAGTGAGTCGCTGGCCATCTCACCTAAGGAAGTGTGATGAACAACTGGCGTAGCTCACGACTTGTGGGTAAAGATGTGCAACCTCTGCAGAGTGTAAAACTGGTATACTAGCCGTGCTCACGGTTATGAGCGGCCCAGATCCTCCTTTTGATTAGTGAAGTTATCTCCTTCCGACGAGGGAGGTGCTTCTCGGGGTTACCTTGGTGGTTTGGTTTTGGTTTGGTTCTCAGTAGTAGTATAATTAATTCTGATTAATTACTATGTAACTGGGTTAATGGTAATTCATCAACTCGTAGTAAATAGCTGTAATAAAATTTTGCCAACACTTAAAAGCTAATGCAGTTGAGTCAGCCAGCCTAGAGCCTCATAGTTTGTGTTATACTTGTTGAGTACAAGTTGTGTACTCACTCTTGCCTCTTCTCTACTTTTTCCTCTTGGCTACGCTACTGCTGCTCAGTTCCTGCCGACTCGAGGGAGTTCGTCCAGCGCTACCAGGACTACGAGGACTTCTAGGTGCTTCGTCTCCCAGTCGACGTCCCTGTGGCGCCCTGCTTCAGCTTCGGAGAGCTTTTCCGTATTTTGTACTTCGCTTCCGCTGTATCAGACATTTTGTCATTATTGTAATAAATAACATTCGTATTCGCTTTATTATGTCTTTTTACGTGATATGTGCTATGATATACTGTTCATTCTGTTGTATATACGTGTGACTTGATCCTGGCACGTATATGATTGCTCGGTTTATGTTCTTTTATAAACCGGGTGTTACAAGTACGAGGCAATCCCACAATGAAGTCCATAGTGATTTCCTCCCATTTCCACTCTGGAATCTTCAAAGGCTGTAACAGACCAGCTGGCCTCTGATGCTCAGCCTTGACACGCTAACAGGTGTCACAAATAGCCACGTACTCTGCCACTAAACGCTTCATCCCATACCACCAGAAACGTTCCTTCAGATCATAATACATCTTCGTGCTGCCCGGATGAATAGAGTAAGCTGTATCATGGGCCTCACTCAGAATCAACTTCCGGAGATCATGCACATCAGGCAAGCAGATCCGGTTCTTGTACCACAAAGTACCTAGACCATCCTCTCTGAAATGAGGAGCCTTGCCCTTCTTGAGCAACCCACGGATCTCCTGCAGCTTCTCATCATCTTTCTGATGCTGCCTGATCTCTGCCTCTAGAGTCGGTACTGCCTCAAACGCTGCACTGGAAGTATGATGCAAGAAGCCCAGACTCAACTGCTCGAACTCCTCACATAACTCTGGAGGCATCTGGAAAGCCACGGCCATGTTGACATAACTTCTTCTGCTCAGAGCATCTGCTACAACATTGGCCTTGCCTGGTTGATAGTGAATCTCCAGGTCGTAATCCTTAACCAACTCTAACCATCTTCTCTGCCGCATGTTCAGCTCATTCTGCGTGAAAATGTACTTGAGGCTCTTGTGATCAGTGTAGATATCACACCGCTGCCCATACAAGTAATGCCTCCAAATCTTCAGAGCATGCACAACTGCGGCTAACTCAAGATCATGAGTGGGATAATTCTGCTCATGCCGGCGTAGCTGCCGTGAAGCATAAGCTATCACTCTGCCCTCCTGCATCAGAACACACCCAAGACCATCCTTCGAAGCATCACAATATACCGTGAACCTCTTCGTCTGGTCTGGCAGAGTCAGGACTGGCGCCGTAGTCAACCTTTTCTTCAGCTCATCAAAGGCCCTCTGACGCTCATCAGTCCACACGAAAGCCACATTTTTCTCCAGCAAAGAAGTCAAAGGCTTCGCGATCTTGGAGAAATTCTCAATGAACCTCCGATAATATCCAGCTAAGCCCAAGAAAGACCTGACTTCCTTTACTGTCTGCGGTGTCTCCCACTCGAGCACATCTTTCACCTTGCTCGGATCAACAGCAATGCCTCCCTGAGAGATAACATGACCGAGCAAGGCAAGATCAACAAGGACACCATCACATAGATCATGCATATGTTGTAGTTCCAGCTAGATGTAGTGAAGTAAGATAGATGTGAATCTCAATGAAAAGCATCTTTAAACTCAAAATCTCCAATCCGATCCCTCGATACCCCACCTACTTAGTGGCAACGCCCTGTCACGACGCCACCCCTTTTGACAAAAGTACCCTGAAGTAAGTCGAACCCCCTTTGGTAGTTCCGCCATGAACCTCTAGCCACCATGACTACAAGATCATACTAAGCGATCTATCTCGATAATAGATCTAGGATGAAGCAAACCCAAAGAAAAGAACGAAATTGAAAGAGAGAACATGGTCGCTAAACATTCGGAATCACAAATAACTTCACCATGAATGGTTGTACATCACAAGATCACAACCGGGACCCTACCTTGATCTTGATGATCCTAGCTCCAGAACTCCGACGTGGTCTTCCTTGCAAGGTTCCCACATCGGATAGGGCAAACCCTAGACAACTAGCATGACCCTCGGCTCTCCGAGAGGTGTCCCTCTATCTTCTCTGCTCCTTGGCGTCGTCTCCCGAATTGATCTCTCCGTGAACCTTGGGGAGGGGTCTTTAAATAGCCTCAGGGAACCCTAAGTCAAAGGGGAGACCGAACCGACATAAAAAAGGGCTGGGCCGACCGGCCCAATGGGCCTAGGCCGGCCGGCCTGGCTCATTCCTTCGCCGTCTCGTGTCCTTCTTTCTTCCCAAGTCTCCTGGAATCTTCTAGAGTTTATGCCTTTCACGATTGCACCCCATTAGACGTCGTTATCTTCGAGATTTCTTCGAGGAAAAGGATAGGATGGAAAATCCTTCCTTAAATATCTCTTTGCTTTGCTTAGCCCCGAAGTATCTTGATCTTATCTTATGGGCTTTGTCCTTTGGGCTTCATTGGAGGGTGGATGTGCATGAACGGGCTTCTAATCATCATGGCCTTCGATCCTTTGTTCGGGCTTTGGCCTTCGTCTTTCTTTGTGTCATCGCGTGATCATGGGCCTCGTCATTTCATGCTCCAAAATTTGTCAAAAACCTACAAAAATGAAGTACCTCCAAAATATATGTGCAAACGCGAAAACGACCAATAATTGGGCCGAGGTTAGGATGGTTAGTGATTCTGATATTAAATTCATGCCATTATCAAAGTTAAACAGGGGATAAAATGGATACTTAAGGAGTGCCAACATCGGCAACAACCTATACAAGCGCTTTGCTTCTGGCATCCTCATGAGGTGTGTTACCCTTGAAGAAGGCAAATACATCCTCAGAGAGATACACGAAGGAGTTTGCGGCAACCATGCCGCATCAAGGACACTAGTCGGCAAGGCTTACAGGTCAGGTTTCTTCTGGCCAACAGCCATTTCAAATGCAGAAGACCTTGTCAGACGATGCCCTGATTGCCAATTTTTTGGCAAAAAGACTCATGTCCCAGCACACAACTTGATAACAATCCCTCCGTCATGGCCATTCACCTGTTGGAGTTTGGACATGATCGGACCATTAACCGTAGCTCCAGGAGGATTCAATCATGTGCTGGTAGCAGTCGACAAGTTCACCAAATGGATCGAGTACAAGCCCATTGTCAAGATCTCATCTGATAGAGCAGTGGATTTCATCTCTGACATCATTCACCAGTTTGGATTTCCTCATACCATCATTATAGATCTTGGCTCAAACTTCACGTCACAATTTTTTTTGATTTCTGTGACAACTCCTGCATTGAGGTCAAATATGCTTCAGTAGCTCACCCTCGAGTAAATGGTCAAGTAAAGCGTATCAATGGCTTAGTACTCGACAGTTTGAAGAAAAAACTCTGTGACGCTAATACCAAGAAAGGTGGCAAGTGGATTCAAGAACTACCTCATGTGGTCTGGGGGCTGCGAACGCAGCCTAGCAAAGCAACTAGACAGTCTCCTTTCTTCCTCACTTGTGGGTCAGAGGCTATACTACCCGTAGATATCATGTGGAAATCTTCAAGAGTAGAAGCCTATCAAGAAGGAGAAGTAGATGAAACTCGACAACTTGAGTTAGATTCAGTCGAAGAAGCCAGAATCAATACTTTAACCCAATCGGCTAGATATCTTCACAGAGTCAGACGCTATCATGACCGCATTGTCCAGCAAAGATCCTTCAATGTTGGAGATCTAGTATTACGAAGGATTCAAGATGAAACAGGATTGCACAAGTTAAATTCCAGATGGGAGGGTCCTTTCATCATAACTAAGGTTACAAGACTCGGATCATATAGAATTTCCGATGCAGATGGCAACGAGGTACCCAATTCCTGGAACATTGAGCACTTGCGCAGGTTTCATCCTTGATCAAAATAACATGGTGATGTCTGTTGATCTCTTTAATAAAACAAAGGTTTTCATCAGCTTTTCGACCATATTAAAGGCAGTTTTCAATCTGGCAGCATCATCACTACTCTCTAAAAGGTTCATCCAACCAGGGTAATCTCTACAGATTCATACCGACCTGGATAACCTGTTCCGGATAGCTTACACAGTAATTCATCGAATAACCATACAAGCCACATCCTTGGGCTTAGTGTAAGGACACAACCAACTCGCTAGCTTGAGAAGGTATATGGACACCTTTACTAGTTGTCCATCTTGGGTAACTCGGTGGAGTTCATCCTAACAGGTCCGCTATAAGAAACTCCAGCCTTGTCTTAAGGCAAAATTACTCGCTTGCTCGAGTATGTTATGGATACTACTACATTTTGTCCATCTTGGGTAACCCAACAGGGTTCATCCTAACCGGTCAATCTTAGTAGTTACTCCAGTCTACAAATCAGACACCCTATTCACGAGCTTGAATAGGTATTGGATATTTTTAAGATGGTTTCATCTTGGATAACTTGATGGGGTGTTGGGTATTTTAACGATGCGAATAAATCCGCAAGCGTACGGATACCGTTGTAGCTTTCACCCGTGAGTATTCAAGGGTATCGTATCCACAGGGAACGTGTGTGCACTAACTTCTTACTAAGTCGGTCCAAGGACACACCAAGATAAGTGGTGGGGATAGAGAGGATTCCTGAGGTAGCACTAAGGATGAGTTAAGGTCGATCTCTCGGGCTAGATACTCACTTCGGGCACCGGCTTACCCCTGAAATGATCAGGAGACTCCGGCCAATGGCTCTACGCTATATCCGAACATGGAGAGCTACTAAGGACCAACAGGGCTGTCACCATCTGTGGACTACCTCACAGACCGTGGGATATAAGGCAAACGAAGGTAACCCTTAGCCTAGACACCACGTCTATGCTACTGAATACTACCGTAGTCTAACTACGGTTGGTACAACATAGCAAAATATGGTACTCTGTATAAAACAGAGCGACGAACCCGCGAGTAAGAGAACTGATCTCACTCAAAGATAAGTTCTATGAAAGAACAGAGAATCACAAATACTAACTTACTTTACTCTGAAAGAAGCCAGTATCTATAGAGGTACAAGCTTCAAGAAGAACACCGATAGGCCGGCGCTTCCCCGAACTACTCCTCACTCTCCTCCTTTATTCTAAACACTAGCGAACTAGCGCGTCGCCTTTGCATTGTGGAACTACTCTACTCCCTTGGATGGTGTGTGTTATGAGGGGTGAGGGAGGTCCCCTTTTATAGCTTGAGGAGGTCGGTTCCCGCCGTATGCATATATGGAAAGAATCAAGGTTGAGTAGGTGCTACTCCTCCCCAAGACGCACCTGGACGGGTGCCCGTCTGGGTTCGGGCGACCCTAGGGGTCGGCCGGCCCCAGATGGCACCCCCTAGGCCCTCCTTCCTCTGAATGGCTGACAGGTGGGTCCTGGTCTTATCCCATGGGTGCATGTGCCTTGGCGCGCCCGTTTCCTATGGTTTGTGGGTCCTTCTTGTATGTTTAACGCAGGACTAGATCATATGTGCATTTCTTCTGCGTTCACTTGTGTTTTCCATTGCATTTCAACTGTGGGTGCCTGTATACCATGATTCACCAAAACTTGTGGAACTAAGTTCGGTGAAGAAATGTTATGAAAAGCTGCAGGAGTTGACGGCTGATTTTAGGACTTAAGGGCCGTCAACAACACCCCCACACTTAGCCTTTGCTCGTCCTCGAGTGAAGGAGGAAGGACTAAGGTGAAACATAACTTCCAATGGTATGAAGCGAGCATAAGGGATATTCCAATCCTCACCTTGCACTCGTGAACTTTGAAGTGTCTATCATGCCATCTCGGGTAGTTGAGGAGTGGAACGGTCCTGAGTCAAGTCACCCCAACTCCTTATGTCAAGTAGCTTGGGATTTTTTTATTAATTTTCAAAACAAACATTGCTTAACTCCTCATTTGATACTCTCAGATCGCTCAAGGTGTTTAATTCCTCACCAAGGCCTTTTATGTGCCTTTCTTTTCCACCCTACTCCTAATGGCTTCTTTTTGTGGAGCTGTAGGTATGGAGGATTGTTGGTATTTTGCAACGTCACGAATAAAATCCGCAAGCGCACGGATACCGCTGTAGCTTTCACCCAGGAGTATTCCAAGGTATCGTATCCACTAGGGAACGTGAGTACGCTATCTACAGGTTCAGGTTCATCCAAGGATACACATGCCGGTGTGGAGAAGACAGAAGATAGGACTTTCTATATCTAGAATCTATGTCTAGAAGAAGAGATCACGTCGCCGTTATACTTCGAGCTAAAGGTATCGACCGGCTTATACAAGCCGATAGCTCCAATATGTGCTCTATCTGATATCCGAACATGGAGGATTACGAAAAAGCTCAAACAGGGCTGTCACCACCTACCGGCTACCTCTACAAACTGTGGGACTATCAGACAACTGAGTGGTATAGTCCAGCCTAGACACCACGTCTACGCCTTTCCCTACTAACCTTAGCCCTGGCCAAGACTACCCTTTTCTATCCAGGGTCTTAAGCTAAGATCAAATGCTACTCGCTAGCATACATATCAACTAATATAAGGCAGATATGATAAATTGCGATCCAAACTCTAATTCCAAATAAACAAACAAAAAAAGTCTCGAACACTTACAACCGAATAAGTATCCGTCGAGGTACAAGCGGAGAAGAGTGCCGACAGACCCAGCACTTCCCCCAACTCCTCCTCACTCTCCTCCTCTTCTTCTACACCTCCTAGTCTACCTAAGCATCTAGGATGAAGGCCTCAAGCTCCAAGGGAGAAAGGTGAGTTGAGAGGGTGTGATGTGTGTGTGTGTTCATTCCTCTACCCCTCCTCTTGTATTTATAGGAGGGAGCCACCCCGAGATCGCAGCTCTTCTCTGCAGAACCGACATTGGGATCTAGTGAGGGAGCACCATGTGGCAAAGTTGAGGCGGTGGGGCCCATGGGCCTGGTCGGCCAACCAGTAGGTCGGCCAGCCTCCTAGTGGGCCCACCGACCTCCCCTTTTTGTCCATGGGTTCCTTCCTGGGCCCACTTGTCGTTGGCACGGGTATTAGCTCTTGTACTATTGGTTTCTTGCTCTGGTGGGCCATCTATTCCATATTCTGACACGTGTCGCATCTTGATTTGTTGGAAAATTATGTCCTGGATCAAACCACACCATTATACTGCAAAATCAGCTGGAAATCACCTGCACACATTCTAGAACATCACCTGTGGAATCCGTTAGTTAATAAATCTATCCTAGCATTTATTCCACATTTTAGTCCCTTTTTGTGTAGGAGTTGACGGTCGAAATTGGTCGTTAATGACTGTCAACAAGATCCCCCACACTTGGCCCTTTGCTCGTCCCGAGTAAAGGTCAGGACTGAAGTGAGCTGGTAACTTCCTAATAGAATATCCTGCACAAAAGTCATGTCATACCTTGCTCTTGCTTGTGAACTTGAATGTGTCTATCATGATATCTTGAGCTGTTGAAAAACGGAATGATCTTGGCTTTAAGTGTCATCCTGTCATGTTGCCAGACTTAGAGATTTTAAAAAAAATATTTTTATAAAATTGTTCATGGTCTTACTCTCCTCCATGGGTCCCTCAGAGACGCTCATAACTTTCTTACCAGCATTCATCTCTATTTCACCTCACCGGTTTTGATAGTATGTGTGGAGTTTCGATGGATGAGGTAGAATGTCGTCTGCACGGCCCAAATCTCTTGCAAGATCAAAGAATGGATCCACAGGTGTGTACTCATATTTACGACTGATCAGGTTAGTGCACAGATAAATATTTGCTGGGTCATGCTTCTTTGGCATGCCATCTTTTCTCTCTCTCTTTTTTTTTTGGGTCATACTTCTTTGGCATGCCATCTTCTCTTTTTCTTTCTTTCTTTTTCGATTAACATTGTCAGACAATATTTAAGGAGCACACGATTCATCTGAACATAAAACCTTAAATCAACTGCATAAACAGAACAAAACCATGATGGGTCACAAAATTTGATCAAGCTCAATCATGTAGCCAAGAGACATAGCATGGAATTTTTATATGGCTCTGGTAGCATGGTGGATAAAGAGATAAGATCAAGAACTTAGTTTTTTTTTATAAGTAAAATCCCAGGCTGGTCAACATGGAAGAGACAAACAACTTCAAACTAGTCATATCACGTTAGTTAACAACTAAGTATCATGGGTCCTATAAAATATGGTTCACAAACTCAAGCGCAACATGAAAAACATTTATGCAAGGCATCTATCAAGAGCTCTTATTTAGCACATTTCTTAAATAGGTTCAAGGATTTAAAAAGATACGCTCATTTTTAGAAATGCTAAAGGGACGAAACAAGTGAGATAGTGCAAACTCATGAATTGGAGTGGGAGGTGCACATGACGTGTGAATGTGATCGTGGATGTGTAGCGTCATGGGATCTCCCCCCACACTTGTTTTCGACCTGCTCTTCGATCATAGACAAAACAAACCAAATATGAAAGATAATGGGGCTCTGCCGGCATTAACACTGGGGAGCCAAAGTTCACAATCCTAAAATAAAACTAGGGTGCAACTAAACTGACCTAAACCTAAATGACTCGATTAAAACTAGCGCCCAACTAAACCTATGATAATGAGAGGGGTCTCATCTAAGATCCCTACTCAAAGTTTTGGATCCCTAATGCCTTTGCTAGGCAATCCATCCTCTCATCAAGACACTTGAGGTAAAGATCGAGGTCCCCTTGCATCTCTCTGACCTCCTCTCTTAACCTCTGCTGAGATGTGTCCAATCTAATATTGGCCATATGAGCTTTTGTAAGCTCATTGGAAAGTGCCCTCATCTCAGACTTGTCTTGACAGTCTTCTGCTCTAGCCGGCGGTCTCACTCCAAAGATTGTGAGGCGTGGTTGGAGTGGTGGTTCATTAGGAGATATCTTGTTGCACTGGTTGTCGTGGCTGATTATCCGGCCTTCCTTAGTCACCACGAGTGCATATACTCTTCGTCGGGTTTAAGCCTTGGCCCGAGTGCATTCTCGTCTTGGAACAACTTGACCGGGAAGACCTCCAATTTCTTCTTTGAGGGCCTGTTCCGTGGTTTTCTTCGCCGTACCTCAGCTGGAAGTACTCCACCTGGCGATGGAGAACCACCAGAGAAACCAGGAGCCGAACGGGCTCGTGGGGAAGTCGGCAGACCAAGGTGATCGGCCGACCTGCCCCTGGCGCCCCTCGGGTCCTTCCTTCTGGGGGTGCTTCGAGGCATTTCTGGCAAGGTCGCAGTCACCGAGAAGGCTTCTTCTTGGAGAGCCACCGCGAAGTACTGCTCCATAGGGCTAAGTGGACTGTCCTGGCGGGATTCTAGCATAACGTAAGGGACAATCTCCTTATCGGCCATGGGTTGATGGTGATGGAATGCTGGTGGAACCAATGGAGATTTTGGGGAATAGAAGGAAACAAGGTATGGAGTTTAGGGTTTCTGAAGAGAAGAAGAGGGGTACGAGACTCCTTTCCTCATTGTGAAACACCGGCACGCCTCACGGAATTGGACACTAGGTGGGTCAAGGAGGCCGTGCCCCGAAGCTGGGCCTCACTGGGGCTGGCCCAGATTCGGCCGACCTATAGGTCGGTCGACCCAGTCTGGGCCCCAGCTTGCGCGGGTCAACTGGTATGGTCGTGTGCTTGAGAGATACGATGGGCCATCCTTCCCTTTTGGCCTATATGGCTCTTTTTGATCATAAGTACGGGATCGACTAAGTCAATCACGTCTATCTCTTCATCAAGAGCTTTATGATGGTCTAGGAAAAGCTTGAGTCGTTGACCGTTTACCTTGAAGGCGTTACCATCGTCATCTTGTATCGTGATGGCTCCATGTGATGATGTGTTGACGACGCGATACGGTCCTTGCCATTTACTTTGTAGTTTCCCATGACCAAATAACTTGACCCTAGAGTTGAAGATAATACCTTGTCTCCAGGATTGAAGCTCTTAGGCTTCAATCGCTTATCATGCCATCTCTTGGTTATTTCTTTGTAAATCAAGGCACTATGATAAGCTTTGTCTCTCCATTCTTCCAATTCCGAGATTTGACATTTCCTGTATTCTCCGGCTATTTTGAGATCCATGTTCCACTTTCGGATAGCCCAATGTGCTCTGTGCTCCAGCTCTACGGGTAAGTGGCAAGTTTTCCCGTAGACAAGCTGATAGGGTGACATTCCAATGGGTGTCTTGTATGTTGTACGGTATGCGCACAATGCATCCAGTAATTTCAGCTTCCATCCCTTCCCCATCTCATTCACGGTCCTCTGCAGAATATTCTTGATTTGCTTGTTAGATGTTTCTGCTTGACCGCTGGTCTGAGGGTGATACGGAGTCGCGATGTTGTGCCTTGTCCCTAGTTCCTTGAGAAAGTTTCGGAAGGCTGAGTCAATGAAGTGTGACCCTCCGTCACTGATTACCATCCGTGGTGTGCCAAACCTTGGAAAGATAATCTCATGGAACATCTTACGGGCATGCTTTGCATCTGTGGCTCTGCATGGCATGGCTTCGACCCATTTGGAGACGTAATCTATGGTGACCAGAATATACTCGCATCCTTAGGATCTTACGAAAGGTCCCATGTAATCAATACCCCAAACATCAAAGAGTTCAACCTGAAGGTTGTAGTTCAGGGGCATTGAATCGCGAGCTGTGATCCCTCCATGCCTCTGGCAGTTTGGACATCTACGGATGAAGTTCTTTATATCTTCATACATAGATGGCCAATAGAAACCACTCTGCCAGATTTTTGCTTGAGTGCAAAATACACCATAGTGACCTCCATATGGTGCTGCATGGCATTTCTCTATGATTTTTTGTCCTTCTGCCGTAGGTTCACAACGTCTGAGTAACCCATCTGCACAAACTCGGTAAGATATGGTGCATCCCATAGGTGGCGTCTGCTCTCCTGTACTAACTTCTTTTTGCTCTCCCCTGGGGGTATCCCGAAACCATGAAGTTTACGATATTCGCATACCAGGAGTGCGAAGCTATTACTTTGAGAAGCATGTCATCCCGTAGGAAGTCATTTATCGGCGGGTCTTGGGTATTCGTATTGGTCATGTGTGATAAATGATCCGCCACTGAATTCTCTACTCCTTTCTTATCTTTAATTTCCAAATCAAACTCTTGGAGTAGAAGAATCCATCTGATCAACCTCGGGTTAGCATCCTTTTTAGTGAAGAGGTACTTGAGTGCGGCATGGTCTATATAGACAATGACCTTGGTACCCACTAAATAGGATCTAAACTTTTCGATAGTGAAGACAACTGCTAGGAGCTCTTTTTCTGTTGTGGCATAATTGAGCTGAGCTCCAGTGAGTGTCTTGCTTGCGTACGTGATCGCGTGATGCTTCTTATCCTTGGTTTGACCAAGTACGGCCCCCACCGCATAATCACTAGCATCACACACGATCTCGAATGGGAGCTTCCAATCTGGGGGTTGAATGATTGGAGTTGAGATGAGTGCCTTTCTGAGTGTGTTAAAGGCTTTGTGGCACTCATCCGTGAATTGGAAAGGAGTATCCTTGGCTAGGAGACTTGTGAGGGGTCTAGCAATCTGGGAGAAGTTTGCGATGAACCTTCGATAGAATCCGGCATGGCCAAGAAAGCTTCTGATTCCTTTCACATTGATAGGAGGCGGAAATTGTTCAATGACTTCAATCTTTGCCTTATCCACCTCTATCCCTCTTTCGGACATTAAGTGTCCTAAAACGATGCCTTCACGAACCATGAACTGACATTTCTCCCAGTTGAGGATCAGGTCCTTTTCTTGGCATCTCTGAAGACTCTGTCTAAATTTTCTAGACAATGATCGAAGGTAGTCCCATAGACCGAGAAGTCGTCCATGAAAACTTCCATAATTTCTTCGATCATGTCGGAGAAAATGGACATCATGCACCTTTGGAATGACACGGGTGCGTTATATAACCCGAACGACATTCGTCGGTAGGCATATGTTCCATAGGGGCATGTGAACATGGTCTTGCTCTGATCTTCGGGATGGATGGGTATTTGATGGTAACCAGAATAACCATCAAGGAAATAAAAGTAGGAGTGCTTCGCTAATTGCTCTAACATCTCATCGATGAAAGGTAGTGATGTAACACCCGGTTTATAAAAGGACATAAACCGAGCAATCATATACGTGCCAGGATCAAGTCTCACGTATATACAACAGAATGAACAGTATATCACAGCACATATCACGTAAAAAGATATAATAAAGCGAATACGAATGTTACTTATTACATTAATGACAAAATGTCTGATACAGCGGAAGCGTAGAATACATATACGAAGTCTCTCGGAAGCTGGGCGCCACAGGGACGTCGACTGGGAGACGAAAGCCTAGAAGTCCTCGTAGTCCTGGTAGCACTGAGCGAACTCCCTCGTGTCGGCAGGAACTGAGCAGCAGTAGAGTGTCCCCAAGAGGAAAAAGACTAGAGTAGGCAAGAGTGAGTACACAACTTGTACTCAACAAGTATAACACAAACTATGAGGATCTAAGGTTGGCTGACTCAACTGCATTAGCTTTTATGTCTTGGCCAAATTTTATTAAAGCTAATTACTACAAGTTGATGAATTACCATAAACCCAGTTACGTAGTAATTAATCAAAATTAATCATGCTACTACTGAGAACCAAACCAAACCAAGCCACCCGGGGAAACCTGCCTCGTCAAAGGAAGATAACCCCACTAATCAAAAGGAGGATCTGGGCCACTCATGACCGTGAGCACGGCTAGTATACCAGTTTTACACTCTGCAGAGGTTGCAAATCTTGACCCACAAGTCGTGAGCTACGCTAGTTGTTCATCACACTTCCTTAGGTGAGATGACTAGCAAACCCACTACGAGGCTGTTACAAAGGACACGTTGGTAAGGTGTAACAGCTAAGGAATCAGGCTCCGCAATGATGGGGCCCACCTCGAGGGGTACGCAGACCAAGCCTCGTAGCGCAGGGACCATTGAAGCTCACCACCCCTCCTGCCCGTCGGTAAGTTACTCCCGAACCAAAATGACCTAATTAGTAAGCCAAGACCGTCCCATTCCAGTCTTGTGGTTGCACGGTTGTCCCAGGTTGTCGCTCTAATGACGCATGATCCTTATTTATAGTAGGTAGCACATAACACAGTGCGAGCCCCCTAAACCAAGTTTCTAGAAAAACCAATTTTAAACGAGATGTGAGCCACTCAAATGGGTGGACAAAAACAAGGCACAACATAAACATACATGCAAACAATAGTAAAAGCTAAGAAATAGTACAACAATAAATAAAAATAGCAAACAAAACTAAGCTAGAACTATTCTACGCGCTACAACGATCGCGTGGACATAAAGAACGCCTAAAACTGAGCTAAAACGCAAAATCTGGGCCAACAACAAGTTCCAGGGACCTATTTGTAAGAAAACTAGAGTTCCAGGGGGTTTCTGGGCAAAACCGAGGACTAAAACGTAATTAAACTATAGATCCAGGGTCTAACTCTCAAAAACACCAAGGCTGGACGGCGGGTTCTATATCTAAAAAGCTCAGGGGTCTAAAAATAAAAAATAGGGCTTGGATTGAAATACTTTAAAGTACCATTGGACTGCGGGTTGAAAACGAGAAAACACGGGGGGTCTTTAGCAAAAGCGCCAGGCACTGACCGGTACGCCGGGCGATTGACTCAGCTCGGGATGCACGCGGGCCGTCGGATCTGGATCCTGCGGCCTAGGATGGATGGTGCGCGTGGGGCGGCGGCGCTGGGTCGCGCCGACTAGTTTCTACGGCGGCGCTGCGCCGGCGACGGCCGATCTCGGCCACCCGGGCTCGATTCTGGGCCGGGTCTGGCTGGGGAGGTAGCCCGCAGCATGCGTAACCCACTTGAGTGGGTTGCGCGGTGCGGCCGGGTGCGGGGAGAGGCGCGCAGCGGTGGAGGCGGCTCGGCGCAGCAGAGCTCGCCGGAGTGAGGCGTGAAGGCCGCTCTGGGCGCGGTTTGTGGTGCAAAGGGGTTGCACGTGCACGTGCGGGGTCAAGGCGAACACAAACTAGGGTCACACGGGGTTGGGGTGTTCTGTAGAGGGTCCGCCATGGCGGACCAAAGGCATGCGCGCCGGCGCACGGTGTCCCGGTCGTTGGAGTGGCCTACGGGCTAAGACAGCTAGCCTAAAAGGGAGAGGAGGTTTGGGTGGTGCTCACCGTGCCCTGGATCAGACGGGGACGTGGCGCAGAGTCAGCGGCGTCGATGGCGGGCGGTGACGCACAGGCGGAGCGTCGTGATGGGGTCGATGGAGTGGAGTTCCGTCCTTCTGATCCCCTCAGTTAGACTCCGGGAAGACCTGGGACGGTGCAGCTAGGGTTAAGTTGGTCCGTCGATCAACGGCGGCAAGGAATTTGGGGCGGCGGCCGAGCTCACTTGAGGTTCATCTAGGTCAAAATTCCGGCGAACCCACGGGCTGGGGTCGGGGCCAGTGGCTTGGGGGCGGACCTGGTGCTCAAACGGAGCTTCTGCGGGGCTTTTCTGGGGCTGTGGCGCAGCGGGGCGCCGGGTTCATGGCGGCGTAGGGACTCTGCACCGGCAATGGCGTGGCGGGGTGGATCTTGGGTTTGGGCATGGTGGCTGCGGATGTAGGGAGGAGGGCGCTCTTGGTCGTGTTGGGGGGGTTTAAAGAAGCCGGGCGAGATTCTCGGCGTGTGGCTTGGAAGGCAACCACGGAGATTGTGGCTGCGAGCTTGGCGTGGCTCTGCGCAGGAGGAACGGATCGCGCAACCACTCGGCGCGATCCCGGACTCGGGGCTTGGCTTCTAGAAGAGGAGATCGCTGACGTAGCTAACATTGACTGGTGGGTCTGCAGGGCTAGGGCGGGCCACAGCTCAGCGCGGAAGAAGGAGCTCGGGCGCGGGCTGGCGCAGGGAGGAAGAGAGAAAGGAAAGAGGTGGAGCTGACTGGTGGGACCGGCATGCCAGCGAGGGTGGAGACGGGGAGCGACACGTGCGGCGACGCGAACACTGGGCTGAGGGCGCCGACGGGTGGGCCAACGCGTCAACGAGGGAGGCTGGACGGGGAGGGAAGCTGGCCGGGGTGCTGGGGCTTGCGCCCGCGTGAGCTGGCCCGGGAAAGGAGAAAAAGAAAGGGGAGAAGGAGGGCCGGCTAGGCTGGGCTGGAGTGAGAGAGGTGGGCCGGCGGGGTGCTGACTAGGCTGGTTGGGTTTGGGTTGGGTTTTCCTTCTATTTCTCCTTTTCTAATTCTAATTCAAACTAACACACAACTAGGTGAATTCAAATTCAAATTTGAATTCACAACTAGCACTCAAACAAATAAATTAATGCACCAGCATGAATGCAACACCAACAATTAAACCTATGCTAAAATTTTAATTACTCGAGGAACAAAATTGGATTATATGCCACTAAACACAATAAACCTTAGAAATTTAAATAAAGCCAATTAAATTTATTATTAAAAGCTGAAATTTAAATTAGGGTGTTACAGACCCTACCCCCTTATAGGAATCTCGTCCCCGAGATTCAGCTGGGCTGGCTAGCAAAAAGATCTGGATATGTCTTCCTCAACTCATATTCTCGCTCCCATGTAGCCTCAGCTTCACTATGATGACTCCACTGAACTCTGCACATCTTGATGCGCTTGTTCCGTGTAACCCTCTCTGATGTCTCCAGAATCTTCACCGGATGCTCAATATAGGTCAGATCTTCCTGCACATCTAACCCATCCAGTGGTGCCTGCTCCTCAGGTACTCATAGGCACTTCTTCAACTGAGAGATGTGGAAGACATCATGAACTCCTGAGAGATCAGTGG
Organism: Panicum virgatum; assembly: GCF_016808335.1. Classification (NCBI taxonomy): domain Eukaryota; kingdom Viridiplantae; phylum Streptophyta; class Magnoliopsida; order Poales; family Poaceae; genus Panicum; species Panicum virgatum. Next base: position 47,877,041 of record NC_053147.1, on the reverse strand, counting down.
GCAACTCTAGGCGATAAGCAACTTCGCCTTTCCTCTCCAGCACCCTGAATGGACCAATGTACCCTGGTGCTAATTTCCCTTTCAGATTAAACCTGCGGATTCCACGCATTGGTGACACCTTCAAGTACACATAATCGTTCACCTTGAAGGTCAGGTCCCTCCATTTGCCATCTGCATAGCTCTTCTGCCTAGTCTGTACAATTCTCAGATTCTCCCGCACAGCCTGTACCATCTGCTCTACATCTTCTATAATGTCAGGGCCAAAGAGCTGCTTCTCACCAATTTGATCCCAATAGAGAGGAGTCATGCACTTTCTGCCATACAATGCCTCAAAGGGGGACTTTTTCAGACTGGCCTGGTAGTTGTTGTTGTATGAAAACTCAGCATACGACAGGCATTTATCCCAACTAGTACCATACTGAATAGCACAAGCTCGCAACATATCTTCCAACACTTGGTTGGTTCTCTCTGAATAGCATACTGAACGCTTCATCCCAGGCCACCAGAAATGCTCCTTAAGATCATAGTACATCTTAGTACTGCCCGGATGAATAGAGTAAGCCATATCATGAGCCTCACTTAGAATCAACTTCCTGAGATCATTCCCCTCTGGCACACAAATCCGGTTCTTGTACCACAAAGTACCCTGATCATCCTCTCTGAAATGAGGAGCCTTGCCTTTCTTGAGCAACTCACGAATCTCCTGCAGCTTCTCATCTTCCTTTTGATGCTACCAGATCTCTGCCTCTAGAGTGGGCTCTGCCTCGAATGCTGCACTCGAAGTATGATGCAAGAAACCCAGACTCAATTGCTCAAACTCCTCACATAACTCCTGAGGCATCTAGAAAGCAACGGCCATGTTGACATATCTTCTTCTGCTCAGAGCATCTGCCACAACATTGGCCTTACCCGGATGATAGTGAATCTCCAGGTCATAGTCCTTGACCAACTCTAACCATCTCCTCTGTCGCATGTTCAGCTCATTCTGCGTGAATATATACTTGAGGCTCTTGTGATCAGTATAGATATCACACTGGTGGCCATACAAGTAATGCCTCCAAATCTTCAGAGCATGCACAACTGCGGCTAACTCAAGATCATGAGTGGGATAGTTCAGCTCATGCCGACGTAACTACCATGAAGCATAAGCAATCACTCTGCCCTCCTGCATCAGAACACACCCAAGACCATCCTTTGAGGCATCACAATACACCGTGAACCTCTTGCTCTGGTCTGGCAGAGTAAGGACTGGCGCCGTAGACAACCTCTTCTTCAGCTCATCAAAGGCCATCTGACGCTCATCAGTCCATATGAATGCTGCATTCTTCTCTAGCAAGGAAGTCAAGGGCTTCGCGATCTTGGAGAAATTCTCAATGAACCTCTGATAATATCTTGCTAATCCCAAGAATGACCGGACTTCCTTCACCGTCTGCGGTGTCTCCCACTCGAGCACATCCTTCACCTTGCTCGGATCAACTGCAATGCCTCCCTTGGAGATGATATGACTGAGAAATGGAACCTCGTCAATCCAGAACTCGCACTTGCTGAACTTAGCATACAGCTGATGCTCTCTCAATCTCTGCAACATGATCCTCTAATGCTCTTCATGCTCTTCCTGTCTTGGAGAAGATCAGAATATCATCAATGAAGATCACCACGAAGACATCCAGATAATCCATAAAAACCATGTTCATCAAGTGCATGAAGAAAGCCGGGGCATTAGTCAAGCTGAAGGACATGACCGTGTACTCATACAGCCCGTACTTGTAGGTGAATGCCGTCTTTGGAATATCCCCAGGATGGACCCTCAGCTGAAAATAACCCGAACGCAGATCAATCTTCGAGAATATACGAGCACCTCGAAGCAGATCAAAGAGATCCTCAATACGGGGCAGTGGATGTTTGTTCTTGATGGTAACTGCGTTCAGCTCCCGATAATCGACACACATTCTCTTCGAGCCATCCTTCTTATCTACCAGCAACAATGGAAAAGCCCAAGGAGAGAAGCTGTGACGGATATAGCCCTTGGCTAGCAACTCATCAATAGTCTTCTTGACTTCCTCATGCTCTATAGGTGCCATGCGGTAGGGCCGCTTTGCAATAGGAGCAGTGCCAGGCAAGAGATCAATAGAAAACTCGATGTCGCGTTCAGGCGGCATACCTGGCAAATCATCCGGAAAGACATCCGGGAATTCAGACACCACGCGAATACCATCCGTGGGTCTAGCCTCCATCTGATGAAGAAATCCCGGGGGCTCTGAAGCACTGACTGTCACCTCTTGGCCATCAGATGCTGTCAAGTGAACTGCCCGATGAGCACAATCAATTCTGAGTCCCCACTTGGCAAGAGTATCCATTCCCAGAATCACATCAATACCCTTGGTGTCTAGCACCCTCAGATCTGCACTGAATTTTACCCCCCTTATGGCTACACTGACTCGAGGGCTAACAATATGGGATCTCAACTCCCCTCCCGGTGAAGAGACTAGCAGACACTTCTTTAATGGGGTGGTAAAGAGACTATGCTGCTCAACATATGACTTGGTGATGAATGAATGAGTAGCACCAGTATCGAAAAGCACTGTAGCTGGATGGGAGTTGACCATGAACGTACCAATAACCACGTTAGGAGCCTCGGCCGCTGACTCGGCCGTCACGTGGTTCACTCTGCCCTGAGTGGCGCCCTGGGCTGAGCTGGGCGCCCCTGCTGTCCCGCCCGCACCTTCCGGGGGCAAGAGTTAGCGTAGTGCCCCGGCTGGCCGTAGTGAAAGCACGCGCGAGGAGCTGCCTCCTGTCCGGCAGGAGGAGCTGCCTGCCGTGGAGCCTGCGGTGCTGGCGGAGCTGGTGGAGTAGCATGAGCCGGAGGTGCCGATAACCTCGGGCCCTGACCTGCCTGCTACTGCTGTCGAGGCGGGTACTGCTACGGCCTCTGCTGGTACTGCTAAGGAGGCCGGTACTGCTGTTGCTGGTACTGCTGAGGCGGCTAGAGGCGAGGACGAGTGTTGCTGCCGGAAGCAACGGGGACAATCTTCCTCTTCTTATCCTCCATCTCCAAGTGCTTGCGCTCAGTGTTGAGCGCGCTGTCAACCAGATGGTTGAAGTCATCGAAGCGGAGGTTGAGTAGCGCGTACTGGAGGTAGTCCTCCAGGTCCTCCATGAAGTGCTCCTGCTTTTTGCGGTCATCCGCAACCTCGGCAGGGGCGTAGCGAGCAAGCTGCAGAAAACGATCACAATACTCCATGACCGTCATAGTCCCCTAAGGTGAAAAAGACAGATACATATATCGAAGGATTAATTAATGACTCAGAAAGATAGAACAAGGGGGTATTAGCTCAAAAGGAAACGTTGAATGATTATATCTGAGATTACCAGCTTCAGTGCAAGGAAGTCCTTCTGCTTCATCTTCATAACGCCCGCGGGGACGTTGTGGCTGCGGAACCGCTCCCGGAACTAGAGCCAGGTGAGAGCCTCGCAGTCCTGAACTGGGTGGGACTCCCACCAGTCCATAGCTGCCCCTCGCAGCTGTCCTGCTGCGTACAAGACTCGCTCCTGATCATCGCACTGGGCGATGTCCAGCTGGCGCTCCACTGCACGGAGCCAGTCGTCAGCCTGAAGAGGGCCGGACATGTGAGAGAACGTCGGCATGTGACCCCTCAGGAACTCGGCACACCTGTCGCGGGGCTGCGGCGGTGGAGGAGGCGGAGGCTGAGTGTGAGCCTGCTGAAGTGCCTAAACGGTGTTGTTCAGGGTAGCCATCATCTGCATCTGGAGCTGGAAGTACTGCTCCGGGGTCAGAGGCGGAGGCATCGGGATCCCAGTACCCTGGTTGTTCTGTCCCTGGTTCTTCTACCCCTGGTTGTTCTGCCCCTGCTAGTCAGAACCACGCCTGGTGTTCACCATCTGATTTTGGACAAAAGATTTCATGAGTAAGGATGTTGCAGAAATAAATTCAGATGGATACGATATTTTTCAGCAAGAAAGACTTAGACATGATAAACTAGACAGGATAGAGTGGACGGTTTTATCCCCAATAATCTAACTCGTTTTATTAATTAATTAACTTTAACTTAGAACTGATTTTCATTAAACAAATTTAACTACTAAACTATGCAATCATTCAAAAATCCAAATCAAACATGTAGCATAATAACAAGCATACAAATTTCACAACTTAGTCGAGTTTAACACACGACTCGACTAACACAACGCGTCGCAGAACGTGCTATCGTATTATTATAAAGGGGTCATTTAGCTTATACCTATGATGGTCAGACGACTTACTCCAGGCCAGAATCTACGGAGACTATTCTATAGAGAGAACCCAAGGCAAGACGAGTAAGAATCTTGGAATTCCAAGGAATATAATAGCAAAGTAGTTTCAGCAGACAAGGCTGAGAGAGAGAAGAAGACTTAAAACTCGACCAGTTCTATCTAGGCTTTCGTCCTACAGTCGATACGGCTCTGATACCACTCTGTAACACCCGGTTTATAAAAAGACATAAACCGAGCAATCATTTACGTGCCAGGATCAAGTCACACGTATATACAACAGAATGAACAGTATATCACAGCACATATCACGTAAAAAGATATAATAAAGCGAATACGAATGTTATTTATTACATTAATGACAAAATGTCTGATACAGCGGAAGCGTAGAATACATATACGAAGTCTCTCGGAAGCTGGGCGCCACAGGGACGTCGACTGGGAGACGAACGCCTAGAAGTCCTCGTAGTCCTGGTAGCGCTAAGCGAACTCCCTCGCGTCGGCAGGAACTGAGCAGCAGTAGAGTGTCCCCAAGAGGAAAAAGAGTAGCGTAGGCAAGAGTGAGTACACAACTTGTACTCAACAGGTATAACACAAACTATGAGGCTCTAAGGTTGGCTAACACAACTGCATTAGCTTTTATGTCTTGGCAAAATTTTATTAAAGCTAATTACTACAAGTTCATGAATTACCATAAACCCAGTTACATAGTAATTAATCAAAACTAATCATGCTACTACTGAGAACAAAACCAAACCAAGCCACCCGGGGAAACCTGCCTCGTCAAAGGAAGATAACCCCACTAATCAAAAGGAGGATCTGGGCCGCTCATGACCGTGAGCACGGCTAGTATACCAGTTTTACACTCTGCAGAGGTTGCACATCTTTACCCACAAGTCGTGAGCTACGCTAGTTGTTCATCACACTTCCTTAGGTGAGATGACTAGCAAACCCACTACGAGGCCGTTACAAAGGACACGTTGGAAAGGTGTAACCGCTAAGGAATAAGCTCCGCAACGATGGGGCCCACCTCGAGGGGTACGCAGACCAAGCCTCGTAGCGCAGGGACCATTGAAGCTCACCACCCCTCCTACCCCGTCGGTAAGTTACTCCCGAACCAAAATGACCTAATTAGTAAGCCAAGACCGTCCCATTCCAGTCTTGTGGTTGCGCGGTTGTCCCAGGTTGTCGCTCTAATGACGTATGGTCCTTATGGAGAGTAGCTAGCATATAACACAGTGCGAGCCCCCTAAACCAAGTTTCTAGAAAAAACCATTTTTAAACGAGATGTGAGCCACTCAAACGGGCCACTCCCAGAATTAAGTTGCATATACCTTTAATCAAATTAATTAAAAAGGACCGAGTGTGTTATAGCGCGGCACCTAGCACAACTAACCAAAATGCAACCCAAAGGATATATATAAAGGATATAAAGTGGCTAGGAATGTCCTTATAGGCATACAATATTAAAATGCAGTATGAAAATGTAATTAGAGGTGATAGGTGATGTTCATGTTATACTTGCCTTCCTCGTACTGCTCCTGCTGCTGCTCAAACTGGTCGGAAGACGGCTGCTCCGGGTACTGGTACTGGTGCTCCTAAGATGGATCAACGTCTACTCACAAACACATGGCCAAAAACATGGCACAACATAAACATACATGCAAACAATAGTAAAAGCTAAGAAATAGTACAACAATACATAAAAATAGCAAACAAAACTAAGCTAGAACTATTATACGCGCTACAACGATCGCGTGGACATAAAGAACGCCTAAAACAGAGCTAAAACGCAAAATCTGGGCCAACAACAAGTTCCAGGGACCTATTTGTAAGAAAACTGGAGTTCTAGGGGGTTTCTGGGCAAAACCAAGGACTAAAACATAATTAAACTATAGATCCAGGGTCTAACTCACAAAAACACCAAGGCTGGATGGCGGGTTCTATATCTAAAAAGCTCAGGGGTCTAAACATAAAAAACAGGGCTTGGATTGAAATACTTTTAAGTACCACTGGACTGCGGGTTGAAAACGAGAAAACACGGGGGGTCTTTAGCAAAAGCGCCAGGCGCTGACCGGTACGCCGGGCGATTGACTCGGCTCGGGATGCGCGCGGGCCGTCGGATCTGGATCCTGCGGCCTGGGATGGATGGTGTGCGTGGGGCGGCTGCGCTGGGTCGCGCCGACGAGTTTCTACGGCGGCGCTGCGCCGGCGACGGCCGATCTCGGCCACCCGGGCTCGATTCTGGTCCGGGTCTGGCTGGGGAGGTAGCCCGCAGCATGTGTAACCCACTGGAGTGGGTTGCGCGGTATGGCCGGGTGTGTGGAGAGGCGCGCAGCGGTGGAGGCGGCTCGGCGCAGCAGAGCTCGCCGGCGTGAGGCGTGAAGGCCGCTCTAGGCGCGGTTTGTGGTGCAAAGGGGGTGCACGTGCGCATGCGGGGTCAAGGCGAACCCAAACTAGGGTCACGCGGGGCTGGGGTGTTCTGTAGAGGGTCCGCCACGGCAGAGCAAAGGCGTGTGCGGCGGCGGAGCACCGGCGCACGGTGTCCCGGTCGTTGGAGTAGCCTACGGGCTAAGACAACTAGCCTAAAAGGGAGAGGAGGTTTGGGCGGTGCTCACCGTGCTCTGGATCAGACAGGGGCGTGGCGCAGAGTCGGCGGCGTCGATGGTGGGCGGCGGCGCATGGGCGGAGCGTCGTGATGGGGTCACTGGAGTGGAGTTCTGGCCTTCTGATCCCCTCAGTTAGACTCCGGGAAGACCTAGGACGGTGCAGCTAGGGTTAAGGAGGTTCGTCGATCAACGGTGGCAAGGAATTTGGGGCGGCGGCTGAGCTCACCTGAGGTTCGTTTGGGTGAAAATTCTGGCGAACCCACGGGCTGGGGCCGGGGCCAGCGGCTTGGGGGCGGACCTGGTGCTCAGACGGAGCTACTGCGGGGCTTTTTCGGGGCTATGGTGCAGCGGGGCGCCGGGTTCACGGCGGCGCAGGGACTCTGCACTGGCAATGGCATGGCGGGGTGGATCTCGGGTTTGGGCGTGGCGGCTGCGGATGTAGGGAGGAGCGCGCTCTTGGTCGTGGTGGGGGGGTTGAAAGAAGCCGGGCGAGATTCTCGGCGTGTGGCTTGGAAGGCAACCGCGGAGATTGCGGCTGCGAGCTCGGCGTGGCTCTGCGCGGGAGGAACGGATCGCGCAACAACTCGGCGCGATCCCGGACTCGGGGCTTGGCTTCTAGAAGAGGAGATCGCTGATGTAGCTGACGTTGACTGGTGGGTCTGCAGGGCTAGGGCGGGCCACAGCTCAGCAAGGAAGAAGGAGTTCGGGTGCGGGCCGGTGCAGGGAGGTAGAGAGAAAGGAAAGAGGTGGAGCTGACTGGTGGGACCGGCATGCCAGCGAGGGAGGAGACGGGGAGCGACGCGCACGGCGACGCGAACACCGAGCTGAGGGCGCCGACGGGTGGGCCAACGCGTCAACGAGGGAGGCTGGGCGGGGAGGGAAGCTGGCCGGGGTGCTGGGCCTTGCACCCGCGTGAGCTGGCCCGGGAAAGGAGAAAAGGAAAGGGGAGAAAGAGGGCCAGCTGGGCTGGGCTGGAGTGAGAGAGATGGGCCGGCGGGGTGCTGACTGGGCTGGTTGGGTTTGGGTTCGGTTTTCCTTCTATTTCTCCTTTTCTAATTCTAATTCAAACTAACACACAACTAGGTGAATTCAAATTCAAATTTGAATTCACAACTAGCACTCAAACAAATAAATTAATGCACCAGCATGAATGCAACACCAACAATTAAACCTATGCTAAAATTTTAATTACTCAAGGAACAAAATTGAATTATATGCCACTAAACACAATAAACCTTAGAAATTTAAATAAAGCCAATTAAATTTATTATTAAAAGCTGAAATTTAAATTAGGGTGTTACAAGTGGGAAGTGATCCTTCTTAGTGGCCTTGTTGTGTTTTCTGTAATCTATACACATCCTCCATCCCATGATGGTTCGTTGGGGAATTAGCTTGTTCTTGCTATTTTCCACCACCGTCATGCCTCCTTTCTTGGGTATAACTTGGACTGGGCTTACCCACTCACTATGCGGAACAGGATAGATAATTCCAGCATCCAGGAGTTTGAGAACCTCTTTCTTTACCAGCTCCCTCATAGCATTGTTCAACCTTATTTGGGGTTCCCTAGAAGGTGCTATTGCGGGATCCAATGGGATTCAGTGGGTACAGAGGGCAGGATTGATGCCCTTGAGGTCTTGTAGGGTATAGCCAAAGACCGATCGATGCTTGTCTAGAACAGCGATGAGCTTATTCGTCTCCTCTTCTGAGAGTTTGTCACTGATGATTCTGGGAGACTCTACATTGCTATTCAGGAAGGCGTATCTTAGCCCTGAAGGTAGAGGCTTTAGCTCAATCGGAGGTCGTGATGGCTTCTCAGCCGTGAGCAGTTCATAAGTGTCACCGGATTCTTCTTCTACATCGCTGACTTCTTCCGGCTTTTCCTCCATATCTTCCTTGAGGCCCAAGTCAAAAACCTCGGAGGTGGAAGTGGCCATTATTTCCTCGATTGGCTCTCGAATAGGGAGATCTTCCACAGAGCATGTTAATGCTCGATCCACGGGGATGTGGAACGTGTCCTTCCCTAACTTGATGTTTAAACATCTGTCTTTAGGAACATCCGAAAAGAGAGCCTTAAGGGGATGTCAAGTTGAAGTTGAGATCTTCGAAGATATGGAAGTTCAGACGGATTTTAACATCATTGTGCCATAGTGGCACATCGGTGATTATCCCGTAACTACTTGAAAGAGAACCTGAAGGTCTCCTAAGCTGTCTATCTGTCGGAGTGAGTTTGTAATTGCCTACAAAAGATAAGGCAAACTCATCTGACATGAGATTAGCTCCGACAGCGAGACAATAGAGAGCGTCCACATTTTGATCATGGAGGCGGCAATGGAATGAGGTGGACGGAGAGTTTAGATAAATTGGAGATACAGATGACTCCCCTTCATGCAGCCATTCGTTGCAGATCAATGTTGTCAACTCTTGAACTGTCTCCCGAAGAAAATTCTCCTCTAAGGGATCAGTGGGAGTGATAGGGCTTGGTGGTCGCTTCTGACAGAAGTATCTTGAGGTATTTCCGAAGTCTTCAAAGACATCCGGCTCGATACTTCAGAGAAATTCCGGAGGTAGATGGTCTTCTTCCTCCGATATTTTAGATTTATGTTCAGGGGCGTGTAACACCCGGTTTATAAGAGGACATAAACCGAGCAATCATATATGTGCCAGGATCAAGTCACACGTATATACAATAGAATGAACAGTATATCACAGCACATATCACGTAAAAAGACATAATAAAGCGAGTATGAATGTTATATATTACATAAATGACATAATGTCTGGTACAAATATGCGGAAGCGTAAAACAATACGAAACTCTGGATTTGGGCGCCACAGGGACGTCGACTGGGAGACGACCGCCTAGAAGTCCTCGCACTCCTGGTAGCTCTGGGTGAACTCCTCCGTGTTGCCAGGAACTGGGCTGCAGTAGGGTATTCCCAAAGAGAACAAGAGGAAAAGAGTAGAGTAGGCAAGAGTGAGTACACAACATGTACTCACACAAACTATGAGGCTCTAAGGTTGGCTTACTCAACTGCATTAGCTTTTAATCTTGGCAAAAATTTATTAGAACTAATTACTACAAGTTGATGAAATTACCATAACACAGTTACATAGTAATTAATCAAAATTAAATTATGATACTACTGACAACCAAACCGAACCAAACCAAACCAAACCACCCGGGGAACCCCCTTAATCAAAAGGAGATAACCCCACTAATCAAAAGGAGGATCTGGGCCGCTCATGACCGTGAGCACGGCTAGTATACCAGTTTTACACTCTGTAGAGGTTGCACATCTTTACCCACAAGTCGTGAGTTACACTAGTTGTTCATCACACTTCCTTAAGTGAGATGACTAGTAAACACACTACGAGGCTGTTACAAAGAATCTCGTTGGTAAGGCGTAACTGCGAAGGGTTGGATCAGCGATGATGGGGCCCACCTCGCGAGGGTACAAGCACGTAGCACAGACCTGTAACACCTTAATTTAAATTTCCTATTTAATAATAAATTTAATTGGCTTTAATTAAATTTCTAAGGTGTATTGTGTTTAGAATTGCATTTAATCTAATTTTGATCCTCAAGTAATTAAAATTTATCATAGGGTCAAAATGTTTGTGCATTCGTGCTGGTGCATTGTTCTTTTTGTTTGAGTGCTAGGTTTGAATTCAAATTAGATTTTGAATTCAAATAAAATGAGTGGTGCTTGAGATAGGAAATAGGAAATAAGAAATAGGAAAGGAAAGGAAAAACCCAGAAAAAGGAAAGAGAAACCAGCCCAAACCCAGTTGGCAGCCCAACCCGCTGGCCCACATCCCGACCCGTTTCCCTCCAACCCGGCCCAAACCCAACCGACAACTCAGCCCAGCGCTCACTTGTTCAGCGCCCCTTCCCAGCGCACCACGGCCCAGCTCGCGCGGTCCAGATTTTCCCCCCCGCGCGCCGGCCTGCTCCCAACAGCCAGCTCACCACGAGCCGCTCTCGCCCACACCCCATCGCTGACAACCCGGGCCCCCTCGTCAGCGTCACACCCCCGCCTTCCTTTCTTCAACCTCCAGCCGCGATCCCCGCCTGAGGATCTCACCGGCCCCACTAAAGCCCTGGGTGGATTACGCGTATCGCGAAGTCCGCCCCAGACCCAAATTCGGGTTGAATTGACCCTTGGGGCGCTGGATTGGCCAACCCCGGCGATCCTCCGCCGCGGGAGATGGTCTCCGGCGAGTCCCGCCGCCGCCCCACGCGCCCAAACTCCAACAGCCCTTATCTGAAGATACAGGTTCGGCCTGGTGCTTTTGCATAAGAGTCCCTCGGTTTCTCAGTAATCAACCCGCAGTCCATGTCTGTTGAAAAATAATTCCAAAACCGCCCCTACTTTTACGCTTTAGACCCTGGATTTCTTTAAATTTAAACCCGGCGTCCACCCCTAGTTTTTTTACGTGTTAGCCCCTGGATCTTTTCAGTAATTATGTTTTAGTCCTTAGTTTTTGTGCAGAAGCCCCTGGAAGCTAGTTTTTCTTGCAGAAAAGCCCCTAGATCTTGTTTTAAGCATAGTTTTCGCGTTCTAGCTCCGTTTTAAGCGTTCTTTATATCCACGCGATCGTTGTAATGCGTAGAATAGTTTTAGACTAGTTTAGTGTGCTGTTTTTATGTATTGATGTACTGTTTCTTAGCTTTTGTTAGTGTTTGCTTGTATGCTTATTGTGTGTCTTGCTTTTGGCCATGTGATCGTGAGTAGACGCTGATCCATCTGAGGAGCCCCAGTACCAGTACCCGGAGCAGCATTCATTTTCAGATCGGTTTGAGCAGCAGCAGGAACAGTTTGAGGAAAGCAAGTATAAAATGAACACCACCTATCACTTTAAATACATTTTCATACTGCATTTTAATACTGTATGCCTATAAGGACTTTCCTAGCCACTTTATATCCTTTATATATATCCTTTGGGTTGCATTTTGGTTAGTTGTGCTAGGTGCCGTGCTATAACACACTTGGTCCTTTTTAATTAATTTGATTAATGGTATATGCAACTTAATTCTGAGAGTGGCCCGTTTGAGGGGCTCACGTCTCGTTAAAATTTGGTTTTTGTTAGAAAAATGGTTTAGAGGGCCAGCACGGTGCTTACTGCCTGGTTGGCCACTCACCATAAGGACCGGTTCATAGAGCGACAACCTGGGACAACAGCGCTACCACAAGACTGGAATGGGACGGTCTTGGCTCACTAATTAGGTCATTATGGTTCGGGAGTAACTTACCGACGAGGCAAGAGGGGAGTCGAGCTTCAATGGTGCCCAGGCTACGAGGCTTGGTCTGCGTACCCCTCGAGGTGGGTACCATCGTTGAATTGCCTGAATCCTTAGCGGTTACACCTTACCAACGTGTCCTTTGTAACGGCCTCGTAGTGAGTTTGCTAGTCATCTCACCTAAGGAAGTGTGATGAACAACTAGCGTAGCTCACGACTTGTGGGTAAAGATGTGCAACCTCTGCAGAGTGTAAAACTGGTATACTAGCCGTGCTCACGGTCATGAGCGGCCCAGATCCTCCTTTTGATTAGTGGGGTTATCTCCTTCCGACGAGGGGGTGCCTCTCGGGGTTTTGGTATGGTTGTGGTTTGATTCTCAGTAGTATCATGATTAATTTTGATTCCCATAGTTTGTGTTATACTTGTTGAGTACAAGTTGTGTACTCACTCTTGCCTACTCTACTCTTTTTCCTCTTGGGGATACTCTACTGCTGTTCAGTTCCTGCCAACGCGAGGGAGTTCACCCAGAGCTACCAGGAGTACGAGGACTTCTAGGCGTTCATCTCCCAGTCGACGTCCCAATGGCGCCCTGCTTCCGAGAGCTTCTCGTATATGTTTTTACGCTTCCGCATACTCTATATCAGACATTTTGTCATTATTATAATAAATAACATTCGTACTCATTTTATTATGTCTTTTTACGTGATATGTGCTGTGATATACTATTCATTCTGTTGTATATACGTGTGACTTGATCCTGGCACGTATATGATTGCTCGGTTTATGTCCTTTTATAAACCGGGTGTTACAAGACCAAGCCGGAGGAGCAGGGACCATTGAAGCTTACCACCTTGCCCCGCAGGTTAGTTACTCCAAACCAAAAAGACCAAATTAGTAAGCCAAGACTGTCCCATTCCAGTATTGTGGTAGCGCTGTTGTTCCATGTTGTTGCTCTATGAACCGGTCCTTAGGGAGAGTGGCCAACCAAGCACTAAGCACCGTGCTGGCCCCCTAAACCATGTTTCTAGAAAAAACCCATTTTAACGAGACGGGAGCCACTCAAGTACACCGCACAGAGGGCCACTCTCAGAATTAAGTTGCATATACCATTAATCAAATTAATTAAAAAGGACCAAGTGTGTTATAGCGCGGCACCTAGCACAACTAACCAAAATGCAACCCAAAGGATATATATAAAGGATATAAAGTGGCTAGGAAAGTCCTTATAGGCATATAGTATTAAAATGCAGTATGAAATTGTATTTAAAGGTGATAGGAATGTTCATGTTATACTTGCCTTCCTCAAACTGCTCCTACTGCTCGAAGTGTCCCGCGGAAGGTGGCTCCTGGTACTCCTCCGACGGATCAACGTCTACTCATGATCGCAACGCCAAACAAGTCCAGCACATACAAATACATGCAAACAAAGGCAAAAGCTAAGAAACAGTATATCATTACATAAAAATAGCAAACAAAATTGAGCTAGAACTATTCTACACATTACAATGATCGTGTGGACATAAAGAACACCTAAAACAGAGCTAGAACGTGAAAACTAGAGCTAAAACTAGGTCTAGGGACTAAACTGCGAAAAAAACTGAGGTTACAGGGGTTTCTACGCAAAAACAAGGGACTAAAATATAATTAAACCTTAGTTGTAAGGGCTAGCGCATAAAACTGACCCTCCAGGGATGGCGGACCTCATTTTATAAAAGCTTAGGGGGTTCTGTGAAAGAAATATGGCTGAACTGCAATTATTTTTGAACTGCAGTGGACCGCGGGTTGAATCTAGGAAAGGTCAGGGTCCCTTTAGCAAAACTACCAGGGCTGACCGGTACGCGGCTGGGTCAAACGGTTCTGGGCCGTTGGATCACGATCGTGCGATCCAGAGCGAAGCGGTACGCAGGATCTAATCACGGACGTCCAGAACAGATCGTGCGGCTGAGATTAAAAAGGGCATAGGAAGCGGCGGCGCGCTACCGCCAGTGACCAATCCCGCGGTGGTATGGCTCGTTACTCGCCGGAGTTCACCGAAAACGGCGCTCGGGGGTCAAAACGACCGGGCTTCAGGTCTAGGGTGATCAGCGCGTCACGCATGATTAACCTGAGGCAAAATCGGGGCTTGGCAGGGCTCTGGGCGGCGCTCGCCATGGCGGTGGCGGGTCTACGTGGCGGTGCTCGACGGTGCACGAGCGTTCGAGCGTTTCTGGGGTTCAGACCTGGTGCAAAAGGGACAGTGATGGTGCGCAGTGTGGATGCATGCCAAGGCAAGGTGCGAGCAGCACTGCAGAGGGCTCACCACGGCGAGACTGCAATGCGGCCGGCGGCGGAACGCCGGCAGCCAGTGTTCTGGCTGTCATGGTGGCCTAGCATCTACGAGATTTAGCGCAAAAGGGATAGGAACTCGTGCTGGTGCTCACCGTGCACTGGATTGGTCGGAGGCATGGCGCAGGGTCGTCGGTGTAAGGTCTTACAGTGGCGTACGGGTGGAGCACGGTGACGAGGTCGATGCGGGGTGCTTCTGTGCTCCTGGATCCCACGGTTCGACTCAAGGAACACCTGTGGAGGTGCTACGGGGGTCAGGGAGGTCCGGGGATCGCCGGCGGTGAGCAATTGCTCGGGAACGGGTTTACCTGCTCCGACGAGTTCGAGTGAAATTCCCGGGTGTAGCGCGGTGCAGAGGGCTGAGGAGGTGACCGGTGATGCTCCTGGCGCTCAGGCGGAGCTCCGACAGTGGCCCTCGGTGGCCGTGGTGCAGCAGAGCGGCGGGGGCACGGTGGTGCAGGGGCTCTACGCGGAGGGGCAAGCGGGCGGTGGTGCTGGGGGTTCGGTGACGGCTACAGCGTGGCGGTAGGGCACAGGGAGGGGTCACAGTGGCAAATTAAAGGGGAGGCCGGTGATCATGGGAGGGCGTGCGCGCTGGGGAAGGCTACTGTGATCGCGGCCATGATCCGCACGGGGAAAGCAGAATGCGCAACCGCTCGGCCGTGATCCCTAGCTCTGGGGTGGCACTTCTAGAAGGTGAGGGCACGGGTGTAGCTGGTCAGTGGGTCCTGCGGGGTTGGGGTGGCCCACAGGGCAGCGGGGTGAGCGGAGCGGAGCGGAGCAGAGAGCTCGGGCGGAGATCGTGGGCAGAGGAAGGGGAAAGAACTGACGTGTGGGGCCGCAGCATCAATGGCAGAGCAGGGTGAGAGCGCGGGTGCGCGGGCGAGCGCGGGGACGCTGACTTGCAGGGCCGGATCGTCAGAGGGACGGGGCACGCGTGCGGGCTGCTGCGATGCTGGGCTGGGCCAAGGGGGAAGGAGAGAAGGAGAAAGGAACGGGCCAGGGACTGCTGGGCCGGACTGGGTTGCGGGAAAGGAAAGCTTGGCCTGATTGGGTTTTTTTATTTTCTATTCTCTTTTTTATTTTTCAAACTCAAACTCAACTATTTGAATTCAAATGAAATTTGAATTCAACTACTATGCACTCAACCAAATAAAACTTATGCACCAGCATGAATGCACAAACAAGTTTAAACCTAGAAAAGTTTTAATTACTTGTCAAAGAAAATTAATTTAAGTGCAAGTCTAAGCATATAAAATCCTAGAAAATTGAATAAAGCCAATTAAATTTATTATTAAATACTCAAATTTAAATTTGGGTATTACAAGGCGGTCTCATAGATCAAATCTACTGATTGGCTCTCAGGGGGTTCTGATTCAATTTCCGAAGGCTCCGCTTGACGCATCTCGGGCCCTATGGGGACTGGCTCGTGGATACAAACGAAAGAGGTTCTATCCAAGATTTTGTCTAGGACTTCCCTACTTTCGGTTGGGGTAAGATGAGCAAAAGATCCTCCAGAAGTAAGATCGAGATGGTGTGGAGACTCCTCGTCAAGACCAGCATAAAAATTTTCGTTCGTAAGGCACATATTCGAGAAAGCGGAAAGAACGCAGAACAGAATCTGTCCCGAAGTTCAATCCAATTTCCATTCACACAGCCTACGACACGAATGTATCATTGCTTCGCTTCGCCCGAAAGGGAAAAAGGAAACAATTTCCATTTAAGAGTTTCGTGTGTCATGCCCGAATTTTTCTTGCATGAGCACACTTGCTCGAACTCGCGCAGATGATGGTAGGGATTTTCACAATCCCTTCCTAAAAAGGAAATTTCCTGAACAAAGGCTATGTAGCCTGAGTCGAGTTCATAGCTAATAGAAAGAATTGGGTCAGTAGAGGGTGCTGGCTCATAGAACTCGCTCTTGGGTGAAGAGAGCTGTAAAAGGGATAGCTGCTCCATGGGTAGCGGGGGTTGAGGTAGAATCAAAGAAAAAGAAAATAGAAGATACGAGGACGACTGAGTCTGTAGATAATGTAGCTACCGTTCTCGGGCAACGGCGCCAGAAAGCTTGTTGGTATTTTGCAACATCACGAATAAAATCCGCAAGCGCACGGATACAGCTGTAGCTTTCACCCAGGAGTATTCCAGGGTATCGTATCAACTAGGAAATGTGGGTATGTTATCTACAGGTTCAGGTTCATCGAAGGACACACATGCTGGTGTGGAGAAGACAGAAGAGAGGACTTTCTATATCTAGAATCTATGTCTAGAATAAGAGATCACGTCGCCGTTATACTTCGAGCTAAAGGTATCGACCAGCTTATACAAGCCGATAGCTCCAATATGTGCTCTATCTGATATCCGAACGTGGTGGATTACAAAAAGGCTCGAACAGGGCAGTCACCACCTGCCGGCTACCTCTACAAACCGTGGGACTATCAGACAACTGAGTGGTATAGTCCAGCCTAGACACCACATCTACGCCTTTCCCTACTAACCTTAGCCCTGGCCAAAACTACCCTTTTCTATCCGGGGTCTTAAGCTAAGATCAAATGCTACTCTCTAGCATACACATCAACTAATATAAGGTAGATATGATAACTTGCGATCTAAACTCTAATTCTAAATAAACAAACAAAGAAAGTCTCGAACACTTACAACCAAATAAGCATCCGTCGAGGTACAAGCGGAGAAGAGTGCCGACAGACCCGGCACTTCCCCCGACTCCTCCTTGCTCTCCTCCTCTTCTTCTACACTTCCTAGTTTACCTAAGCATCTAGGATGAAGGCCTCAAGCTCCAAGGGAGAAAGGTGAGTTGAGAGGGTGTTTTGTGTGTGTGTTCATTCCTCTACCCCTCCCCTTGTATTTATAGGAGGGAGCTACCCCGAGATCGCAGCTCTTCTCTGCAGAACCGACATTGGAATCCAGTGAGGGAGCACCACGTGGCAAAGTTGAGGCGGTGGGGCCCATGGGCCTGGTCGGCCGACCAGTAGGTCGGCCGTCCTCCCAGTGGGCCCACCGACCTCCCCTTTCGGTCCATGGGTTCCTTCCTGGGCCCACTTGTCATTGGCATGGGTATTGGATCTTGTACTATTGGTTTCTTGCTCTGGTGGGCCATCTATTCCATATTCTGACATGTGTCGCGACCTGATTTGCTGGAACGTTATGTCCTGGATCAAACCACACCATTATACTGCAAAATCAGCTGGAAATCACCTGCACACATTCTAGAACATCACCTGTGGAATCCGTTAGTAAATAAATCTATCCTAGCATTTATTCCACATTTTAGTCCCTTTTTGTGCAGGAGTTGACGGTCGAAATTGGTCGTTAATGACCGTTAACAAGGATATGAAGGCAAGCTTGCTTCTCATATTTTGCTAAGTCAAAAACCAGATCCAAAGGCGAAACAAGTCATAAACATTGATCAAGATGTGCAAGTGTGTGGATATATATATTGGTGGATGGTGGATGAACTCACTTGCATGATCCCCCTTTCTCTTTTTTTCGGATATGAGCTATCTTATTCTTCTTCTTCTCTTTTTTTTTTGACATGCCTTGTGGGCATGTTGCATACCTTCTTCGAGTATGCATCTTTTTTTTTCTCTCTCATTTTTTACAGGCCTTGTGGGCATGTGGCATACCTTCTTTTGGTATGCATCTTTTATTTCCTTTTGCATAGCTCGTATCCTTGATGGTAACTTAGAGAAAGAGAGTCATGTTATGGCATGGAGTTTTATTTTGCGAGTGTATAGATGGATGTACTTGCTATCTTCCAGTGAGGAAGTAGCATGTGAATGGATGTGTACATGATCTTGATCACAGGAGTATGAAATGAATCTCACTATGGGTCGCAACAATTGACAAAGCTCAACCAGAAAACAAGTTGCATATGTGGAAAGGTTTTTCAAGAAAACTCATCATGTGGCTTTGGCAGGACTTTGGCAAACCAAAGAGGAGCTTTGCAAGTTTTTTTTAAAAATAAATTTTCCCAAGTACTTAAACATTAAGAGCGAAGATCATGTCATTAAACCATATCGCACACATCAACTACTTAGATGAGCATGTTGTCCTAAAGAAATTTGTTCACAAGCATCATGATGATAAGTATGGAATATAACTTATGCAAGCCAACCATAGAAAATATATAGAGCGGGCAGAGCAAGATGATTCATTTTATTTGAGCTTGATTCAAAAGATCAGTTTTAAAACTCGTTCAAACTCAGAAAAAAGGAGAGTGAAGCTTGGGGTGCATACCTTCGCTGGCTGTGGACAATCTGGGGGTCGGGCGACCCCCCCACACTTATTCTTCTGCCTGCAATTTATTAGGGAACAAAGCAAAACAAAAAGGAGCCTAGGAAGAAAAGGGTTGTCTAGCCTATTTTATTTTGGCAGTTGATTTTAAGGCTAGGTTTCTTAGATGAAGTTGATCACAACATACTCTTTATTATCGGGTTCTAGGAAGATTTTTAAATGATGACCGTTTACCTTGAAGGTCTTACCTTCGTCATCTTGAAGAGTGATTGCTCCGTGTGATGCGACGTCGATGACGTTGTACGGTCCTTCCCATTTGCTCCAAAGTTTTCCATGTCTGAATAACTTAACCCTAGATTTAAAGAGTAATACCTTATCTCCTGGCTTGAACTCCTTTTGCTTGATCCTTTTGTCGTTCCACTTCTTGGTCTTCTCTTTGTAGATCTTGGCACTATGATATGCGTTGTTCCTCCATTCTTCTAGCTCTGATAGCTGTTGCTTTATGTGCATTCCGGCTTTCTTAAAGTCCATGTTGAATCTTCGGATTGCCCAGTGAGCCCTGTGTTCTAGCTCGACAGGCAGGTGGCAAGTCTTCCCATACACTAGTTGATAGGGTGACATGCCCAATGGTGTTTTGTAGGCAGTTCGATATGCCCAAAGTGCATCAGGTAGCTTTGTCTTCCATGATTTCCCCATCTCTTGCACAGTCTTTTGCAGAATGTTCTTGATTTGTTTATTGGATGTTTCTGCTTGACCATTGGTTTGGAGTGATATGGAGTAGCAATGTTGTGCTCTGCT
This sequence comes from Panicum virgatum, assembly GCF_016808335.1. Taxonomy (NCBI): domain Eukaryota; kingdom Viridiplantae; phylum Streptophyta; class Magnoliopsida; order Poales; family Poaceae; genus Panicum; species Panicum virgatum. The sequence continues at coordinate 47,857,547 of NC_053147.1, read as the reverse complement.
TCAAGATCTTTGAGGAAGTTTTGGAAGGTCTTATCAATGAAGTGGGACCCTCCGTCACTTATCACCATCCTTGGTGTCCCAAAACAAGGAAATATGATCTCATGGAACATCTGTCGAGCATGCTTGGTGTTGGCTGCACGGCATGGCATTGCTTCTACCCATTTGGACACATAATCAACTGCCACTAGGATGTACTCGCTGTCATAGGACTTTGCGAATGGTCCCATGAAGTCAATGCCCCATATGTTAAATAGTTCTATTTGGAGGTTGTTTTGTAGGGGCATTGCATCTCGTGCAATAATTCCTCCATGCTGCTGGCATCTTCTGCATCTTCGAATGAAGTCTTTGGTGTCCTCGTACATGGTTGGCCAAAAGAGTCCACTTTGCCAGATCTTGTCCTGAGTACGATATAAACCATAGTGTCCCCCATAAGGTGCTGCAAGACATTTCTCAATGATTCTTATTCCTTCGGTTGTGGGTACACATCTTCTCAGCAAGGCATCAGCACAAACTCTGTAGAGGTATGGATCATCCCACAAGTGATGTCTACTTTCGTAGATCAGCTTCTTCTTATTTTCTCCTGGTGGTACATACCCTGCAACCATAAAATTCACAATGTTCACATACCAGGGTGTGGAGTCCGTTACCTTCATGAGCATGTCATCCCGGAGGAAGTCATTTAACGGTAGCTCCTGCATGTTAGTGAAATGCATACGCAACAAATGATCTGCAATAGAGTTTTCTACTCCTTTTTTATCCTTTATTTCAATGTCAAATTCTTGGAGTAGAAGGATCCAACGTATCAAGCGAGGTTTAGCATCTTTCTTAGTGAGCAAATATTTCAAGGCAGCATGATCGGTATAAACAACAATCTTTGCTCCTACTAAGTAAGATCTAAACTTGTCGATAGCAAAGACAACGGCAAGGAGCTCCTTTTCAGTGGTATCATATTTTAGTTGAGCTCCCGTCAAAGTCTTGCTAGCATAAGCGATCGCGTGATGCTTCATATCCTTAGTCTGGCCGAGGACAGCCCCTACGGCGTAGTCACTAGCATCACACATGATCTCAAAGGGCTGCGTCCAATCTGGAGGCTGGATGATTGGCGCTGAAATGAGTGCCTTTTTGAGAGTGTGAAAGACAGCGAGGCACTCATCAGTGAAGTCAAAGGGTGCATCCTTAGCTAAGAGGCTCGTGAGGGGTCTAGCGATGTGAGAAAAGTCTTTGATGAAACGGCGGTAGAACCCAGCATGGCCTAGGAAGCTACGGACTCCCTTGACATTGACAGGAGGTGGAAGCTTTTCTATAACTTCAATCTTAGCTCGGTCCACCTCTATCCCACGTTCAGAAATATGGTGCCCCAAGACAATTCCCTCGCGGACCATGAAATGGCACTTTTCCCAATTAAGCACCAACTCTTTCTCCGCGCATCGTTGTAAGACCTTATCTAAATTCTTAAGGCAATGATCAAAGGTTTTTCCATAGACGGAGAAGTCATCCATGAAAACTTCCATGATATGCTCAATCATGTCCGAGAAAATAGACATCATGCACCTTTGGAACGAAGCGGGTGCATTACACAAACCGAACGACATCCTACAATAGGCGTACATTCCATAAGGGCATGTGAATGTGGTCTTACTTTGGTCATCGGGATGGATGGGGATTTGACGATAACTGGAATAACCATCAAGGAAATAGAAGAAGGAATGATTTGCAAGCCGCTACAGCATTTCATCAATGAAGGGCAGCGGGAAATGATCCTTCTTTGTAGCCTTGTTGAGTTTCCTATAATCTATGCACATCCTCCATCCAGTAGGGAGACGTTGAGTGATCAACTCATTCTTCTCATTAGGGACAACTGTCAACCCTCCCTTCTTAGGCACTACTTGAATGGGACTGACCCACTCACTATATAGCACGGGTAGATAACTCTAGCGTGTAGGAGTTTCAGAACCTCCTTCTTAACGACTTCCCTCATCGCATTGTTCAACCTCCTTTGAGGTTCCCTAGAAGGTGTGATATCTGGTTCCAAGGGGATGCGATGGGTACAAAGAGTTGGGCTAATTCCTTTTAGATCGTGGAGGGAGTATCCCAGAACGGCTCGATGTTTCTCTAGGACGGTGATTAGTCTGATAGATTCTTCTTCTGAAAGTTTATCACTAATGATTACTGGGGACTCGGTATCACCGTGTAGGAAGGCGTAACAGAGGCCTGCGGGTAAGGGTTTCAATTCGATTGGAGGTCTACAGGGGGTCTCAAACTCGGATATGTCTATGGGTTCTGTGGGTTCATCCTCCTCTTTAATAAACTTTTTAGCATCTTTTTCAAGGAGGGATTCTGGTGAGTGAAAAGGGAGAATTCTCGTAACCTCCATGATCGGTTCAGTCTCAAGGGAAGGTTCGGCCATAGAGTTTGTGGTTCTAGAGATTTGGACAGAAAACGTTTCCTTCCCTAGACGGACATCGAGCTTACCTTGAGTCGGAGCATCCATGAGCAATTTTTCAATGGGGTGCCCGATCACGAGTGTAACATCCCGCCTCCCCGAGGCCGGGCCCGCTTACATCTAGCTGCTTTCTAGGACATAGACTGTCCTCACAGACCAACACCAGTCTTTTCTGCACACTTTGTCCTCACTCGTGCGCACCCGGGAAGAACTTCCTGGTCGGTCACCCATCCCCAAATTTCTCCGGGCCAAGCACGCTTAACCTCGGAGTTCTTTGGAGACCGGCTTCCGGAAAAGTAGTTGCAACTTGTTTGTATGAGTATCCTATTATTCTTACCCTGGGCCGGGGTATCACAATGAGATCGAAGTCTTGGACATCGAAAACATGAAAATCAACGATCGCATCGACGTTCTCATGCTTAACAGTCACGTTCTGCAAAATCCCAATTCCTTCTAGGATTTCTCTAGAGGAAGTCTGGAAGGTTTTGTCAGTTTGAACCAACGGCTCATCTCCCAAGAGTTGGAACACACATTCACTGGAGATTATGTTAGCTCCGACAGTGGGACAATAAAGATCGTCAGTGGGAGAATAAAGATCGTCTACCGGGGTTCCCCGTATGTTGCAAGGAATGGTTGATGGAGGGGCGTTGATCCGGAGAACTTCCGGTGAGAGCTCTACCTCCCTTGACCATTCACTAGCCACAATGGATGTTATCTTCTTAACATTTTCCCTAAGGAATGTGGCTTCTATAGGATCCGTGGAGGGGATGGGAACCGGTGGCTTCCTTGTGCAGGGATAGTTCGAGGTGTTTTCGAAGTCTTCAAAAAGATCATCCTTGAACTCGAAAAGAAACTCCGAAGGTTGAATTTCTTCCTCCGGAGCCTGTGGTTCAGAAAAGGGTCCTAGAGCTGAATCTAGAGTTATGGGAGGTAAAGGATCAGATTCGGCTGCTAGAATATCCTCATGGCTTGACGTACACTCTTCGTTGGAGGGTTCGGAGTTGGCAACGAAGGAAGTGTTTTCGGTGATATGATCTAGGATTTTCCTTCCTTCGGATGGAGTCTTGTGGGTAAAGGATCCTCCAGAGGTAACGTCAAGATAAAAGGCGGATTCCGTGTCAAGTCCGATGTAAAAATGTTGAAGAAACACATGATCGGGTATCGACAGGTTAGGGCCAGACATTAGCAGAAGTGAAAATCTGGCCCAAGCCGCACCAATGGATTCCTTCTCATTCTGCTGAAAGCAGAGGATATCCCTTCATAGTGCAATGATGCGGGACTGGGGGAAGAATGAGAGATAAAACTTGTCTCTAAGTTCATCCCAACTTCCGTTCACGCTGCCTACGGTATATGTGTACCATTGTTTAGCCTTCTCAACAAGAGAGAAGGGAAACAATTTCCACTTGAGGGTATCGTGTGACATGCCTGCGATGGCACGACATGAACACACTTGCTCAAACTCCCGCAGATGATGGTATGGGTTTACGCTATCTATCCCAGAGAAGGAAGATTTCTGAACCAAAGTGATTAGTTCGGGGCTAAGCTCATAGCTAGATGCAAGAATTAGGTGTTCGGATTTTGGTGGCTCAATGAACTCGCCCTTAGGAGCAGAGAAGCTTAGGATAGAGGGCTGCTCCATGATAGAAGGGGTGAAGATAGAGATAAGAAGAAAAAGAAAAGATTTTTTTTCGAAAAGATAAGATACGAGGACGACTAGGCAAGAAGAAAGATACAGCAACCGTTCCCCGGCAACGGCGCCAGAAAGCTTGTTGGGTATTTTAACGATGCGAATAAATCCGCAAGCGTACGGATACTGTTGTAGCTTTCACCCGTGAGTATTCAAGGGTATCGTATCCACAGGGAACATGTGTGTACAAACTTCTTACTAAGTCGGTCCAAGAACACACCAAGATAAGTGGCGGGGATAAAGGGGATAAAGAGGATTCCTGAGGTAGCACTAAGGATGAGTTAAGGTCGATCTCTTGGGCTAGATACTCGCTTCGGGCACCGGCTTACCCCTAAAATGATCAGGAGACTCCGGCCAATGGCTCTACGCTATATCCGAACATGGAGGGCTACTAAGGACCAACAGGGCTGTCACCACCTGTGGACTTCCTCACAGACTGTGGGATATAAGGCAAATGAAGGTAACCCTTAGCCTAGACACCACATCTATGCTACTGATTACTACCATAGTCTAACTACATTTGGTACCCCGTAGCAAACTATAGTACTCTGTATAAAATAGAGCGACGAACCCGCGAGTAAGAGAACCGATCTCACTCAAAGATAAGCACTATGCAAGAATAGAGAATCACAAATACTAACTTACTTTACACTGAAAGAAGCCAGTATCCGTAGAGGTACAAGCTTGAAGAAGAATACGATAGGTCGGTGCTTCCCCGAACTACTCCTCACTCTCCTCCTTTATTCTAAACACTAGCGAACTAGCGTGTCACCTTTGCAATGTGGCACTACTCTACTCCCTTGGATGGTGTGTGTTATGAGGGGTGAGGGAGGTCCCCTTTTATAGCTTGAGGAGGTCGGTTCCCGCCATATGCATATATGGAAAGAATCAAGGTTGAGTAGGCGCTACTCCTCCCCAAGACGCACCTGGATGGGTGCCCATCTGGGTTCGGGTGACCCTAGGGGTCGGCCGGCCCCAGATGGCACCCCCCTAGGCCCTCCTTCCTCTAGTTGGCTGACAGGTGGGTCCTGGTCTTATCCCATGGGTGCATGTGCCTTGGCGCGCCTGTTTCCTATGGTTTGTGGGCCCTTCTTGTAAGTGTAACGCGGGACTGGATCACCTGTGCATTTCTTCTGAGTTCACTTGTGTTTTCCTTTGCATTTCAACTATGGGTACCTGCATACCATGATTCACCAAAACTTGTGGAACTTTATTAGAATAAGCCCTACAACTAAGTTCAGTGAAGAAATGTTATGAAAAGCTGCAGGAGTTGATGGCTGATTTTAGGACTTAAGGGCCGTCAACACGGGGTTCATTCTAACATATCTATCTTAGAAATTACTCCAGTCCTTGGTTAGGACACCCTACTCGCTTGCTCGAGTAGTTTATGGATATCTTTACAGTTTTTTATATTTGGGTAGTCCGATGTGATTCATCCTAGTTGATCAACTATAAAGATTACTCCATATGAGCATACTACTCGATTGATCGAGTAGTTTGTACTTATCCTACGGTATAAGATTATGCTTCTGAAGACATCAACAGGATAAAATCTATATACAATGTCAAAATCTTACTGAAGATTACAAGACTTGTTACAAGCAGTCTACTCTGCCAAGTTCTTCATAATTTCCTCATCAATCACTTCTGATTCTTCGGCTCCAACGCTGACAGTTAGAGGCCGGCCTGTCAGACCCGGGGCAGCGGGATTGCTTATAGGCATAGAATATTCTAGAGTAAGGGATAGTTCATGGATGTACCTTACCTCTGCTGTAACTACCCGAATAGGTATAGAACTAGCTGCAGTACAAGGAAACTACCCAATCATGTTGTAGTAGGACTCCAACCGTATTCAGCTAGGACTTTCCATGTAACCCTGTCCCCCCGGATATATAAGGATGGGCAGGGACCCTCTCCAAACAATCATCTACACCTAAGGCAATACAAACCACCACACAGGACATAGGGTATTACGCAACTCGTGGCTCGCACCTGTCTAAATCTTTGTGTTCCTTGCACCATCGAGTTCCAGAGCCATCGATCACTACCTACAAACCTTACTGCTAAGGCTATCCCTGAGCAGGCTTGGCGGTAAACACCGACAGCTGGCGCGCCAACTAGGGGACCCGGTGAGTTCATCGGCGAGTTCGATGGCCACCTTCGCTTTCAGCACCATGATGCCTCCCCGAGGCGCCACCTTCATCTTCGGCTCGTGGGTCTGATCGCCAATGGATTGGGTGGCTTTGACAGCCACCTAACCAACTCTCCCACACCAAAGATCTCTACGTTGAAAGATTGCAACAAGCTCGCCAGATCTTGTGATCGCGGCGTCACGTTGCTTCCCAACCCAGCCAAGGAGATCGAGGCGAAACTAGAAGACAAGTCGAGTTCCACTCGGACTTAGATTGATCTCAGACTGAAATCTACTCGGATTGAGACTCTTATTGCGCAACCCATCTTTGGTTTGTGCAATTCATCGTCTGCTTACAAACAGATGATTAGATCCTTCTATGAAAATAGCTTGGATCGCCTACTTCACGTCGAAAACCAATCAACCACCGCTAGTCGGGAGGTACCCATTTTTGACGATACCCAGATCCAGTCGAGTCACCTCAAGACAGCTTGGATTTCATCACCAATGCGCTGGCTAAGATGCAACTCAAATCTTGCCGAGGCCATACCCTCACAGAACTACTCAATAACCTGCGAGAAGTCGCTAGCATTGATGATCTCCCGTTTCAACACGGCACTCCCCTCGAAACCGAGAGGGAAACTGGCTCTAGCGGAACTATCCTACCTGATTACGAATCAGACCTGGAAAGCTTCTCTCACGAGCATTTGATTCCCGTGATCATCCAACCTGGAGGCACGCCTAGTCATCACAATCCAAATGAAACCGTGGACCAGATCTCAGCAGACAATCTGACCCAAGACGCTCCAGCAGACCAAGATGAAGCCACTCGCACAGCCCAGATCAACGCAAAGAGGAGCGCAAGACTCGTGCGGCCGAGCGTGCTCGTATTCCACCATGCAACCTCAACGACAAATTCAATAATGTCGTGGATCCTGTCTTCAGGACACCAATCGCTGTGATGATAGAAGCAACCCTGCGACTCATGACGATGCCTCGGAATCCAAAGTTAGAGCGAGTCATAAATCTCACCAAGAATGCCATTGAACAACTCGAGAGACAGAACCTGCTGTCCTCACTTCATGGCACGCGATCAAGGGCTACTGCAACAGTCATACCTCAGGCGAGCCGTACTCCCGGAGGCCACAACCGACAACAACGACCGGAGCAGCAAAACCAAAGGAATCAGGAAGACCAGGAAGTTGCGAGTAGTCATCGCCCCAGAGGCGGCCAACCACAAGCAAACCAAGCTTCTAGGCCTCAGCCAAACCGCAACAACAATCGTGGGAACAACAAGGAAGAGGTAGCCGATTCCATTGTGGATGCACGGGATATCATCAATGCAAGACGCAGAGCATAGCTTGCGGACAACTCCGACCGCTTCCAAGCCCTGAGCAAAACTTTTGACAACATCGAGTACCCGAAGGATTTCAAGCCTACGAACATCCAAAAGTACGACGGTAAGAAAGACCTTGCCCAATGGTTACGTTTATACTCGACTGCTATTAGTGTTGCAGGGGAAGATACCAACACCAAGGTCCTCTTCCTCCCAATGGCCATGGAGCCCGCACCCCTCACATGGCTTGAGAGCTTGGCGCGCGAGTGAATCCACTCGTGGGAGGACCTCAAGAAGGCATTCGTCGACAACTTCCAATGGTTGCTACACCGAGTAGCTACTCGCCATGCCCTGTCCATGATCAAGCAGGAGCAAGGCGAGTCGATCAGATCCTACGTCAAGCACTTCTTTGACACAAGAGCTACTATCCCCAACGTCGCCGCCGCCGACGTCTTCGACTACTTCCAGAGTGCCATCACCGTCCAATCCCTATACCGCGACTTCGGGCGTAATTGCCCCAAAATAGTGGTAGATCTGCGGGATATGATGCAGCACTGGGCAGACGAAGAGGAGCAAGAACGCAATTGCTTTCCCCGAAACAACAACGACAACAATGGGAAGAGCCACAACGATCGTGGAGGGCCTAGCAACCAGCGGGATCCTACGCGCAAGCGTAAGCCTGACGATACAGTCGGCACTATGGATCGCACACTGTGTGGCAAGAAGGGCGACAAGCTGCAGGATCAGTTCGACAAGATCCTCCACAACTAAAGATGTCCAATCCATCCCAAGAGCAACCACTTGATGTGGGAGTGCACGATCCTGCGCAAATCCTTCCAGTTGGCACCTGCAGTCGCTCCGAAGAAAGAACAAGACATAGACGACGAAGACAACAACAAAGACCATGACGGTTTTCAGCAGCAACAAAACATCGTCAACGTCATATTCAGAGGAGATCCTAGCTTCTCCAAGTGAGCTCAGAAGCTCATACTCAGAAAGATCCTCTCAGTCGAACCAGCAATTCAGAGGCCACTTAAATACAGTGAGGTCCCCATTACCTTCTCAAGGGAGGATCAATGGATCCGCTTCTCTGAACCTAGAAAGTTCCCGCTAGTACTCGATCCAGTTGTCCAGGGCTCCAAGCTTACTCGAGTACTCATCGACGGTGGAAGTGGGCTCAACTTGATCTTTGCAAGCACATTGGCAAAGATGGGCCTCAACTACATGAGTTTGCTTACACCAAGCAAAGCTCCATTCTACGGCATCGTCCCCAGAAACTCTTCTACACCAATTGGCTCGGTCACCCTCCCAGTCACATTTGGTACAGAACAGAACTTCCGGACAGAGTACATCAAATTCGAAGTAGCCGACTTCGAGTCCTCCTACCATGCTATCTTGGGAAGACTTGCACTAGCCAAGTTCGTGGCAGTACCGCACTATATCTACCTGCTCCTCAAGATGCCAGGCAACACAGTTCTTTCACTATGTGGAGACCTCTTCAAGTCTTTCAAATGTGACAAGGAAGCAATAGATCATGCGGCCACAATCCGGGTCCCTAGCTCTATCAGCGAAATACTTGCTGCTACTAAGGAACTCTCACTCAAGGAGCCGATGCCTTCCAAGAAGCCAAGCCAATCATCAGTTAAACCAACCAGTGATATGGGCACCAAGACTATCCAGTTACAATAGGGAGACGACTCGAAAACAGCCATCATCGGAGCAGGACTGGGTGACAAATAGGAACTCGAGCTCGTCAACTTCCTTAGGGCCAACCGAGACATATTCGTGTGGAAACCAGTGGATATGCCAGGGGTGCCCAAGGAGTTGATCGAGCATGCCTTGAAGGTCGACTCTAAAGCCATACCGAACAAGCAATGGTTATGGCGTTTCTCACCGGACAAGCGAGAAGCCATCAAGAAAGAGCTAGCAAAACTACTCGTAGCAGGGTTCATCAAGGAAGTCTATCATCCCAAATGGCTGGCTAACCCTGTGCTCATCCAGAAGAAGAACAACAACGAGTGGAGGATGTGCATCGACTACACCAATCTAAACAAGCACTGCCCAAAGGATCCTTTTGGGCTACCATGCATTGACCAAGTAATTGACTCGATAGCAGGATGTGTCCTGTTATCCTTCCTCGACTGCTACTCAGGGTATCATCAGATCGCCCCTGAAAGAAGAAGACTAGATCAAGACGGCGTTCATCACCCCTTACGGGGCATACGCCTATAAGACTATGTCCTTCGGGTTGAAGAACGCTAGTGCTACCTACCAGCGTGCGATACAGCTGTGCTTCACCAACCAGCTACATCACAATATTGAAGCCTATGTTGACGACGTCGTTGTCAAAACCAAGACTCAGGATCAATTCATTACTGACCTGGAAGAGACCTTCAATAGCCTCCGGAAATTCCGCTGGAAGCTCAACCCAATTAAGTGTGTCTTTGGTGTACCCTCTAGAAAACTACTCGGATTCATCGTTAGTAACCGAGAAATTGATGCCAATCCAGAGAAGATCAATGCCATCATGGCCATGGATGCTCCGGCTACCATCAAGGACGTCCAGAAGCTTACAAGCTGCATGGCAGCCTTGAACAGATTCTTGTCCAGACTTGGCGAACGGGGCTTACTCTTCTTAAAGCTGTTGAAGCGACAAGATAAATTCGAGTGGACTGCAGAAGCCGCGGAAGCACTCGAGAACCTCAATCA